>NC_072440.2:105350625-105655937 GCF_028878055.3 Symphalangus syndactylus | reverse complement strand
TTGCATTTGTAGAAAAGGGCCAACTACTGGATGGCATCAAAATGAATGGTTCCTTTCTGAAGCCAAGCCAATACTTCATAATTTGGCCAAACCTTTGTGCAAAGGGCTATAACGTGTTTTTGCTCCAGAGTCTGAGGGTCAAAGCAGTCCCAGTGATTCAGGATACACTCCAGAGGAGTATAAACTGGGTGTGGTGAAGATAACTGGTTGCCCGTTCGCAAAGACAGGGAAGTAGGCGTCCCTCATTTCCCTTGTTTCTTTCAGTGAAAACTCAGGGTGTGAGGGAGAGAGTAAGTGGGTGTCCCGCTTTCTCTTCCATCTTTTTATCCCGGAGTCCCTGTGACCTTCACAGTTGCCACCCATGGGTGCCAATGTGGCTGAAACCCATGAAGCAGGGAGGGCCTAGAGAATAGGAATTATCCACACTCACCTATGCCTCTACCTCCCCCACTGTTGACAACCTTTGAGTTCCCTGGACCTTATCTACACCATGGAGCATGTCCCCCTTCCATGAAGAGGAAGTTAATTGGCAGGAAGTAGTCCTGTCCATTTACACTGTGCATGTTCCCTGGCTTTGGACCCCTTGGGTCTGGTTTTCCTTTCTAGGGCTGCAACCCAAAGATTAGAATTTCAGTTTGGGACAAAAAGGTGTCTGAGGGGATGCATGGATTCAGTTAGATTAAGTCCCAGACAGGCCTTGCCAAATTTGCAGTCATTAGCCAGTGGGAGTCGCTCCTCTGTTTTCCTATCATAAGCAGAGTCCTGGGGTAGGAAAAAAAAAAAAAAAAAAACTCTCACATAGCAAAGGGGGGCAAAGAAACAGCTTAAAGTGAAAGAAAAAAAAAAGGGGTGGGGTCCTGGGAGGAAAATCTCTTGCTCTGTGCAAATGGGTTCCTTTAATCACTGTATCCTACCCACCGGTTCAGACCGAGTTGAACTCCTCAGCCATGAAAGGAAAGTCTCTTTGGGAGTGTGGCGGGAGATGACAATGAGCCAGAGGGGACAGTGAGCCAGAGGGGACAACAAGCCGGAGGGGATGGTGAGCGGTAGACACAGCCCCCTATCTGGGGGCCCTGGCCTACATGATTGCCTGAGGCCCGGGTGGCATGCCCAGCTTACTCCTGCCCTGCTGGGCCATTGGGCACAGTTTACACGTGTGGCAGACACACCCAGGCACCTAAGCTGGTAGTGGAGGGGGTGAGGAGGGAAACCTGTGGCTGTTGGGGTGGGGATGGCACCTCTAAGAACAGACGAAAGTCACATGGTTTCTGAATTGCATATCTGATTGCTGGGCCAAATGCTCTTTCTGTTTAACACTTGTGCAGTTTGTAGCAAAACCCTTAACTTTATAAAAGGAGACATAGGAGCCATTTCAAACTGTGAAAGAAGGAAGGAAAGACACATCGGAAAATCTGGCGGTCTTGGCTGAAGCCTTCAGTTCCCAAGGACGTTGTCGTGGTCCCACATGACAGCTAGACCTCTGTGAAGGGAAACTGAGCCAACATTCCTTTCACCCAGAAGAAAGAGAGGTAGCAGTGCCTTGCAAAAGAGACGGATCCAACAGTTCTGTGTTTGTACTTACCCATCTGACGGATCCCGGACAAGCACCCAGATGAAATGGGATAGTTCCCTTGACCCCTTTGTGGAATTTGCAAAAGGGTTGACTCATTTACTCAGCTCGCAGCTCTCAACTGCTTGTGGGAGGGGAGCACACAGGTGAGTCGGTACAAAGGCCAGGACAGGCACTTTTAGGAAACTAGCAGGAATAGAACTTCGTGCGGGGCCACAGCAGCATCTAGGGGTTGCCTGTGACCCCTGGAGCCCCAGAGGGCATGTGTTACAGTTTGTTCTTTTAGCTTTGCCGTCCCTGGACAGCATAAGTGTTAAACAGCTCAGTGGAGGGTCAGTGTGACAGCCTCTTGCACCTACACCTGGGTCCTTGTCCAGCGTCCAAGAAGAATCAGGTCACACAAACAAGTTGAAGGGTGGTGAATGTGGAGGATTTTATTGAGGGGTGGAAGTGGCTCTTAGTGGGATGGGGAGCTGGAAAGGAGATGGGGTGGAAAGGTGGTCTTCCCCTGGAATTCGGACAACCCCAGCCAAACTCTTCTCCAAGGTCCCACAGTTAAGCCACCTCTCTGAAGTCAAGCTGCTTCTCTCCAATGTCTGACTGCTTCTTCTCTTCTCTCCTTCCCTGCCACTCTGCCTCTCTTCCAGTGGGGCCTAGGGTTTTTAAGGGGTACAGGATGGGATGCGGGGCAGGCCAGGGTGGTTTTGGAAAAGGCAACATTTGAATGGAAAAATGCATGTTCTCACTTTGGGCTGTGGGTCCAGGCTTGAGGGTGTGGCCCTCACCAGGGACTGCCCTCTTCTACCCAGTATTTCCCTGCCTCCTGTCCATATCACTAGCCAAAGCAATCAGACAAGAGAAAGAAATAAAGGGCATCCAAATTGGTAAAAAGGAAATCAAACTGTTGCTGTTTGCTGATGACATGATTGTATACCTAGAAAACCCTAAAGACTCACTCAAAAAGCTCCTAGAGCTGGTAAATTAATTCAGCAAAGTTTCTGGATGCAAAATCAATGTACACAAATCAGTAGCACTGTTGTACATCAAAAATGACCAAGCTGAGAATCAAATCAAGAACTCAAACCTTTTCACAATCACTGCAAAAAAATAAAATAACATACTTAGGAATGTACTTAACCAAGGAGGTGAAAGACCTCTACAGGGAAAACTATGAAACACTGCTGAAAGAAATCATAGATGACACAAACAAATGGAAACACAACCCATGCTCATGGATGGGTAGAATCAATATTGTAAAAACGATCATACTGCCAAAATCAATCTACAAATTAAATGCAATTCCCATCAAAATACTTGCCATCCTTCTTCACAGAACTAGAAAAAACAATCCCCAAATTCATATGGAATCAAAAAAGAGCCCACATAACCAAAGCAAGACTAAGCAAAAAGAACAAATCTGGAGGCATTACATTACCTGACTTCAAACTATACTATAAGGCCATAGTCACTAAAACACCCCTCCTGATATAAAAACAAGCATATAGACCAATGGAACAGAATAGAAAATTCAGAAATAAAGCCAAATATTTACAGTTAACTGATCTTCAACAAAGCAGACAAAAACATAAAGTGGGGAAAGAACACCCTATTCAACAAATGGTGCTGAGTTAATTGGCAAGCCACATGTAGAAAAATGAAAATGAATCCTCGTCTCTCACTTTATACAAAAATCAACTCAAGACGTATCAAAGACTTAAATCTAAGACCTGAAACCATAAAGATTCTAGAAGATAAGACTGGAAAAACCCTTCTAGACACTGGGTTAGTCAAAGACTTCATGACCAAGAAGTCTTTGACTAACCTGGGTTGCTTTGACAACCCTAAAGCAAACACAACAAAAACACAGATACATAGATGGGACTTACTGAAACTGAAAAGCTTCTTCACAGCAACAGAAATAATCAGCAGAGTAAACAGACAACCCACAGAGTGGGAGAAAATCTTCACAATCTGTATATCGGACAAAGGACTAATATCCAGAATCTACAAGGAACTCAAACAAATCAGCAAGAAAAATCCAAACAACCCTATCAAAAAGTGGGCTATAGGCATAAATAGATAATTCTCAAAAGAAGATATACAAATGGCCAACAAACATGAAAAAATGCTTAACATCACTATTTATCAGGGAAATGCATATCAAAACCACAATGCAATACCACTTTACTCCTTCAAGAATGGCCATAATCAAAAAAAAATTTTTTTAAAAAAGATGTTGGTGTGGATGTGGTGAAAAGGGAACACTTATACACTGTTGGTGGGAATGTAAACTACTATGACCACTATGAAAAATTGCATGGAGATTCCTTAAAGAACTAAAAGTAGATCTCCCATTTGATTCAGCAATCCCACTCCCGGGTATCTATTCAGAAGAAAGGAAGTCATTACACAAAAAAGATAGTTGCACACACATGTTTATAGATGCACAATTTGCAATTGAAAAAATATGAAACCAGCCCAAATGCCCATCAATCAAGTGGATAAAGAAAATGTTTTTTGTATATATATACATATAAAGTTTATATATATTTATATATCATATGTTATAACATATATGTGTTATATATAACATATATAAATGCCACATATAACGTTTCTATATTATATATGTGATATATGTATAATATTATGTATTATATATGTGCAATAAAGGCAATATTGCAGGTTGCTGCAAATGCCATTATTTCGTTCCTTTTTGTGGCTGAATATTCCATGGTGTGTGTGTGTGTGTGTGTGTGTGTGTGTGTGTAAATATACATAAAAAATATATAAAACACATATATAAACATATATAAATATATATAACATATATATATTTATATATAAACATATTACATATAAATATTATATATAATATATACATATTATATATAAACATATATATAAAATATATACATATTATATATAAACATATATATAAAATATGTTATGTATTATATAACATATTTTATATAGTTTATAAATATAAACTATATAAAACATATATAACATATTATATGTTTTATATATATATGTTTATATACACACACACACACACACACACACACCATGGAATACTCAGCCACAAAAAGGAATGAAATAATGGTATTTGCAGCAACCTGGATGGAATTGGAGACCATTATCTTAAGTGAAGTAACACAGGCATGGAAAACCAAACATCATCATATGTTCTCACTCATAAGTGGGAGCTGAGCTATGAGGACTCAAAGGCATAAGAATGATACAATGGACTTTGGGGACTCAGGGAAAAGGGTGGGAGGGGGGTGACGGATAAAAGAATACATATTGGGTGCAGGGTACACTGATTGGGTGATGGGTGCACCAAAATCTCAGAAATCATCACTAAAGCGCTTATTCGTATAACCAACACCACCTTTTCCCCAAAAACCTAATGAGATAAGTAAATAAATAAAATTTAAAACCATGTTCACAAAGGACTTGTATGTGAATAATCACACTAACTTTTCTCATAATAGCAAAAAATTGACATTCATCAAGAGTTGAATACATTACTGTATTTTTACACAATAGAACACTACTCAGTAATAAAAATGAATGAGATACTAATATCTGTAACAACATGAACAAACATTAAAAACATTATAATAAGCAAAAGAAAAAAGATACAAAATAGTTCAAACAGTATAATTTCATTTATGTGAACTTCTAAGAAAACCAAAATTAATATGCTATAATAAAAAGCAGATCGATGATTGCCAGAATTAAGGGAGGCAGCAGCTTGACCATAAAGGGGAGTGAAATAACTTGTGGAGATGATGAAATATGTCTATTGGGATGCTGGTTGCATGAGTGTATATGTGTATTTGTCCATCATTGAATTGTTCATGTAAATTGGGTAAATCTGATTATAAATTATAGCTTTAAAACTTTTTAAAATGCATCTCTAGGCCAGGCGCGGTGGCTCACTCTCGTAATCCCAGCACTTTGGGAGGCCGAGGTGAGAGGAACACATGAGGTCAGGAGTTCAAGACCGGCCTCGCCAAGATGGAGAAACCACATCTCTACTAAAAAAAAAAAAAAAAAAAAAAAAAAAAAATATATATATATATATATATATATATACACAAAAATCAGCTAGCCATGGTGGCACATGCCTGTAATCCCAGCTACTCGGGAGGCTGAGGCAAGAGAATTGCTTGAACCCGGGAGGCAGAGGTGGTAGGTTGTAGTGAGCTGAGATCGCACCACTGCACTCCAGCCTGGCTCACAGAGCAAGACTCTGTCTCAGGGGAAAAAAAATGCATCTCCAATGTTCCTAAAGAATTCTACACACTCCTTGTATGTGCTCCAGCATAAGTCTTCCAGTCTTTCCCCCTTACTCCATGATTTATTGTCAGGCACATGTATAATGAAAGTCAAACTAGAGAACAACTTAGAAATGCTATTGAAAGTAAATCCTCCCAGAGCTCATGATGTCCCTTTTGTATTCGCTTCTTGGTTTCATCCAAACATCTATCCAGAGGAAGACGACTTCTTGCTCTCAGAAATGCCCTCTTGGATCTCTGTGGCTTAGGTCCCTCCTAGTAATCCACCAGCCCAAAAGTAAGTGAAAATCCCTCCCCTCCAGCCCACATTCCCTCTCTCACCCTTATCCCCCCCTCTGCTCAAGAACAGCTTCAAGAGTAACATCCATCCACCCTTGATAGGCCAGAATAGGACAGAACACTGATTCCTTGCAAGGGAAGAAGAACCGCTGTGTGGGGTACTCTATAAACCGAATAAGACAATCTCAATAATTTATGTCCCAGAGCCTAAGCTGTTTAGTCTTAAAGAAAACAGATCCCATGGAATGGTACACCAAGCCATGCTTCTCCAGCATACTATATAAGAAAAGTAAATCATCCATATCTCTCTGGTAAACAAATGTTTGCTGAAGAACAACCCCACACAAAATGTTTTCTGAAAAATGTATGTGTGTATGCGCACACACACACATACACACACACACACACACAACCTTCCAAAAAAAAGCAATAATATTCCAATACAGAAAAATCTAAATCCAGATTTCAGAAAAAAATTAACTCCTCCAACTGTAGCTAACTCCTCTACTAAGATATCCAAATGTGTGATTAACAGGACACAAGAAAAGAAGATAGGTAAAAGGAGAAAGAGGTGGAGAAGATAAAACAGCATAGATGTTGGGTTGAGAAAATGCATTTTACAAGTTAAAGCTGTGCCATTTAATTGATCCTTTGGCATTAGTGTGACTACGAACACATATGCTGGTTCCTTGAATGATCCAGGATATAAAGACAGACAGATATACAAGCAGATAAAGTCATTCACATATGTACACATATACATAGACAAACAGACAATAGATAGATAAAATATCAACATCAATTTTTAAACTCTTGTAAAGGATTCTGACTTCACACAAAATATCTCGATTGACCCTCAGAAGTCAATTCCAGTTTGAAGAACACTCAACAGGAAATCTTTTCTTAAGGCATAAAAAAATAAGACCTGTGTCTCAATTCCATTACGATGAAGCAAACAGGCTATAGGCATTTTCAACCCCATGAGTAACATAAACGTGTTACACAGTGGCCTCTTCATGACAAACTAAAACAGTCAAGTGTAAAAGTTGGACATCACCCAAAATTTTAGAAACAGCCGGAGATTTGCAGTCTCTTAGATAGAACATCAGCTTTTTATTTGTTTGTTTTTTTCCTGGGGCAAAGGAGAGAGACCAGTAAGAAAATTGACATCTGTTGCTCACCTCCTAAATGCCACGCATTTGGTACATATATTACGTATATCACCAGATGCAACTTAATATAATTCTGTAATTTAGAAACAGCAAACAACAGTGGTAATTTGAAATCATTTTACACTATTACAGAAGATACAGATGGAGCTTAAAAATCTTCCATGAAGCTTCAAATCATTTAACTCTCATATTTTATATTTCCAGAAAGATTAACTATTTTGTGTGTTTTTTTAATTTATTAATGTCTGTTTTGTCCACTAGACTATTGTGTGCATCAGGGAACTTGTCACGTCTAGATTTTCTAAACCACTGTATCCCCAATTCCTAGCATGTGGGTCTTCTTTTATTAAAGATTCAATTAAAATTTGTTAAATGAATGAATGAATATATTGTGGTTAATTTTCTCCATATCACTTATATCCATAGGACACGTTGATTTTCTTAGTTTGGGGAAACAATCCTTAAACTCGTCTCTGTTGAAACAGAGGGCATAATATTAACAGCACCACCTGAAAACTGAAGTTATGAAGTTATGAACAGGAAGCTAAAAATAGTTTTCTCTGGTAATAGCTTCATCTGACAAATGTTAGGCTCTTTAAACCCTCCCTCTTGTAGACACAGGGCAAAGCAATATGTTCACAGTTGTCAAGTAACACTCTTTGCTGAAATTTAAGTAGGACAAAACCTGACAGTGAACCACAGCAGACTCTAAGTCCTGGTTACATAACACGGCCTAGGAAAATGAGTGTTTTTCAGATTAACTTGAATGCCAAAGCTGAAGCTATGAACATAATTATAGCTGATATTTTTGTTCACCTGCCTGACAGATAGCAATAATGTATTGTCTCATACAGGAAATAATTTAATTTTTAGAAGAGAAGAAGAAAAATGACTCACAGTATTAAAGGACAAAATGGGTACTATTTCTTCTTCCATTTGTGCTAGCCAGCATTCTTTGGTGGTAAAGATGTAACTCAGATCTAAGTCCCCAGGAATATGTGGCTTGCTAATCTTGAGGAAATAACAAAGACAGATCACTACTAACCCATCTGATGGATTCAACAGTTTAGCTAAATTGGCCTACTTGAAAAAGAGCCCGACAATAATTACGATGCAATTACAATAACAAATTTCACTTAACATTTGTTGAGTGTCTTATATGGCCAGGTGCTGTTTTAGATGACGGAGATACACCAGTGAACAAAACAGGGGAAAGTCAAAATAGCTTTCATGGAGTCTACCTAATAAAAAACTGTCTCCCAAAGTCACCCCTGCTTGTCATAGGTTTGCTTTGAGGCTATAGATGAACTACAGAGAAAAGGGAAAGAAAAGGTTGTCCACACTAATTTCCAGATTAGACAGTGGGTACCTGAATCCCCAATCTATTCTAGTAACTCCGCACCTCAAATCCATTTAGTCATCTATGGGCATTTTCTAGCATTTGGTCATCTTTCTACACTTCAAATTGAATAGGACAAGGAATGAAAAGAATGTGGTTTACTGCTTATTATCTTGGAATCAAAAGCTGATGTGTAATGACATAGGTTTCGTTGGTACATCAAATTGCTAATGCTCAGTTCTCATTGTTTACTGACCTAGCAGCAGCACTTGGAATAATAAATCACATCCTCTCCTTGATAGACTTTCTTCACTTGGCTCTCAGAATATCACTCTGTTTATCTTTGATTCCTCTGATTATGTATTCTCAATCTCTTTGGATATGTCCTGCTCCTATCCTTGAACTCTTTAATGGCAATGGCCCAAGGATTGGTCCTCAGTTTTCTTCTACTCTTTATTTCAAATAACTCTGTTGGGAATCTCCAACCCTATGTCTTTAAATATCAATTATAGAGCCTTGACAGAATACCTGGTATCAGATTTATCCCTCCACTATACACAAGAAAAATATCTGAACAAAATACATAAAACAACTGTTAGTAAACATTGAACAGCAGTCATGTTGAGCCATGCTTCTTGAGAGAAGAGATTAAATGAGGTGAGCTCTGTATTCACTTCTCCTTTCTCTGTAGCATTTTCCAAATAGCTATGTGGGGAAGTAGAGCCTGACAGAGTACAGTAGTTTGGTGATAGAAACACAGATAAAACCTTTGGAGTAATAATGTATCAGAGATTTTGGAGCTGGGTTAAAAGAGAAAAGAAGCCACAGAGAAGGATCCAAAAAAATTCTCCACAAAATGCACCTCTGGTCCTTAGCCAACTTCTACAGAACAAGGTTCCAGGAGGCCTAGAAGACAGGAGCTCCTGGGAGGCTAAGTCCTGAATGGAGATTTTAAGATCACACAGCTCTGGAGAGGTGCTGGGGTTGGGGCCCAGCCAAACCCTATCTTTGGCAACAACATAAGCATTGGATTGTGACCAATGACAGCAGAAAACAAGGCAATGTCCCAGCAGCAATGATTACATGCTAAGAATAGGAACTACATTCTGGTACCAAGGGAGACATTGAGGTAACCTAAATGAGAGCCTAAAACAAAGGTCTGACAAGAGCAAAGTAGTCTGCTGCTAACTGAACTGCCTGTCTGACAAAAAAAAGCAACATTTTTTAGAAGAAGATAACATAATTCAGAAACTCTACAACATGTCATGCATAGTGTCTAACCTATAATTGAGAAATAATACACATATGCAGAGACAGGAAAAATGATTGATAATCAGACAATAATATTATTAACGGAAGTGTACAAAGAAATGATCCAGGCCGGACACAGTGGCTCATGCCTGTAATCCTAAAATTCTGGGAGGCCAAGACAGGTGGATTGCCTGAGCTCAGGAGTTCGAGACCAGCCTGGACAACATGGTGAAACCTGTCTCTACTAAAATGCAAATAATCAGCCGGGCATGGTGGCAGGCACCTGTAATCCCAGCTACTCAGGAGGCTGAGGCACAAGAATTGCTTGAACCTAGGAGGTGGAGGTTGCAGTGAGCCAAGATTGTGCAACTGCACTCCAGCCTGGGCAACAAAGTGAAATTCTGTCTCAAAAAAAGAAAAAAAAAAAAGATCCAGTTATTGGAGCTGGCATGTAAGCACATTAGCAAAACTAATATATTAAAAATAACAGCAAAACATGGACAGAATAGATTAAATGATGGAATATTTAATAATATGAAACTAAAATTAAATGGACATTCTAGAACTAAAAAATGTAATTTCTGAAATTAAGATCTCATTAGAGCGATATAACAATAGATTGGATTGGGAAGAATATAACATTTGTAAACTTAAAGGTAGGCCAATAGAAAATGTTTGGCCTGAAACACCAGAGGGGAGAAAAGAGGCAGTAAGAAACAGAGCAAGTCATCACAGATATATGAGGCACAGCCAAAATGATTAACATGTATGTGATGAAAGTCCTAGAATAAAAAAAGAGGAGAGAGAATGGGACAGAAACAATATTTGAAAAGACATCAACACACAGCAGGAGATCATATCGATACATACAGATGGAGTATTCCTTATTCGATATGCTTGGGACCGGAAGTGTTTTGGATTTGGAATTTTTTTGAATTTTAGAATATTTGCATATACATAATGAGATATCTTAGGGGATGCGATTCAATCGAAACACAACACTTATTTTCATATACACCTTATACACATAGCCTGAATGTAATTTTATACAATATTTTAATAACTTTGTGCATCGAGGTTTGTATACACTGAACCATCTGAAAGCAAAGGTGTCTCTATCACAGCCACTCATGTGGATAATCCAGGCTTGTTCAGCATCACCATCACTCCTGACTCATTTGTATAGTACCAATAATCAATCATTTTATCACACTTATTCACATGTAAGTGCTTAACAATTAATACAGTGAAAAAGATTCTGTGTTCAGGGTGACAGTGGCATCACCAGAACACCTGCATCAGCTGTTAAACAACAGACTACAGCAGACTTGCAGTATCCACCTTTGATGTTGTGTTTTCATTAAAAGGCTACTGTATTATATTTTCTTAGGGAAAAGAAACATCAGAAGCCCTTGAGGGACCAGGAAGTGGGTCCTCTAAGGAATGACAAGGCATTCTGAATAAATTGTGTTGTGCACTTGCATTTTGACTAAAATGTGACATTTTCTACATATTGGTGCTCACAAGATTTTAAATTTTGGAGCATTTCATTTCAGATTTTGGATTTTTTGATTAGGGATACTTAACCTATACAACACACACAGGCACGCACTGTATAACACACACACACACACACACACACACACACAGAAGGAGATTTTGTGTGTGTTTGTGTGAGAGAGAGAGAGAGAGACCTAGGCATTGCCATCAGATCATCAGGGAAAAAACACTAAGAATTTGGGCTAATTAGGGCAATTTTACAACAGAAACTATGAAAGTCCAAAGACATGGAATAACATTTTTAAAGCATGTATAGGGAGGTGGGGGCATGCAACCAGTAAAAACAATTTCAAAAATGAAGGCAAAATTAAAATATTCTCATTAAGATAAGGTAAATATTCTATATCTCGACTTTATCAATACAATATCCTGGTTGTGAGTTTACACTTTAGTTTTGCAAAATGCGACCTTAATGGAAACTGGAGAAATAATACATGGGATTTCTCTGTCTTACGTCTTACAACTGCATGTGAATCTATAATTATCTACCAATAAAAACTTGAATTAAAAAAAAGTTTTTAGGAAAAGCAAAAGCTGAAATATTTGGTGCCAGAAAACCTGAACAACAAGAAATATTAAAGGAAGTTTTCAAAATTAAGAAAAGTGAATCCCTCTGGAAGCACAGCAATGCAAGAAGAAATGAACAACTCAACAGAGAGTAAACATGTGGGTCAATGTAAAAGATTGTGTTACTTAGTCCGGGCCTGGTGGCTCATGCCTGTAATCCCAGAACTTTGGGAGGCCAAGGCAGGTGGATCACTTGAGCTCAAGAGTTTGAGACCAGCCTAGCCAACATGGCAAAACCCTGTCTCTACTAAAAATACAAAAATTAGCCGGGTGTGGTGGTGGGTGCCTGTAATCCCAGCTACTCGGAAGGATGAGGCAGAAGGATCACTTGAACCCAGGAGTCAGAGGTTGCAGTGAGCCGAGATTGTGCCACTGCACTCCAGCCTGGGCGATAGAGCGAGACTCCATCTCAAAAAATAATAATAATAATAAAAAAAAATATTATCAGTTATTTTAAGCAACAATAAAATCAATGTTTTATGGGATATATAACATGCAAAAGTAAAACTTTTGACAATAACAACAAAAAGCTGTGAGAGAGGACAACGGAGCTAAACTAATAACATATTCTTATATATTTTATGAAGCAGTAAAATACTGATATTAGGTAAACTGGAACATTTTGTAATTTTAAAGACAATTACTAAAAAATTATACTGAGAGTTATTACAATAAATCTAATATACAATCAAAGTGATTATTAACTATTTTTAAAACATGACAAATTTAAAAGAAAACATGAAGTAAGGAACAAAGAAAATATATAAATGAAACCAAGAGGAAGTAATTAGCAAGGTGTCAGACTTACACCCAACCATATCAATACTTACATTTTAATATAAATGAATCAAATACTTCAAATAAGGGAAAATGTTTTCAGAACTGATCAAAACGCACACACAAAAAATAATTCTATGTGCAAAAACACATATGTGCTCCCTCCACGCTCATCAGCTCAGCAAGATGGAAGCTCCACTCTGGGTGGGTGCGACCAAGAAAATGAATCTCCCTGTTCCCCCCAGTTCCCAATCAAGGAACCCCTTGGAGGTGCAGCAAACCAGCATTTCTACTTTCCTGCAGCTCCACGTGATGGGGAATGTAAGGTTGAGGACCCCTTTCCTTCACCCAGTCCCCATTCATAAGGCAGAGGCCCCACCACTGGTGCATCAAGTTGAGAATACTGTAGTATGAATTTCCATTGCTCCATTTCATCATAAGGTGGAGAGGCAAGCCAACAAGACCAGAGACAATTGCCTTTACCCAGAGCTGGCTCACAAAGCTGGGTTGTCTCCAAAAGAAGCAGGCCAGTGCCCCAACTACCAGCTCTGGAGTAGTGACTCAAAGATTTTGTCCAGGGGAGAGGCAGGCCAACAAAACAGGAAACTCAAAGGCTGTCCCCAGAGGAATTGCTTTTATTCAGGACAGAGTATGAGACTCAGACTTTTAAGGGCCCTCCTAAAAGCAATGGAGATTTTCGTGGTAAGCAACTAAGAAGAGGCCAGTAATTCCCATGAATAAACCAGCTCATGTATTAGAATCAAGCAAGGAGACAGCTAGGAAGGACTCTCTTGACGTCAGAATGCTCCTCAAGTACTGGCCTCAAACATAGCCTTATAGAGGGGCCCAGGTTTAAATGGATTGGACTGCAGAGCAATTTATGCTCCAGGACATTGTTGAAAACAATAATCAGTCAGTCTACAATGGACTGGAACTGAGTGTGATACCAAAACAGGTAGAGAGCTAATAGAAAGACCAAGGAAAGAGATAGTCAAAGACAGTCATGTCATCATCATCTCAAGGCAACTGTACATATGCCCAAGGCTGAGCCTGTTGAGAAGCAACATCAGAGGCTTCACACTGTGTAAAAAATAAACGTCACTGAAATGGTCTACCGAGGTCACTGGACAAATAAACAAGCAAACTACAAACTCCAGAGGAGACTGGGGCAGGAATCAGTACTCAGCACCATTAAAATACATTTTATGGCCGGACACAGTGGCTCATGCCTGTAATCCCAACACTTTGGGAGGCCAAAGTGGGCAGATCCCAAAGTCAAGAGATCAAGACCAGCCTGGCAAACATGGTGAAATCCCATCTTTACTACAAATACAAAAATTAGCTGGGCATGGTGGCGCGAGCCTGTAGTCCCAGCTACTTGAGAGGCTGAGGCAGAAAAATCGCTTGAACCCGGAAGCGGGAGGTTGCAGTGAGCCAAGATCATGCCACTACACTCCAGCCTGGTGACAGAGTGAGACTCCATCTCAAAAAAAAAAAAAACCTTTATATATATATATATATATGTGTATGTATATATATATATATATGTATATATATATATATGTATATATATACACACACACCTACACATATATAGTAAAATGTCTAGTTCTCAAAAACATTAGACTTGCAAAGAAATAATAAAGTGTGACCCATATTGTACCTTAAGAGGCCATGATTTTGGATGGATATTGAAATTACCTTTAGCTATAGAAGACCTAGGAGCAGAGAGGAAGCTTATAAGCCTTAAATATTCATGGGACCCCTGCAATGTTTTAGGCACTTTTATCTGCATGCTCTGACTCCGTATTTGCTGCTTAATCTGATTTATTTATTTATTATGAATGCAAAGGGTGTGCCTGTGTATGTGTATGTGCCTGTGTATGTGTATGTGCCTGTGCATGTGCATGTGCCTGTGCATGTGTATGTGCCTGTGTATGTGTATGTGCCTGTGTATGTGTATGTGCCTGTGTATGTGTATGTATGTGATAGAAACAATTTATCAAATTAGAAACACCAGCCATCACTACATACCTTCTTTATAAGTATCAGATGTTTTCAGACTTGTAAACCAAGCTTTACATTCTGATTTTAACATTATTTGATTATCTAAAGGCCTTCATTCACTGCCTTTATCCTGACTTTGTGCTTCCATCAGTTTCGATTATTTCATGCCTGACACTTACATACCTAAACTATCCTGCGTGCCATGTTGTTTAAACAGAAAATTGAGCATTGTTTGAATTCGCTTAGGAGGATTATACAGAAGAATATTGGGAATGAAAATGGTCCTATAAACTCTAAAACTTAGATTCGCCACAGGTATTAAAATCATAATAAATTTATCTTTGGCAGACATTCTTCATTTATCACATTCATCTTCATAATTACCTGATAATATATCATGCCCATTTACATTTCAGGGCAAGAGGACTCAGCTTGTTAAGTGACCTCCCCAAGCTATACATCTTGTTATGATTATGGTTGTTATTGGGTTTGCCCATTTTTAAATCCCTCGCTCTTTTCAAAACTGCCAAGCTCATAACAAACCTTTGCTTAGAATAACATTGCTGGCTTCTTCCTGATTACAAATCCCTATTCTTAAAGCTCTCCATGTTGTCTCTGGAGCATGTGTGAGACTACAGGGCTGGCAGCCTCTGATAAGCCTCCCTGCTAAGTTCTCATCATGTGTCAGCTGCCATATTTGTGTGACCCAGATCCTCATTTCCATTCTCTAATCTGTCTCTCATCTGCAATTCCAACAGATTGCAAATCCCAACTATTGTCTCACTACGGGCATAGCTGGCCCCTTCATGGAGCTTAATGAATTATGGTAATGGATAACGCAACAGAGTAACTTTAAAAAAAGAATTAAATTTAAATATTCACCATATAATGTCAACATTCTGAGTGTATCAAATACCTCTTAAACATAAGAAGATGTGTTGTGCGTATCACTGAACATAGTATTTTAAAAATCTAACATCTGGGATGAATATGTTTAACAACAGAGTTACAATGAAGAAGGCTATTACATCATGCCAGTGAATCTGAGCAGCTCAAAAAGCAGTAGAATTATTGTGAATACTTTTTAATGAAAAAAACCTTGGGCATCATCTACTTTAGTACTTTCGTCTTGAAGGTTAAGAAATTATGCTCCAAACAGGGGCAGGAGACCATCAGCCAATGAGTAACAAAGTAAAATTACATTTTTTTAAAAAAAATGTATGCTTCATCTACCCTCTCCATGGTCATTTCATTATCTACACAGCTCCCATGTTTATCTGAGTTATAAAGAGAACATGATGGCCCTAAGTTGCTTAAAAGCCTTTGATAATTACCTATTTTGCATGCTACAATATATAGACTCCCTGGCATAATTATTCAAATGCTACACAACGTCCCCCAGTCCACATTCTTATCACCAGCTGCTCTTCTCGCTTTATAGCGTGCCCATTATGGAAGCCACAGCTGAGTTATATTTCTCTAAACGCTAGTACTCATTCCTTTCCTCTGCTTGATTAAGCTTTACCTCCCATTTTACCCAGCTCCAAACCCTATTTATTGCATACATGTCTGCCTTTCTATGAAGATTGTTAATTGTTTGAAGCTCAGAATAAAATCTTAAAAACGCCTTTAGCCCCTCCTAAAATTAGCATAACTCCTGGAAAATAGTAAACATTGAAATAATTAAAAGAGTAAAAAGGGCATTCACCTTGGGAAGGAAACTACAACAAATGCAGTCAGTGTTCCATCAGTCTCACACGTTTTCCCATTATCCCCACCCAATTTCCATTCAGAGCAGATCCCAGATAAGAGGGCACCACCTTTACCTGTTTTCTCTTAGTGACTGAACAGGAAGGTATACAGACAAAATTTAATAAAGTCTGACCTGCAAACTGAGCCAGGCGTCACCAAGACAAGGAAGCCAAATACTCCTGCCAGGTCTATGCCATCATCTGTCCACAACCCTGAGGAGTAGTCCCCAGTGCCAGATTGTTTCCAAAGGTTTGCATTAGCTTAGAAATTATATGACATTTAGTTTGCTATAACCAGTAAGGGGTAAAACTGAACTAATGTGCATTATACTTTATAATTTGCAAATTTTTCATGCATTTTCTTATTTAATCTTAACAACAAGTAGAAAACCTGAAATGCAGTACATTTAGCATGTTCCAAAAATACTGGAGCTCATAAGAAAGAGAAATAATTTTAAAATTTGTTAAACGGTTCCACTTCTTGCATGATAATATAAGGAATTCTGTGGACCTGCTCCCCAGTAAAACTGGTAAAAATTAATTATTTTTCAAAAACACAAAGGTATACATAAAATTAAGGAATATTTACTTATTTGTTTATTTTATTTACTTTTTTTTTTAGACAGAGTCTCACTCTGTTGCCCAGCCTGGAGTGCAATGCAATCTTTGCCTCCCAGGTTCAAGCAATTCTGCCTCAGCTTCATAAGTAGCTAGGATTACAGGCATTCACCACTATGCCTGGCTAATTTTTGTATTTTTAGTAGAGACAGCGTTTCACCACATTGGCCAGGCTGGTCTCAAACTCCTGGCCTCATGTGATCCACCCACCTCAGCCTCCCAAAGTTCTGGGATTATAGATGTGAGCCACCATACATGGCTAAGAAATATTTATTTAACAAATAAAATCAGTAAGAACAGCAAAAGTCTGTGTAGGATAACATCAAGACTCTGCTCCCTCTCTCTACCCTCATAGCTCACTGGAATGGAAACTTTACCCCAGATAGCTGTAGCCAAGAACACAGGGCTCCCTCTCACTTCAGTCAGAGGGCTGTCTTCCAAGAAGGGTAAGGACCAACAGTTCTTATCCTGCCTTCACCTATCTATTGATAAGAGTACCTTCCAGGCAAGTCAGGCCAAGAGATGGGGACTCCATTCTTCTGTTCAACCTACACTGTGGAATAGAAGGTCTGTGATCAGTATGGTGTTGCCTAGAATACTGGGGCTCTGATGTCTCTTGTCCTATTTTATAAGGTATAGGTCAAATGCTGGTAGAGGCAAGCTGAAAATATCTGAGGCAACTGGTAGTAACTACACCAAGTGCTCAGTACTGAGTGGTTCACTTGCCATTTTCCCTACCCACAGCTGCAGAGCTGTGGATTGAAGATGTTTCCTTAGGAGGAGAAGTACACATAAAACAACGTCTTCAAATCTCTTCCCAAAAGAATTAAGAGAGGATGGAGTTCAAGCCTAAAGTTGTTCTCAAAACCAATGGGGCTTGTAATGAAAGGCAATTAAGATGAGACTAGCAGATTCACTAGACATTTAAGCTAAACTATATACTGGCTAATTTTATGAAAATAACAGGGGAAAGAGACTGCTCAGGGGAGCCCTTCTGAGGACAAAATGAATCTCAAACTCTGACTTTGGGAACTACCTTCTCAAAGGAGAACACATTTGATTGCCCCAGGATGGCTGAAAACAATAAAGCATTCAGCCAGTAATTAGTCAAGTTAAACAGCTTGTTGTGGTCTGGGAAAGAGACAATAAAAGAAAATCTTGTCCACACTACTGTCATCATAGGGTAACTGTGAGCATATCCAAGCCAGTGGCCCCTGAGAAGCAGCATCAGAGGATTCACAGGCCAAGAGAAAAACAGGCTTCATCAAAATAACACAGCCAGTCATAAACAAACAAGTAAAAAAAAAAAACCTGATCCCCTAACATTATTTAAATCATATAACATAGAAACAAATAGAAAGGTGTGACCCAGATACGAGGAAGCTAAAAAGTAGGGGAAGAAAAACAGCCTATTAGAGTGACTAGATATCAGATTAAAAGACAGACGCTTTAAAGTAGTCATTACAAACATGTTTGGTAGACTAAATAAACCATTTAAAAAGTAAAGAAAGATATCATGACAATGCCACAGAATGGAGGATATCAGTAAAGAGGTAGAATTTTTTTTTTAATGGAGAAAGTTGAATTAAAAGTTTCAGTCACTGAAATATTTTTTAAAATTCACTAGAGGGTCTGAAGAGTAGATTTGAACTGGCAGAAGAAACTGTTAGCAAACTTGAAATAAGATTAGCAGAGATTGTGCAATCCAAATAACAGAAAGAAAAAAGAATAAAGAAATATAAAAAGCATTAGAAAAATGTGGGGCATAATTAAATGCAACAACTTACATGTTATTTTATTACCAAAAGTAGAAAAGACAAAGAAGCAGAAAAAATATACCAAAAAAATGGCTAAAAATTTTCCAAATGTATTGAAAACATTAACCTACATGCACAGGAAACTCAATAAATTTCAAGTAGAATAAATATGAAGAGTTACACAAAAAGACAAATTATACTAAAAATGCTGAAAGCCAAAAACAGGAAGAAAATGTCAAAGCATCAAAGAAAAATGCAGTCATTGATTATAAATAATTCCCCCAAAGATGAATAACTGACTTCTCATCAGAAACAGTGAAAGCCAAAAGAAAGTGGAATAACATCATCAAAGTGCCCACAATAAAAGATAACCAAGAATCCTATATCCAGCAAAGCTGGCTTTCAAAAATGGAGGTGCAATACAAACATTCTTAGATAACAAAAAATAAAAAGCATTTGTAATTAGCAGACTTGCTTTACAAGAAATGAGAGGAAGTTATTGAAGCTGAAAACAAATGACCTCAGAAAATAATGTGAATCCATTGATTTAAAAGAAGAGCATCTGTAAAGATAATTATGTAATTATATTACAAATTGCATAATAGCATTCTTCTGTTTCTTTTAAATTATTTAAAAAGCAATTGTATCAAACACCTATATATATAGATACAGATAGATATAGATATATGTACCCACACATTGTTTGACTCATAACACATAGAAATGTAATATGTTTTTCAATGACAGCACAAAGAAGATGGGTATAATATTTGTGATGGCAACTTTGTAGTTTCTGTCTTTTAAGTCTGATAACATTTTTCTTTTTTATTTTCTAGTATGTAGTTATTATTTGCTTGTCAAATCAAAGTTGTATTGGGCTAAGGGGTTACTGAAGATGATAACTGTAATTTATAGGAATAAACAAAAATTATAAATCAGTAGGTTTATGTAATGAAAGCTACAGATACCTACTTACTCTCATTTCTAATCTCACCTTACTTAAAAGATATATCTTTTAAAAAATAAAACAAGATCTATATATATATATATATATATATGTAGTATATAATACATACAGTACGGATTCAAAAATACAGATAGATTAAAAGCAAAAGTATAGAAATACATGTCAGGCAAACAGCAACCACAAGAGGATTGCAGCAGCTCTACTAATATCAGACAGAAATGTATTTTTTAAAATATTACCAGAAATAAACATATTTTTTAAAAATGTTACCAGAAATAATATACCATTGTATAATGATGAAAGGGTCAAAACATAGGGAAGATATAGAAATTATAAATATATATGCACCTAAAATCACTGCATCAAAATATATAAAGCAAAAACTGATAGAAATGAAGGGATAAATAGACAATTCAACAATAATAGTTAGAGATTTTAATACCACACTTTCTAATATGGATAGGTCTTCTAGGAAGAAGATCAACGAGCAAAGAAAAAGTTTTATCAACACTATAAACCAATCCAACCTAACAGACATCTATAAAATACTCTTCCCAAAACGGCAGAATACACATTGTTGTCAAATGCATATGGATACTATCCAGTTTAGACCATATGTTAAGCCATAAAACAAACTTCAACAAACAAAAAGGATAGCAATAATACAGAGTTTATACTCCGACCACAATGGAATAAGTAAACAAAAAACTTCTAAATAACTGATGTGTCAAAGAAGGGAATTAGAAAATATTTTCAGGTGAATTAAAATAAAGACACAATATATCAAAGCTTTTGAGATGCAACTAAAGCATTGATTAGAAGGAAACTTATATCTGCAAATGCTTATAATAAGAAAGAAAAAAATCTCAAATCAATAATCTAACCTTCTACTTTAAGACACCAGAAAAAGAAGGCAAAATAAACCAACCACAGCATGCAGTTGAAAGGAAATTATAAAGATTAAAGTTGAAAACAATGAAATAGAGAATATGTAAACATTATAGAAAAATCAATGGACGAGAGGGGTAGTGGGAATGAGGAGATGATGGACAATGAGTACAAAATCTCAATTAGACAGAAGAATTTGTTTTCGAAATCTATGGCACAGCAAGGTGAATATAGCAAATAGAATATTGCACATTTCAAAATTGCTATGAGAGTAAATTTCAAGTGTTCTCATAAAAATGCTAAGTGCTTGAGGTGATAGATATATTTAATAGCTTGATTTAATTCAACATTGTATTTATAAATCATAACATCACTTTGTACTCCATATATACAATTCTAAATTGTCAAATTATGGTTTAAAAATAAAAATTTAAACAAATCTATAAAACCAAAACGGTTTTTAAACATCAACAAAATTGGTAAACTTTTAGCTATATTTAGCAAAAAAGAAAGAGAGAAGACTAATACTACTAAAGCCACAAGTGAAAGAGGGAATATTACAGAAATTAAAAAAAAATAAGAAATACTATTGGGCACTTGGATGCAAATAAATAAGATAATTTAGATCGAATGGACAAATTCACATACACACACAAACTACCAAAACTGGCTCAAAAAAAAAAAAATAGACCATCTGGATAGACCTATCATAAGTGAACAGATTGAATTAGTAATTTCAGAACTACACATGAAGTAGTAATTTCAGAACTACACACGAAGAAGAAACTAAGCCCAGATGGCTTCAGCACTTCACTCTACGAAACGTTTAAAGAAAGACTGGTGCCAGTTCTTCACAAACTCAACTAAAAAACAGAGAAGACAACATTTCCCAACTAGACAAAGATATCCCAAGGTAAGAAAGCTACAGACTACTATCTTATGAATGCAAACATCCTCCACAAAGTAGTAGCAAACCAAATCCAACAACATGTAAAAATAACTAAACACCGTGACCAAGGGAAGCAAGATGGCTTTAACACCTCAAAATCAATTAATATAATATAACATGTCAATAAAAGACAATAACCACATGATTATTTAATTAACATAAAAAATTAACATTTAATATCCTTTTATGACAAAACACAACAAAACCTAATAAAATAAATTACACAAACTAGGCCTAGAAGAAATCTTTCTCAATAAGATAAAACACCTCTGTAAACTCCAGAACCAACATTATACTTATTGCTGGAAAGCTGATCCTTTTTCCCTGAGAGCAGAAATAAGGCAATTATACTCATGGCACTTCTATTCAACATTGTTTTACTTAATTTTTTGGCCAGGGTAATTAGACAAATAAAAGAAATAAAATAAATCAAATAAATAAATATTGGAAAAAAAGAAGTGCCACTGCCTTTATTCACAGATGACATGACTGTGTAAAAAAATATTAGAACTACTAAACAAGTACAGCAAGGTTGCAGGACACATTATCAATATATAAAACAAGCTATATTTCTATCCACTTGTAAGGAAAATTCAAAAAATGAAATTAAGAAAGCAATTCAATTTACAATAGAATCAAAAAGAATAAAATACTCAGGAATAAATTAACAGTCAGTGGAAAACTTAAAACTCTAAAACACAGATTTAAAAAGTAGAAATCTAAATAAATGAAAATAGCTCATATTAATGGGCTGGAAGACCTAACATTGTCAGGATGGCAGTACTGCCCAAATTGATCTATAGGTTTAACACATTCCCCGTCAGATTTCCAGATGACTTATCTGTAGAAATTTACAAGAGGATACTAAATTCAGATAGAATTGCAAGAGAGCCAAAATAGTCTCTCTCTCTCTCTCTTTGTCTCTCTCTCTCTCTCACACACACACACACACACACACATGCACTCTCACACACACAATCTTGAAAAAGAGCAGGTAGGACTCACACTTTCTCATTTCTAAACTTACTACAAGGCAACAGTAATCAACACAGTGTGGTACTGACATAAAAACAGATGTATATAGCAATAGAATAGATTTGAGAGTCCAAAAAATGAACTCACACATCTGTGGTTAACTGACTTTTTGACAAGGGTGTCAGTACCATTCAATAGAAAAAGAATAGTATCTTTAACAAATGTGCTGGGACAACTGGATAGTAAGAAACACAAGAATGAAGTTGGACACTTACATTACATCATATAAAAAAGTTAACTCAATATGCATCAATACATAAATGAAAGAGCTAAAATTATAAAAGTCTTAGAAGAAAACATGAGAGAAAGCCTCATGACCTTGGATTTGACAATATATTTTTAGATAGGACACCAAAAGCATGGGCAATTAAAACAATAATAACTTGAACTTTATCAAAATTTGTGCTTCGAAGGACACATCAAAAAAGTGAAAAGACAATCAACAGAATAAGAAAAAATACTTGCAAATTACATATGTAATAAGGGAATATCTCGTATATAGAATATACAAAAACTTAACACTCAGAAATAACAAAACAACCCAATTTAAAAGTAGACAAATGATCTCAATAGATGTTTCCCCACGTTAAGTTATACAAATGGCCAATAAGCACATGAAAATATGCCCAACATCATTAGCCATCAGGGAAATACAAATCAAGTCTACAATGAAAGGTAATTGTATGCTCACTAGAAGAGCTGGAATCTAAAAATCAGATTATAACATGCGATAATGAGGTTATAGCGAGATCACAATCCTCATATACTGCTGGTAGGAAATGCAGTCACTTTGGAAAGTAGTAAAATAGTCTAGCAGTTCCTTCCTCCAACAGTCATGTATAGATTTACCATAACACATGGAAACTTTATTCCTAGCTACATACTAAAGAGAAATTAAAACATATGTCCACGCAATAACTTGTAAACAAGTATTTATAACAGCCAAAATGTAGAAGCAACCTACATGTCTTCTGACTGACAAATGGATAAACAAAATGGGGTATATCCTTGTGAAGGGTTATTACTTTGCCCTTAAAAGAATGAAGTACTGATAGATGCTTCAATATTAATGAACCTTCAAAACATTATGCTAAGTGAAATAAGTCAGTCAAAAAAGATCACATATTTTCTGATATTTATATGAAATGTCCAGAATATGCAAATCTATAGATACTGAAAGTAGATTAATGGTTGCTTAACACAAGGGGTGATGGGGTAAAAGCATCAGTGGGTTATAGCTAAAGTGTACAGGGTTTCTGAGGGGATGAAAATATCCTTTTTTTAAACTGTAAGTTCTAGGATACATGTGCAGAATGTGCAAGTTTGTTACATAGGTATACATGTGCCATGGTGGTTTGCTGCACCTATCAGCCCATCATCTAGGTTTTAAGCCCTGCATGCATTAGGTATTTGTCCTAATGCTCTACCACCCCTTGCCCCCCACCCCACAACAGGCTCCAGTGTGTGGTGTTCCCCTCCCTGTGTCCATGTGTTTTCATTGTTCAACTCCCACTTATGAGTAAGAACATGCAGTGTTTGGTTTTCTGTTCCTGTGTTAGTTTGCTGAAAATGATGGGTTCCAGTTTCATCCATGTCCTTGCAAAGGATATAAACTCATTCTTTTTTATGGCTGCATAGTATTCCATGGTGTATATGTGCCACATTTCCTTTATCCAGTCTGTCATTGATGGGTATTAGGGTCAGTTCCAAATATTTACTATTGTAAATAGTGCTGCAATCGATGTTTTCATATATCTGTGAATATACTACAAACCATGAGATTTTGTACTTTAAATGAGTTAATTGTATAGTATATGAATTTTATATAAATTAAAACGTTGTAAAACATTGATAGAATTTCAGATTTTACTGTCAACCTACAAATTAGCAAGTTAAACTGGCATTTTGCCAAGAGCTTACTGTGTGGCCAAAAGGTGGTTGACTCTCTGGAGATTTTCTACTTCTTCAAAAATATAATGGACCTGTTGATCTCTTAAAGCATAGAGAGGAATAGCCATTTGGCAGGTGTGCATTGAGAAGTGGCTTGTGTCCAGTACCATTCTGGATGGAATACTTTTATAGTTAGAATATTTGTTCCCTGTAAAACTCCTGTGGAAATTTCATTCCCAGTGTAGCGGTTTGGGAAGGTGGGGCCTAGTGGGAGGTGATTGGGTCATGGGAGTGAACCCTTCATGAATAGATTAATGTTTCCTCTTGGGTGGGAGTGGGATCTCACTATTAGTTCTTACAAGAGTTGGTTGTTAAATGGAGCCTGCGACTCCCCCATCTCTCTTGCTCCCCCTCTCACCATGTGGTCTCTGCACACACTGGCTCTCCCTTCACCTTGATCTGTGAGTGGAAGCAGCCTGAGGCTTTTACCAGATGCTCAATCTTCCAGTCTGCAGAGCTGTGAGCCAAATAAACCTCTTTTCTTTATAAATGACACTGCCTCAGGTATTCCTTGATAGCCACACTAAACAGACGAAGACAAGCATAGAAGTTGAAAATAATGTTATCTAGCAAGTACTAAAAATTTTCTCAATTCCCCTTGTACTTTAAAAATTATAAAATAAATTATTAGTAAATTACATTTGGTGATAACACACAGGAAAAAGAAAACATAACTGAAAATTAGTATGCATTTTAACAATATTAATCATAATTTCCATATAATCATGAAAGAGCTTTCAGGAAGACATGAGGCTGGATAAGGCAAGTAAATTGGGTAAAGCAAACACTTGCTGTATATATGCCATAGTAAAAAAATGTATCTAAAAACTCATGTGTGAATAAACTAATACTTAAAAACAGATGGTAAATTTAAATAGTATACTACCGTAAATCCAGAAATACCATTGGGTGGGTAGTGTGGAAAAAATGTTTTGGTCTAAGTATACAATATATTCTTACAGCAGGAATGACTGTGGGAATGTTTTAATAAAAATATTTTAAATATGTATGGGGGTATTTCTGAGCCTTTGCAATTCTAGTATGATCTGTGGAAAAAAAGTTTCAAGTTCCAGTGAGAAGAATTGACTACTGGCTTTTTCACCAAAGAGGCTCCTCCAGGGTTTAATATACAGTAATTTTTGAAATGCTGAATGAAATGCCTGCAATGAAATGTCAGGTTCTTTATACACTTATCTCGAGCCTTCACTTTGTATTCATTAATGTTGGCCTCTCAAACAACTCTCCCACATCTCATTCACAGAAATGTAAGAGCTATCATTGTCATATCATTTAAAAACATTAAGAAATAAGTGAAAAAAATGAAAAACCATAGAATTTAAAGATGACTGTGCATTCTAGGTAACCATGAATAAATTTCTTGTCCTTAGAGCTTAATTTACAGATTTGCAAAATGAGGATAATACTCTGCTTCTACATCATAGAGCTGTTATTATGAAAATGAAATCAAATAAAAAAGGTAAGAAAGTAATGCAGTATATAATAAATCTGATTTCTTGGGAAACAACACTTGCCTTGTTTTTTTTGTTTCTTTATTTGTTAATTCATATTAAAAACAAAAAAGAGTAGTGGTTCCAAAGTACATAGAGGAAAGCCAGGGCTAACTTTGGAAACTTCATAATACAAATGAATTAAATAAATAATGTTAGCATGTGAAATGCTTTCTTTGAAGCCAGAAAGTAATATTTCACCATTGTTCATTTTAACTGTTCTTTATGGTATACAGATCACATTAAAGTTTACATGCAAACTTCACACACTGCAGTGGAGGGGGCATGGAATTAATGCTCGTTTGCTCTTTGGGGCTGCAACATAAGAATGAAGGGAAAGATACAAAATGATCAGTTCATTACATTTGGGTTGAGAAGGACAGAAAGAAAAAGAAGAACTGACTCTATTAAGTGGATGCTATAATAAACCAACCCTACATTTTCAGTTGCTCAACACAACAAACATTTCTTTCTTACTCATACTAAGCCCGGTGTGGATTGGCAAGCAGGTCACATTTGACACAGTCATTCATAGATCCAGGTACCTTCCATTTTCCAAAACCACCATTCTGAGAGGCTTCAGAGTCTTCTGGTGACAGACAAAGAAAAAGAGAGAGGAGGGTCACAAGAAGGTTTTATGAACAAGAATGGAGGAACACATGTCTTCCACGCATTCCTGTGGTCACACCTAACTACAAAAGAAGCTGCCAAAGTAGCCTGGCCTTTACACCACAAAGAGGAGGCAGGGGCTTTTCATAACCTTACAGCAGTCTGCCATACTTGCTATAGCATGATTTCATAATGTGACCAAAAAGTTCAGGGATAGTACTGGTTTTGCTGGCCGTGGAAGTGGCTTGACTCAGGATAAAGATAGTCGCATAGCTGAGTTTCTATTCTCTCATTGTATTTTTTCTCAAAGTCCATTTGATGACAAGATGGTTAATAACAATTCTAGATGTACATTCCCTTACCCCTAGACACACACACACACACAGGTTCAAATAAAGGCGCTGAGCATAAGTGCCATTGGACTGAACTAAACTGCATCCCTGCCTCTGAAACATTTTCGGTGGACACAGGAATAAGATGTGATGATTGGCCTTGGTCCTTTGCTCTCCATGAGACAATTCCAAAATACATGAAGACTGAGAGTCGTTCCCCAGAGAAAATTCATAATGTTGTCACTGGAAATAGGATAAATGGAGACCATACAGGAAAAATAGATGTGCACTAGACCTAAACAGCCACTGTCCTTTGCACTACTCTTTTGATTGATAGTGATGAGGATGAAAATAAGGAAGAATGGAATGGATGGCAGCAATTTACAAGAGTAGGGGCCAGGCTCATGGTTACTGGAAAGACTGCTTGGGAACGAAGGCAGTATCAGGACTCTGTTATCTCACCGAAACTTTGCAGAGCCTTGGGGTGCTGCATTATTAAAATGATTTAGTTGTTCTCTGTGCATTTCCCCCTTATTCCTGCTACCAAATTCCTAACTCTGTCTCATATTCTGACCTATCAAGAGAGAGCATCTCCTTGGTCCAACAGTAAGCACAGTCCTCCATGAGTAAAGACCACCACCCCCTGGTACCCTGGTCCATTCTGTTCACATTGATGACCACAGTGAGCTACTTTCAGCTCCTTCCTGAGCAGATGGCCCAGGGCAGCAGCGACTCCAGGAAAAGGCCTTGGAAGGTGCTTTCCCAGCTGGGGCTTAGCTTGTCCAGCATCCCTCTTGTCTGGGAGTTATTCTGCTGGGAAGAGTCTTTTCCATATTTAGCAAAGTCAGGGTGAATGCCTATCAAGTTTACAAGCATTGTTTTCTTGGGAAACAATGCTCACTTTGGCCAGGGAGGTTATTTATTCAAGCAAAATTATTTGATGATAGTGGAGATTTGACTGAATATGACTTTCTCAATCTGTATTATATAAAGAAAGACTTTCTCAGCTATGAGCAAATAGATAGTTGTGCAGGATTTTATAACTGAAAAGAATCTTCCTGCCTCATGTAAAATCAATGTCTGAAGAAGTCAAAGGACACCTTCTGCAAAATGCAATTCACTAATTAGTGCCAGAACATGTTGGAACTCAGAACTCAGAGCTCTAATGCAGATCTTTTTTGCTTCTGTGTCATGGGTAATTTGTCTGGTTGACCAGTTGTTTTAGGGAAAATTCCTCTTTTAGCCATTGTTCTTTCAGTCCAGGTATCAGAAATAGGGGGAGGGCGAAGGGAGCATGATCTGAAGTGGAGAAAAGCAGCCCTTGTGTCTGCCTATCAGTAGCTCTCTCTTTCTGCTCACCCAAAGATGTTCTTCATCCACTTGGGCACTCAGGAGGTTAATGTCACATCCATTTATACCCACAGGAAACTGGAGGCAATAAAGGCTTAAATTTAGGCAAGAAAAATAAAAACTAATGATTAGCAGAGGAAAGATTCTTATGGTCAATTAAAAGAAACAAACAAAAAAAAACCATTAAGAAACCAAAACAAAATGAAAATTTGAGGATTTTCATTTTGCAGAATCATCATGCTGAAAAAAAACTTGAGCGATGTTGTCCAAAGATTTTGGTATAATGAGGTCACTTTCTCACAACTACTTTTAATTTCTCTCTCTCTCTCTCTCTCTCACACACACACACACACACACACAGAGAAAGAGACAGAAAGGGAGAGTTCATTTAAAGTCATGGTATTTCTTATCGTTTTCTGCTTTTTTACAGTTTTCTGCTAAAGGTCGCTATGCATTTACATTTAGAGATGGCTTCAATTTCAATTTAGCATAACAAGATATTTGATCCTTACATTGCTCAGATTACTGGGCACAAAGTGTTTAAAAAGAAATGCCATAAATTGCATATTCAGGGAGAACATTTAGCAGCATTACATAGAAAGAACAATGTTTCTTTCCAACCTAGAAATCTAGTTTTGAGTTAATTTCACAATCAGTAACTTTTCAAATCTGGACTTAAGATATGAAATTTAACCCTTTGTCTAGGCAAGAAGGGACCCCAACCAATTCACAAATGAAGAAGAAAGAGTATTTTTTGAAGTACACACAGTGGTGGTTGAGTTGTGATAGCAGATAAAGAACCTTATCATAGGGTAATAAATAAGCAGAGGCTGGCATTTTGTAAGAAATTTTCAGCATATAAAATTTACAGATTATTGTATATAAATTTGAGGCTGAAACTTATTTGTACTTAATTATTTTAACAATAGGTACCTGGTTAGGCCAAACCTGAGGGGGGTTTGTTTATTATTTTTTTTTATTTTGAGGTTTAATAAACTTCCAGTTAGTCACTTCCAACTTTTATTTTCCATTTATAGCAGCAGGAACAAAAAATATCCTTCATGAAGCAGAACTTTTCTGGAGTGGTAACAACCATTATTGTTTGCCTTCTTTGAAGGCAAACACATCGATTTTCCTCCTCCTCACCAAATTCTGGGATTCTGACTCTATGGGAAGGCACAATAGTTCCACATCTCTACCATTAGCCTCTCTTTATAAAATGTCAGCAAGTTCCTGGGGATAATATTTAAAAATTGCGAAGGGTGCAGAGAACTCTGAAAGGAAGGGGCTTGAGATCCTAACCCTTTTCTCTAAAGTTGGGAATTATTACAATATTTCTGATGGACTGAAGTGGCTTCAAAGAAATTCAGTAGTCAACAAAGGACACCAGAGGCAAATTTACCCTAAAGAAGGCAGCCTCCACTGGCACCCTAGGGTGACCGCTGAGGGTTGGTGACAGCTGGTTCTGGACATAGCATATGGCCAATCGCAGAGCCCATATCTGCCCCTTATTGGTATTCCACTACCCAGTGGTCCCCACGTGGGGACGTGGCTTGAGGGAGGGTGGATGTCTGAGGGTAGACTCAAAGAGCTGCCCAATGGGAGTCAGACCAACTCGGGTAGGAGGAGCTTTCTCCATCCCAAGAAAATACCACTAAATCAATGAGCATGGGACTCCATGGCCCATCCTGCCATAGACAGGAATCTTCAGGCTCCCTGCCCACCTGGGGTCAAGGTGGTGTCTCCCATAGCTTCTGTCTTCCTTCCGGCAAGGACTGCCCAAGCATTCAGCTTGACTGAGTTTGGCAGCAACAAGATGGAGACCATCTAATACGGTTTGGCTGTGTCCCCACCCAAATCTCATCTTGAATTGTAGTTCCCATAATCCCCACGTATGGTGGGAGGGACCTAGTGGGAGGTAATTTAATCATAGGGGCAGTTTTCCTCATGGTATTCTCATTAGGTTGAGTAAGTTCTCATGAGAGCTGATGGTTCTGTAAGGGGCTTCCCCCTTCATTCGGCTCTCAGTCTTCTCCTCCTGCCGCCATGTGAAGAAGGACATGTTTGCTTCCCCTTCCAGCATGATTGTAAGTTTTCTGAGGCCTCCCCAGCTCTGTGGAACTGTGAGTCAATTAAAGCTCTTTTGTTTCTAAATTACCCAGTCTCAGGCAGCTCTTCATAGGAGTGTGAGAACGAACTAATACACCATCCCTGAGCAGGAGTTCAGAGCTCAGTGTCCCCTATTGTTTTGGTTTTTCTTTTCCTTTGGAGGTGCTAATATCCAGGCCTGAACTTCAAGATTGAATTAGAACTTGTCTTTACACAGGAAGGAGAAAACCCAGGGAAAAGTAGAAAAGCAAGGCTCTCCATTTGCAGATTACAAAATAAGTCATGTATCCTGGAGGCTAAGAGAAAAATTAACCCATTCTGTATCCTAAACCAATAAATTGGAGTATATGACAGCTACATGAACCTTGTAATTCTGTAAAGTAAGGTCAGCCATTCATATCTAATCTTACATTTCTAAATTTCAGATTTAAGGAGTCCACTATTCCTACAATTAGAGACAGAGATTTGAACTGTGTAATCCTGCATTATTATTTTAATTCAGATTCTGAGCCTCGGCCAAAACCATCTAAGCTGCTTCTCTTATAGGATGTGAATTCACAGACTTATTTCATCCCTAAGATACCTCATGCTATACTCACATTAGAATCACTCCACCTAAACAATGCTAACCCTGAAATGCAATGTTAACAACACAAAAAAAGGAAGAATAAAATTATAAAAATTCTGATTATTAAGTAGAGGACTAAACAAAAGTGTTTTTCTGAAGTTTGCATTTTAAACATAAATAGATCCTCCAAATTCCTCTCTGAGATTCTTTCAGCATGCTAACACATTCTCTTGAAGATTTAAGTTAATTCTTCAAAAAATTAGTCCAAAGAATAGCACATTGAACCTCAAAAGAATACTTTAAAATCCTTTCTGCATGGGCATGAGATTTTGTTCTTAAGGGGCTAAGATAATGGATAATAAAGGTAAGCTTGTATTAAGCCCCCAAAGAGCATTGTTGAATTCAATTATTAGTTTAGTTTTTTAGAGTTTATATTCATTTTTGAGATCAGTTTAGAATAGGATGTGATACATTCTAAATGTGAAAAGCCTGAGGTTTCAAAAGTGGCACTGTAATTTTTTACTCTTTATTTTTTGTTATGTTAAATTTTATACATCTTTCCACAAATGACTTTAAAATGATTTGCCACATTGAACTGAAAAACTCATATCATATCTATATCAAGAAGAGTATTCAATGAACCCTCTTCCTGCTTACTCCAAATTCTAAATTAACAGGCTCTCTTGACATAGTTTGAAGATTAATTCAAAATAATGTGCCTACATAGAGTGATTACTATGTACCAGGGACTTTGGGGGCAGAAAACTGACTAAGACTTCATTCCTGATATCAACATGCTCATAAACTTGTGGGTAAACACAAAGTACATAAAAATAGGCTCTAATGAAATATCTGAGATGTAGGTAATGCTTATTGGAAATATAGCAGAGAGAAATTCCTTTGGGTGGGAGTGGGAGAATATGATCTAGGAATAATTAAGAAAAGCAAGAGTCAGGCCTTAATAAAATTATCCTCTAAGCTAGTTCCAGTTCTACTGTCTATGCAGACAGAAAGTGGTGAATGATTTACAAAGGGGGAAGACAGTGGACATGTGTGTGCACATGCAAACACCAAGGAGAGAGCACAGGGTACAAGGAGCCCGACAGAAGGAGAAAATAGTAGCAATCCTTCACTTTTGAAGTTCCAAATCCATCAGCCCACTGAATCCTCACAATAGAACCAATAATGGAGACTCTGAGAGTTTAAAAGAATTAATGTATTGCCAAACTAGTTCCCACATTGAATAAGTGATAGGACTGAACTTACACCCAGGTGCTGCAAAACGGGAAGTTGGGAGGGAGAACTAAGGAATTGTGAAGATTTATTAAGAATATTAAAGTAGGAACAAGATGATATTTGGCCTTCCAAATAAGAAATAAATATGACATGTTGTTTATTTTTATGAATTTCTTCAAAACTTAGAATTGCATGAAGTTATGGTTGTGGATTCGCTGATTAATTAGCTGAAGAGATTCAATTCCTCCCTAGGCAAGATGGTGGCCAGTTGATGTGATGTCTTATGGCCGGAATATCCTCTTTAACAAGGCAGAGATATGTGGACACTTGCATAGAGGAAGATTAGTGGGCTGACTTTTCCTGCTATTCCAATTCTCATTTTTACTTTTCAGGCAGTATATCAAAAACTGGAGACATTTTTCAACAATGGAATTTTGGCAGTGCCACAGATGTGTTCATAGTTGCTGTTTTAATTGAATTTCTTTATAATTTATGACAAAATAGTATACCCACAGGTTTTAGCACCTTTCAGGTTGCTACATTTTAATATATGCTGAAAGTGAAATAATCTTATTTCTTCCATTATCATTTGAAAATGCTTATAAACTTCCAGATTGAAATACTACATCTCAATTCTTATTCAGAGCAGCAGCTTCTAAACCACTCTGGACATCGGAATCACCAGCAGGCTTAACTTTCCTTCTTTCTTGCACATCTATAGAGGAGCATCCCCACGCCCAGATGTAAAGTTCCCCAGGTGGTTCTCATGATCAGCAAAGCATGAGAAATACCAAATTAGAACACCCTAACCATAGAAGCAGACCTATTTACATGCATCAGAAATAATTACTTAAAGGATAATTAATGCTTTCATAATCATTAAAGGATGAGATTGGATACGTGTTATTCAAAAGTGTATATGTTCCAGGGAAGAATGGGATGTCAAAGCCATCAACCTCTCGAGTTAAATGTATGCAATGGAAGTCTAAATCCAAAGAGCTAAGTTTAGACCCTTGCTGCTCCAAGTGTCGACTGCAAACCAGCAGCCCCGGCATCAACTGGGAGCTTATTAGAAATGTAGGCCCACTCAGACCTATTGAATCAGAATCGGCATGATAACAAACTCCCCAGGCCATCCGCGTGGGTAGATAATTTTAAGAAGTCTGATGACAGCAATTCTTCACCTTGGCTACATATTAACGTCACCTGAGGCATTCCTCAAAGTGCCAATTCCAGTTTCCCACCCAGAGCAATCCTATCAGACTTTACAGGTGGAGCTCCATCCCACTGGTATTTTTAAACAAATAGCTATTTTTGTCCTGTAATTTATGTTTATGTTACAGAGGAGAAGGCTTTTCCCTACATTATGTAGGCAAGCCAGCAAAGACATTCTTCCACAAATTTGAAAATGGAGTTCATTGTGCCTCTTTAGTACCTGTGTGTGGGAACAAGCCCCATGTGCACTGGTGGAGGATGGACTTCTGGCTCTGACACCTTGTGTATACTTGGGCCAGCTCCTTCATTTCTTCTTGTGTATAAGGACAGACTGTGGCTTTGCCCATAATGAAAGTAAGACAAATTGCCTCCTATATGCCTGCAAGCAGCTATGGCCTGTACCTCTCACTGTGGAAGGTAATTCAGTTGGAGTCTGTCTCTTCAATTTCACCCAGGGATAAGAAATTATTTCATTTTTTTTACATGTGGCGTAATTAAGCTAATACTTACATATAATTCTGTCTCTAATCGTAGACCATTAGTGATTTTTTGTTTAATTTAGAGAGACAGAAAAGAACCAAGTAAATATTTCATTTACACCTAAATTTTTCCTAATATCATAAATGAGCACAGCTTTAAAAATAAAAATTTGCCATAAATAGGATTTTATGAGTTCCAGAGCCTTATAAAAGTCAAGTTCAGTTAATGTGTTCAGACCCATAGAAGAAAATGTTCAATGTAGCAATTCAAATTTTCCAGGTGCAGATGGGGTGGTAAGAGGGCAGTTTCAGTGGCACCAAACACGGACATCACTGAATCAGTGTGAGATATTAATCTCTATACTTTTCTCCTTCTAAACTCCCATTCAAAGACGGCTAATTCAGAGAAGAGGATTTACTTTTGTTTTGGAAGATTTCTCGTAGTATTATCTACTGAATGACCCTAGCACTCCCCCTTTCCACTTGAGATTATAAGGAAACCAAAAGATAAACAAAAAATTGTCATCTCATTTTAAAATAGCATAACCTCATCATATCTACTTATACTCATCCAATGAGCTACAATGTCCAGAATATATTTACATACATCACCATATTACAATAGCTTCTGCATCATTTTTTTAAAATGTATACATAGGGAAACTAAAATCATTTTAATATTTCACATACACACATTGATTTGGAGATTACTTACCCTTGAATCACTGGTCTCAAATTATTGAAGATTCAAAGTGATCCTCAAGTTCTAAAAGTGACTTGGGAGCGCCTGCTAAGCAGATGGTCATGCAGAATGGTCAGGCATAGAACAACTAAAACGTAACACAGCCTCATTACTCAATAAGCGGAGAGTTCACTTGCTGAGGAAAAAAAAAAAAAATTAACTGTGAAACAGCAAAATGGAATGACGTGTATAGTAGCACAGATAATAATTCAAATAATGAAAGTTTTGGACATGAAATGATGGAGAAAAGGAAAGGGAACCCTTCAGTGGGAGATGGGGTCCAAATCTTTACTTCTTTGCTTTACCCGATGGTGAACCCTGGGTCTTGCTGCACTCAAATGGGACAGAAGGGACTTGCTTAACATCTCCAAAGACCCCTCCAGGGCTAAAATCAACCATTTGGGGTGAGCAGACTTCATGTTCTATGTGGGGCCTGGGCTGCTTACTGTAGATGAAAAGGATTTGGATGCTAAAATAACCCAGAAGAAGAGGCTTGAGAAGCATTTGGTTATTCGCAATGCAACAGAAATTTCAGTGGTGACATCCCCACTCCAACACTTCTCTGAGTCATAATAGTCCTCTTCAGTTAACGTAGCTTGAAGTCGATTAACTGCAGATCCTAATTTTGAGTGCTCTTGTTTCAAAGTGCACTTGTGTGCTGCATAAATTCCCTCACCACCATTTACTGGTATCACAGTACTTATCACATGGCGTTCCAATTATCTGTGAGCACGTCTGAATGCAGAACTAAACTACAAGTGTAGGGGCTATTTTTATTTTCCTATTTTTGTTGTTGATGTCTAATTAGTCTTCGCAATTCCCTCTGAATTTAGTCCAGGGCCTCATGTCTCATAGACGCTAAATAAATGATTGCAGAGTCTGACCCATTGCTAAATAGAATCAGGGAGAAGCAAGGCACAGAGCAATGCTCATCCAGGAACTCTCATAAGACCCCTGCCAACTGGGCTGTCTCTCTCTCTCACTTTTTTTTCCCCAACCTCAGGGGAATGAGTAGTGGAGGAGGAGTCCAAGGAATAGATACACAGGGAGGGTTGTGTGTTGTTCATTTAGACCAGTGGCTGCAAAATGACAGCCTGAAAGACAAGTCCAGCCCAGAGCAGTTTTGGGTTTGGCCACACTCCAGCAGCATTGCGCAGGTAACCACAAGCTCCACCCAGCCCTATTGTGCTGACTTGCCACCATACTGATGGTAGTTTACCAGTCCTGCCTCTGAAACCATTTGAGTTTGTAACCCTAGATCTAGAAAGATATCAGAACCAAGGAAAAAAAATAGATTAAACATCTGTCCGCTAATGGTTTGGACTGACAATGTATTTATTTGGAGGCTTTTAAAACACATTTAAGCAAATACAACATGGTTCTGAAACAAAAATCAGGTGGTTTCTCTGTGGCTCTTACCACATCCAACCGCCAAGATATGAAATTTGGTTATCAGATTGTAAGAAGTGGTTTTGAGTCTCCATGATTCTGAGACTTCTAAAAAATAATTGGGGAAACAGTCATTGGTCCTCTTTTACATGTTCCTTGATTTTCACACCTTATTTTCTCTTGGATTAAAATGAATTTTTAAAATAAGCATTGGCAAAGATGGGAATACATCTTCTCCACATAAACACAATATAGACACTCCATTCAGATTCTTTCTTTGAAAATTAACCACTTATATTGTGACCTGTGCAAAGTTTTTGAACCTCTATTGAGCCTTGGTTTCTGCATTTGTCAAGTAGATGTAATGTCAAGATGCCTTCTCCAGTTACCTTGAGAATTAGAGGACTAACTCTTAGAGTGTTTGCTATGTTTCAAGCCCTTGTGTAAGTGTTATAAATGCATTAGCTCATTTAAGTTTCCAATAACTCTAGGGATTAGGTATCATTATCACTCCATTTTATAGATGCAGAAACTCAGGTGCAGGGAACTTGGGAAAAGTGCCCAGTTGATGCCTACTGAGTGATTGACTCGAGGATCAAATTGAGGCAGTGAGAGTCCAAACCCCACACTCTCAGCCTCTCTGTTCTCTCTCCACAAGGAAACGTGCCTTGTACCTATGAAGCATTCACCAGTGATTGGTGCTTCCTTCTCTCCAACTTCTCCCTGATATTGTCATCTGATAGTTCATTAGAAATTGGATGGAAGATTCTACATTTCTAAAACAATGTAAAAATATCATATGTGATGTTCCACAAAGGCAAGATATCCAAAAATATTACAGAATCATTTTTAAATTTTATTTCAAATGTTGGGCCCAGCTACAATTATTTCTGTACCCTTTTATCCAAGATCAGAATTTCATTCATCAATATCATCAATGCAGCAAAACTGGTGTTTTAGCCACAGAGGTCGAGGAAATTCATTTACTTCTTAGTAGACTGCCTCATTTATTTCATATTTTTGAATCCTGAAATACTCTGATGATGTAACTGCAAATAACAGAAAATTTTGTTTTACATGCCCAAACTTATTTTTAGATTTATTATTTTTATATTTTTTAGAGACAAGATACTGCTCCATTGCCCATGCTGGAGTGCAGTAGTACAATCAGAGCTGACTTCAGCCTTGAACTCCTGACACAAGTGGTCTTCCTACCTCAGCCTGCTGAGTAGTTGGGACTACACTTGCTCCATGCGTCACTATTTTTGTTGTTGTTGTTGTAGAGATGAGGTCTTGCTATGTTGGCCAGGCTGCTCTCAAACTTCTGGCCTCAAGCGATCCTCTCACCTTGGCCTCCCAAAGTGCTGGAATTGCAGGTGTGAGCTACCATGCCCAGTCTTTATTTTTAAAATTAAAACTTTTTCTGCAGAAAATTTAGTGGTCTGTATTATAAATGATCTTTTCACAGATTGGGACATTATTGCTAATTGTTTAACCCATTCTTGAGAGATGAAGCTAGTCATGTATGCTAAGCTATGCAACAACACAGAATTGTGCCAAGCCTGCCAAGAAGTGCACAACCATTCTTATCTTAAATAGACATGCAGCTTTTCAGTCTTTTGTCATTTGCTTTGGGGGGTTTGTAAAAAATATTTGGGGAAATAGTCATTGATCCTCTTTCACGTGCTCTTTGGTTTTCTCTTAAAATTATGTCATAAGCTATCGACTCTTGCTTTGTTAATGCGCTTGCTTCTCTCAGACATGCATGCCCATCCAGGCCTTCTTATGACAGCTATACTGAGAAATCTAATGAGCAGTTCACAATTTGGTGTTGAATGTAACAGTAAATAAGTATAGAGTAGGGCTTAAGAGGTTCTTTTATAGGTGAGTTGCATACACTTTTGTGCATAAATTCAGATAGCTCATATTCTCATATTCAAGTAGTTCACATCCTCATGAGTTGCACACGCTTTCATGCACAGATTCAGATAGCTCATATTTTCATAAGGTTATTTGGCTTGCTTTAAGTTTCTTCCTAGTGTTATAAGACAGGTAAGACTGCCAGGTGAGTGACTGCTAGATAAAAGAAGATTTACTGTATTGTCTTGACTATCAGTGTGCTCAAAAAGGAATAATCATTTTGCAGCAGCTCCATTTACTTGTTATACAGGCTAAATGCTCTACTGCAATTATCCTTCAAAACATGTGCCTACATCTGATGACTGGTCTAGACAAGTGACATTGATGGGTGTTATTCTGCCAGTCACAATCATCTTTCTGAAAATGATGGAAGACATGAACCGCGGACTCCAAAAGGACTCCTGAGCTTTCAGTGGTCCTGATCCTTTGACTGAAAGCTCTTAGTTTCAGCAAGCTCTTTGCTTGGAAAGAGAGCTGGCTCAGTATCAGAGACAAGCTAAAAATGGCTGGGCCTTAACAGGTAGTTTCAGTGAGTTATAATGAAAAGCCGTGAGCGCCTGAGTGTCTGTTGACATAACTGAGATGACAAGATGACAAACACCGAACTGAGGAGCTTGTTGTCATGTTAGGAATGGATTCAATTAAAAATATCTTATCGAATTAAAAGGATTACAGAAGATCCGGTGTGTTCCCGAAAGCCTGCTAAGGACATTAATCACAGGAATGACTGAGACCTGGTCCCTGCATGAAGACACTCTTGGAACATGGCCACTGTGGCTCTTTAGGCACTGAATCCCTGGGATATTTTAAAAATTAGGCCGTGATTTTACTGCCAAGTCATCAAAAATTGCCCTTAGACGATGCTTAAGCAAAGAACATTCCCCTTCTTAACATTTTTAGATAATGGGTAAGAATTTGCTTTATGAAACTATTGTTAGGAAATCTGATTTATTTTTTCTTGATTGCTCTTAAAACTCCATCCTGTTGCCTGGTTACCTTCTCTGTCCTCCAAGGAGGAGGGTGGCCAGCAGAGCTGGGACATTTTTCCTGGCAATGACGTTTTAATGTTCAGGCTATTTGTCATCTCCTAGAATTTCGTCCTTCACTCTGCCCATTTTTCTTTTCAGCTCCTTAAAGAGGTATGACAAGAATCTTAAAAGAGGTCAAAGTTAGAACAGATTCTGAATTAGTGATATTGTTTCCAGTAGAGGGAAGTCCTTGAAAAGGGTGAGTCAAATAGCATATATACCTCTTCATAATATAATGCCTACAACGGAGGCCTGGAAATCCTACTAGGTGGGTTGTCATGGACACGTGTAATATATTGCTTATGGGTCAAGATTTCAGAAAAAAACAAATTTGGTATCAGGTTGAAGAGCTCATATATTTCAAAAACTTTATGAAAAAGCAGGCAACTATAAAGATGTTTCTATAACCAAAAAAAAGTGAATCAGGGAGAGTGGCCATGTATTTCTTGTTGTGAAATTAGATTATTTGGCTAAGTGTGTTGGTGTGATGATGATCTGAAAATTTGAATGATATCATTTGATACATAATTCATTTGTTCCTTTTTCCATTTATTCAACACTCACTGAGCATCTAATGGGTCCCAAGAATGTATTAGATACTGAAGAATCACCAACAAGTAAGCCTCTTCTCCACCCTCAAGGAGCTTAGAATCAAAATGGTGAGGTGCAGAGGGTATTTTTTCCACATAGTGGTTGGGCAGAAAAATGTTCCAGAGTTACAACATCACCAAAGAGGAAGCCACCAGTTCTGATGGGTGAAGACCCATAGAAAGCTCTGCGTGCTCAGCTGTCAGGCAAGACCAAGTGTTCATCAACCTGCAAGGATTCTGCGTATTTATCAGATGTGTGGACAAAAGTTGCAGGATGTCTGCTGGAAAAGTAGGTACTGACAGGATTGCTCTCAAGTTTACCAGATTTTAAAGGGCACAACTTGATGTATTGTGGTGGAGGACTGCAGAATGTTTCAAAGCACAGGAAGGAAAGGTTCAGGTTTCAATTGTAAAGGTCAGTGTGATGGCAGAGGAAAGCATGGATTGAGGAAGGGTAGGGAGTGGGCGTGGGGCTAGCAGTCCTCCATCAGGATGGAGAAGGAAGATATGATTGAGACTCTGGCCAATGGAGTGAAGAAGGGACCAGGGATTTCTAAATGAAAAGTGACATACTTAACAACTAACGAGACATGGGGGAAATGGAAGGAGGGACACCTAGGAGATCTAGGTGTAAATCTGAGTGTAAAAAAAATATTAATTGATACAAGAATGGGGGAATAAATGCGACTGAAACAACTTACAGTATCCAGTGCTCACTGGTGTCAGACTTCATGCTAACCCCTTTGCATGAATTATTTTATCTGTGCAATAACCCTAAGGAAGAGGGCACTATTAAGGTTTGCATTTTAAGAGAAGAAAATTAAGGCTTAGAAAAGTTAAGCAATTCTCCCAAATCATATAATTATTATATGACAGAAAGAGCAATAAATAAATCCCTGCCTCACTCAGAGCTGTGGTTCTACGAAGTCGTAAAGGCTGGGCATTCTGGATTGATCCTTCCTTTCTTCTGCCTCTCCTCAGTGGAATTCAGTTCCATTCTCCTCAATAGAATCCAGAGTTTTAAAGGAAAAGATCTGGATCCTATCTATTTCAAAAGTCCTCTGTTATCCATTAAGTGCCTTGTACATAGTAGGTATGAAATGAAAGTTTGTGATTTGGGATATAATAAACTTTGGGCATAAAGCTGGTGACACCAGTGCTATAGAATGTCATGTCATTATGTGTTGATATCTTTCCCTTGAGTTTTTTATTCATTCCTGATTGTTCTGTCCTAGAGCAAAGCATTATGCAAACAATGACAGTAGTTACTGGGGAGCTTGAATATGCCACAAACATGCCCAGGGGCTGAAAGGAGCACATGTGGGTTCTTATGCCTCTGTCTCTCAGACACAACCCCAGCCCTAAAACCCAGATGCTGGGTCTGGACCTAGGAGATCCCACTGCCATTGGCAACTCTTCTCTGTGAGCCTCTGTCAATGTGGGGCTAAGAGGAAGGGTTGGGGAGAAGCAGGGACCTGCTCCTTTCTTTCTGCTTCATGCCTTTCTCCGCATCACCCCAGGAAGCCTTCTTCCCCAGGCAGCACGAGGGCTCATTTCAATTTTTGCTTTTCCAACACCCCGAAAATCAGCCTCAATGCACCACCTACCGGGTCGGTCGATCAGTGCTCCCTCCCAGCAGTTGGGGGCCCAGCTGCATGTGACATCTAGCCCAGGCTTCCTTCAACCTCTGCAGCCCTAAAGGTGCCAGCTGCTCCCTGCAGTGGTTAATATGCTCTGTGCTGACTCAGTATCCCCTTCTGCCTTTGTTGTCCTTCAATACCTGTTCAGCCACTTCCTTCTATTGCAATTCTCTCTGTTAAAATAGCTGGCATCATTCCCGTTTTCCTGAGAATACCATGACTGAAAGAGACCAGAAGGTATACTTCTCCCCTTACGGCTGATGGAAACTTTGCAGGCCTCTAGCAGAAAATTCTCATCATCAGGAGGCAACTCTCTGACCTGATGCAGTAGCTGCCCTTGCACTTGGTAAGGTGAGCCTCAGGAGGCCTGTGTGAGCCCGAGCATCAACAAGGCTGCAACTATAAAGAAAGGAAGGCACCGCCACTGCGGTCAGAAAGGGCTGCCTCTGTGGCTACACACTCCTGGGGAATTTAACTGACCTAGTGTGCTGAACATCAGACAAGAATAAAAGAACAACTGAATTTGTTAACTTGCCCTTCTTCTTCCATAGTATATATATTTTTTTTTTTTAGATAGGATCTTGCTCTGTCACCCAGGCTGAAGCGCAGTGGCTGATCTCAGCTCACTGCAAGCCAATCTCCCACCTCAGCCTCCCCAGTAGCTGGGACTATAGTCATGCCACCGTGTTCAGCTAATTTTTTACATTTTTTGCAGAGACAAGGTTTTGTCATGTTGCACAGGCTGGTCTTAAACTCCTGGGCTCGAGTGATCCTCTTGCCTTGGCCTCCCAAAGTGCATGGTAGATTATTTTATGCATTAGCTATTCAACTCCCTCCTAAGTGATCTAATAGAAATGGTGGCTTAAAATTATTTCTGAGTCAAGCACTCCTACTCTAGAGAGACTGTGTAAGCATAGATTTTATTATTGGTTTTCTTAAATATAATTATTTTCTATGATCTTCAATATCTCCCTCTAAAAGACAGAAACCTCCCTGGTCCACAACATCAGAGCTCATCCTCGCAGTGTTTAATGAGTATCTGCTTTGTTTCAGTTAATCAGTAGTTTTTACTGTGTTTGGAACCAGCTGACAAATGGCAAGCCAGAAAAAACTACTGTTTAAATGCCAGCAGAATCCCCCAACGGGTTGTTAGCTTAAAAAAAGAAAATTACCTTTGGTCCTTCTCCATATCATTCAGCATTTGAGTCGCTTCATCAGAATCTCTAAAGGCACCATCCTAAGTGTTATTAAAGAAGAGTAAGTGGAAGAGAGGGAAGGAGATGGAAATCACTCAGGTTTGGCTGTATTGGTGCACAAAGACGGCTAAAGGGAATCACATGACTTGCATCACCATCACTAGCTGAGTAAGTCAGGCTACAGCCCGATTATTGCATACATGTCAAAGGGCAATCTATCTGTCCTCTTATCATGCTTATGAACCAATTCAAAGAGATGAACTAATTTTCCCAATGTTACACACCTAGTTGGAAACAGGGCTAGGCCTAGAATTGAGATCTGTGACATTCAAAATAAGGACACCTTCTACTCACTTATAGTTCATCCCTCACATTAAATTTAGGGGGTTTTTTTGTATTAATTAGAACAAGAAACAGCAATTTTTTTCAGCAAAGGAACCAATAGAATATACTTTAAGCTTTGCAGCCATACTGTCTGCATTAGTCCATTTTTGCGCTGCTATAAAGAAATACCTGAGACTGGATAATTTATTTTTAAAAAAAGAAGTTAATTGGCTCACAATTCTCCAGGAATGTACAGGAATCATGTCAGCATTTGCTTCTGGAGAAGCCTCATGAAACTTACAATCATGGTGGAAGGTGAAGGGGAAGCAGGCAGGTCTTACATGGCCGAGCAGGAGCAAGAGAGAAGGGGGAGGTGCCACACGCTTTTAAACAATCAGATCTTGTGACAACTCACTCACTTACTATCATGAATACAGCAGCAAAGAAATGGAGCTAAACCATTCTTGAGAAACCGCCGCCGTTTCACCTCCCACCAGATCCCACCTCCAGCACAGGGGATTACATTTCAACATGAGATTTGGGTGGGGACACAGATCCAAATCATATCACTGTCTATAGGTAGTCAAATGTGCCATGGTATCATGAAAGCAGCCATACCTAAACAAATGAGTATGGGTGTGTTTCAGTGAAATTTTATTTAGTTACAAAAACAGATCATAGGTCAGATTTTGTGCACACAGTGTTAGGTCACAACAGCAAAGAGACCTCACCTTAAGCTCACCTGAAGCCAGTCAAAGTTCATGTCTCTCATACTTAAAGAATCTCAGTAGAGAGTTCAGAGCTGATCAAACAATTTGGTGGTGTCAGGAACCCTGGAAAAATTCTTCTTCTTGCTGGCAAGTCTTAATGTAAGACCCTCAACTCATTTTCCCAGATATCTGCTCTAGCTCCATTTATGAGCTTTGAATTTCAGCCAGTAAGAATGGGAATGCAAAGAAATGGGGGACAGACCAATTTTCTTTAAGAGCGAAGTCAGAAGTTGTTCACATTGCTTTTCTCCACACATGGCTGGTCACTCATCAATCACAGGGCCGCCTCTAGCTAAAAGAAAAGTTGGAGATGTGCAGATTTTGGAAAGTCAAGAGCACTTCTATGTTCTATTGCCAGAGAAAGAAAGATAAAAAAAAAAAGATGAAATAGATAAGCAGTGATTGTTCCCTCAGCAGATATTTTATTTACTAAGGAATATCTTAGAGAATGTGTCAAATAAAGCTGCTTTTTTTTTAGTCAAATAAAAACCAATATGCTAGCATTGCCTTTAAAATAGCTGCTTCAGTACTGCTTTACCCTCTTTAAAAGGAAGTGTTGCTTTCCAGTAGGATAAGTGTAGGCTGTAGAGTAAAATGAATCTGGCTTTGTTCCACTATTCATTAAATATTAGGGAACCCTCAGTTTTCTTATCTGTAAAATGGGCCATAAGTAAATCAGGATTAAAAGAGAAGATTTATGTAGAAGTCCTGGTTCACAGAAGGACATCAGTTAATCAAAAAATGTTAGTTCCCCTCCATCTTTATTATAAAACAGGGAATTAAGTGGCATGTCAGTATATGACAAGCTAAACATGATATAACTCTCACCTTGTGCCGTATTTTATGCTGTATGACTCAGTTTTTAATGGGCTAATTCATCAGTGCATAAGCCAGCGGTACCACCCTCAAAGGTAACATAGTACAGAAAAAAGAACTGCCTTGGACTTCTGGGAACATGGGTTTATTTTTTGACTTTCTGACTCACCTGCCTGAGGAATTGAAAACTAGAATTACGTACTTGGCATTCTTCAGGTCATTTTGAGGTTTCAGATTCCAATGTCTCACCAAGAAGCATTTCAATTCCATTTTTAATAAACTGAAAAGTGAGACGTTCTTAATATCTTTTTATAAGTCTCTGCACATATAATGACTCTCATCACAGCCCTTGGAATTTTTATTTGTAAAATGAATCAAGGGCACTTTCCTATCATGACTTCTTGTTGTACATGCTTGAATTAGGTACACAAATTGAGAAGCTTCACTTGGTCAAAATTTTAATGTCACATCACCAAGCATCAATCTTAGAGAAGCAATTAAAGAAATTCATCCCAAACTCTCTTGATGGCCCTGCCTGGACAGAGATCTTGGGTCTCCACTCCAGCTAATCAACATTCCACTGAGACAGCATTTTCATTTCTCCAGAACATGAATCTCTGAAAGAAAAAAGCCATTGATATAACTCATACCCTGGCCCAACCTTTATCCCCCTTCTTGCAGCTGAGACAGCTAGTTATTGATTTTCAGGCTTCCTACAGTCAGCAGCTAGAGCTAGTTTGTCAGGAAAGGTGAAAGAGGTAGGCAGGGCATAGGATTTATTTTGGAATTGATGCCCTGTGAGCAAAGTCTAAGTGGGAGTCAGACAGGTTAATGTGAGCAGAAAAGCATTCTGGAAGGAGGTGGCAGTGTGAACGGAAATGAGAAGGCACAGGACTGATGGCATGTGCAGAGAGCTGCAGCATGCTCTTGTAGGGCAGAGTCCCAGGGAGGTGGCAAGAGGAGCAGGAGAGGAACACAGTGTCAGACAAGCAACCTATCCCAGAGCTTCATTTTTTAGGAAATCAGACCAACAGAGGGAAACGAATGTGGTCAGGTCCGGCTTCCAAATGCAGCGTTGTGCAGCTGTGTGAAGGTCAGTCTGAGTGGGCAGAGGCTGAGGTCAGGTCAGGAGGTCAGTGCACACTTGTTTTGAGAGATGATGGAGATCTCAGTTGGGTCCCAGCCATCACTGTGGAGAAGATAGGGCAGATTCAATCATTATTCCAGAGGTCACAGCAGTGGGGCCTATCTGATTACACAGTGGTGAGGAAACAGATAAATAGACAGGAGGGGCCAGAGGAAGAGGGAAGAGGGAATTCATCTGAAAGAGGTATGCCTGGAGAGCAGAACGGCACAAGGATGGGCTCTAGGGAAGGCCATGGGTGAAGGGATGAATCATCCCAGAAGAAAAGAAACCCCATCTTCTCACAGGGAACAGAGAGCATTGCCAGGTGAGGGGACTTTTCAGGTTAAACACAACAATTCCCTTGTCTGTCTAGCCTTTATACACTCATCCTGTGGGGTGCTGTGTCCCAGTTTCTATAAAGCAAGCCTGCCCTTCATGCTTTGCCCCCTTCCTACAAGCCCACCTTCCCTTTCACTTCTCTACCTTGTTACGATGGGGCAGGAGGCCCACACCAGGAGCCAACCAGATGTAACTGCCCAATCTTGGACTTCCCAGCCTGTAGAGCCATGAGCCAAAATAAATGTATTTTCTTTATAAATTACTCAGGCTCAGGTACTCTGTAATAACAACAGAAAAGAAACTGAGATAGATGCACACTGAGAAAGCAGTCTATGATTTCAGATAGTATCATAAGTGCTATGTTCTGAATATGACCCCTAAATTCATATGTTGAAACTTAATCCTCAAAATGAGAGTATTAGGAAGTCAGGCATTTAGGAGGTGATTAAGTCATGTAGGTGGAGCCCTCAGTGGGAATTAGTGAGTTCATAAAAAAGCTGAAGGGAGCTAGCATTGGTCCTTTCCATTCTTTCCTCCATGTGAGGATCCAGCATTTCTACTCTCTGGAGAGAAGAGCAACAAGATGCCATCTTGAAAGAAGAGAGATAAGGTCCTCAGCAGACACTGAACTTGCCAACACCTTGATCTTGAACTTCCTGGCCTCCAGAACTGGAAGAAAATAAATTTATGTTTGTTATAAATTACTCATTTTTAATAACAGCACAAATGGACTAAGAGAATAAACATTACAAAAATAATAAGGGCCCTAAGAAAGCTTAGTCACCTCCTTGACAGTGGACAACAAGAGAGTACATCCTGAATCATCCTCAAGTTTGTGTCCCAGATATGTAGCCAATTTTCTCTTATCCATTTTCCCATATAAATAGGGAAACAAACCCTATTACCTAAACATTCCAACAAACCCCATTACCAAAAACATTTCAACAAACCTCATTACCAAAAATATTCCAACAAACTCCATTACCTAAAATATTCTGAGTTTTCCTATGTCTTGCAACATTCCAGTCATGATATTGGCTTTCTTAATTATAATTCCCATTGTCTCCCAGCTATGATAGATTCACTAACTTTCCTAGAGTGAGAAACACCTCACCTGGTTTCTCACTCTCAAATTGTTCTCCTTTGGAGTCCTCACATGTCTCTTCAATGTGACCTGGATACTTGATCCTCTGCCAGGAAATAGCTCTTACTCTAGGCTGCTCCTGCATCAAAAAAAATAGTGTTCAAATAAGATTTACAGATCTCTAAGACACCAATTATTTTACCTCCAAACATCTGTAACACCCAGGGTCACTCTGTTGGTTTAATAGGAAGCCATCTACCTACTAAAATTTGGAGAAGCAAGAGATCCCCAAAATTATAATTTACATCCATCTTCTTCTTTAATGTTTAGAATTTTTTTGGCAACTGGTTATTCTGAGTTAAGAACTTTGTGCAGTGGAAAGAACAATATAATCAGAGTCAGGGGAACTTGGGTCCAGAGCTTACATTCACCACATTATTGGAAATAGTATTTAACATTGTTGAACTTCAGATTCCCAGTGTGTAAACTGGGAGTTTGACCCTTGCTTCCACAGACTACTTATGGGGTAGAGGGACTAGTAAAACTAGCGCTACATGTCATCTGTTACACAAGGCAGGCTTTCACACACCATCTCCAGAACCTTCCCTAAAGCTGATGGTGGTTACCTTAAGCACATACTGTTATACTTGAATACAAGTTTCATAGGTAGATATATATGTTACAGAACTGTGGGAACATTATATTATAACTATTTTTTTAAACTTCACTGTCTGCTTTTGAAGGTGACAACATAATTTATATTAGTGGGAGTATGTCTCATTTATGAAAATACTTTCACGGCCTTTAGGTTATGTAAAGATCTTAAGTAACCAAACCCAAACCAAGTGTACAAGGAACTTAAAGGAAATGAGAGAGAGAGAGAAAGAGGGAGAGAGAGACGACACTGAGGAATTACTTTACAGAACAAGTTTTCCCTGGGGTGGGGAGGACACATCACTGTAGAGATTTTATTTTGGTCTTAAATATTTTTTTTTTCTCTTTTCCCCTGGTAGATGCAAAAATGGGATATGAGGAACCTGGGACTAGGGAATGAGTAAAACCAGGAGAAGAGTGCTCTGTTCCAAGGAGAAAGAAATCCAAGCAATGGGGTATAGGGTCAAAGCAGACGTAGCCATTGGGGAACTCCCAGAGAAAAGGCATGGTCAACAGTTAACAAGGTTTTTTGGATTTTTTTTTTAATGGTCAACAGATATTAAGTTCGGGGGATTGTGTTTTTAATTCTTTTACTAAAGAGCTTTGTTAACTATTATAGTTTCTCAGTTTTGTCATGCAGAATGAGGGGGTGTCTTGTATCCATGCTAGAGATGGGGTAGTGGGAAAACACATCTTTCCTTCATGCCAGACACACTTGAGGACCCTGGAAAAGACCACAGCAATTAGAGACAAGCAAGAGTGAGGAATGAGTGAAGCCTGGAGCTTATGTCCAGAGGGAAACCCAACAAAATGTATCTGTGGAAGGCGAAAACTGCGGGTTCTCAAAACCTCAGTATTCTCAGCAAATCAAGGGAAGAGAGCCCAATAAAAGCAGAGAATTTCTGCAGCTGCATACACAGCTCAGATGTTCTACTGAACGTGAGTCTATCACGAGACGCTGATGTCCAGCAAACCCAGAGGCACTTTTCAAATCCTCACAGGTGGAAGTCCTGTTGCATAGACAAGGTAATACGATGCAGGATGTAGTGAAGAACAAAAGTTGGCTTTAGCCTGTGTGTACTGAGTAAGTAGATTAAATTAAGGACTCAATTTCTTCAATTATAAGCACTTGTGAAGTTGCTGTGAGAGACAGAGATGATATTTGTAAGGTGGTTGGACATATTTAGGAAACAGTGCCATTGCCAGGTGTCTGCAGAAATTCATGCCCCATACCAACTGCAGCTAATGGCAACTCAACGAGGCAAAATGGAGAGTTTACTTTCAGATACCCTGTTTGAAACACAGCCTTCTTCAGGACAGTGGGTGCCACACCCACATTGAGTTGAGAGCCTTGGACTCCATAAGCATTCAATATTAAATAGCAAAGCTCTTTCCACAGTACCTAGCAATTTATTTCTGGGTTAATATAAAGTGATAGTTTCAACCTATAAATCCCACTAAGTTTGAATCCCAGTTACTTCAAGATAATGCATAAGAAACGAGGTTGTCATGGCAATTTAGATCCGAGATTCACACCCAATCCTAGACACTAGATCTGGGGCTCAGGAGACAGTATGTTTTCTGTGCTTTATTTCTAATACTGGAATTCTCTTCTTCCAGCATCCAAAACCCTACTGATGTAGTGTCTGTGAGGCAGAGATTGTCTTTTCAGATTGGCCAAATAGTGCTCTCGGGTGGTAATCAGAAATACAATATAAAACTTTTTATATTGAGAAATTCATATTGGAAAATTCTATGTATCTAAAACCTTTTAGTAATGACTGTCTTTTAATCTAATATATAGTTTGAGGTAAATATCGGGATAATTTTCAAGCACATTTTCCTGGACAAATGTGTGATACCAAACTCTGAGCTGTTCTAAATAAAACCCTTTCATTATCTAGTTCAAGGCTATATTTGCAACATTCAGCAAATAAAACATACCTCTCACATTTGAGAACTCTGTCACCAAATTTAACTCAGACACATTGTTCAGATTCCTCTTTCTGACATGATTACTTTACTATTGAAAGGTACACATATGTCCTAAACTATCTGAATTGTGACTTCTGTACAAATAAGAAGACCGCTTTATCATGAGACCTTTCAGAAAGGTTAGAGGTTCTAAATTGTTTACCCTGTTGGCCAAGAATGTGAGAGCACAAGAATTATATGCTTTTACATGCCATTCTAGCGATTTCCAGTATCCTTTTTTGACACTTTTGCTTTTTTCATGCATTTATTGTTTTCAAAGAGCAAAGGTCTTTAAATGCAGCGACAGAGCTCTCGGCTTTTAGATTGGCAGACCTCAGGGTTTGTCTACTGACTTGGGGGCAGAAGCACCATAATTGCTGGTTGGTCCTGACATTTTCTTGATCTTTCTGTTTTCAAACACCACTTGCCACTTTATCTAAGAAAATGCTTCTTCATAAGGAATATATTATTAATATTTCCAAGGGTATAAAATGACCTTCAGTCCTATTGACATGTTCTCGTATATATTGTCTGCACTTAAAACAAAAATCATTAGGCTCTGGGATCATTTTTATAAAGACCAAGCTGAGAAAGAGAAACATTAAAAATGTGTTTGCATGATGACAAACATCATTTAGAAAGTGTTCTTGAAAAGAACAATGAACAATATTCAAAATAACAATATCTGAAGGTACTTCTATTCTCTCTGTTGTACAGATGAGAAGAGTGGAATTCAGGAGTGTTCTGAGGGTTTCCAAATTCACAAAGGCAATATATCACAAGCCATAATTAAACATTCTTTGGTTGTGTTCATTTATTTATTAAATGAAACTAATACATGCCAGATAGTTCAGCCTCTTTGCAAAGAGACAAGATTCATTGTCCCCCTCTTTAAGTTCATAATTTCTTAGCCAGACAAATGTGTTACCCAGTAAGTTGTCATACTATGCAATAAATGCCACAAAAGAACACAATTCATATTCTGGATGAGGCTAGAGAAAGCTTCCAGGAGAGCTTATTATCTCATCTGGGGTGGGGGGGTGTTTGGTCTTTCGGTGTCTCTGTATTATGTTTACCTGGGGTTTCTTCCTTCAGAAGACTTTTTAAATTTCTCTTCACACATAGTAAATATAGGATGGTTTTGTTTTTTCTTAAACCCATCAACTCTTCTGGAACCCAACAGACTTTACCCATCTACTCTCTATAAATTAAATGTCTCTTATTTTTCAACAAATATATAAAACCCGATTTGTTCAAAGGGATGCAGGTCCTTCCCAGTGCCCCCTCCCTGTAGGCCAGCCAGCCTTTGCTCAGGATTTCTGAGGAGCAGGGCTCTCAGAGCTTCCTTCCAACTTGGGACATAGTTGCCAGGCTCCTCTGCCTGTGGAGAAACATCAGTCCTTTCAGAGTGAACTTTATTTCTGGAGATGGACAAAGTCTGTTGGGGCAAAGAAAGATGAATGAAGGAAGTGACTGAGTGCAAAACTGCCATGTGTGGCCTAAAATGAGGTGGCCCTCCACAGTAGTGAGCTCAGTGTACTCCTAGGTTTTTGGAAAATACATCTTTTGGAATCCTGCAAGATAGACACCAATGGTGTTAGGCAGATTGCTGAAATGAGAACCTCACCTCTTTGAAGACTAATTAATTTCTAGAGGTTAAGAAAATGCCACCACCTCTTCACTTGGCCTGCACACTTGATATCAGCAATGTGACTTCCCCACTAAAAACCAACATTTTATAAATTAATTTACCAAAAGTATCAGCAACATACTCCCAGAGAGAGAAGAGAGGACAAAGAGAGACAGAGACAGATACAGAGACAGAGAGAACTACTCCAAATATTCGGATTTCCTACCTGGAAACATTTCAGTAGGGTATGTATATCTTTGCTGTTGTTGAATGTAGGAAGAAGAAATCTAACCCTTTTTGTGTGTGTCTATTTATTTTTCTCTCTCCCTACACTCAAGTTAGAGTAGTCTTCCTAAAATACAGGGAGGCACTGACATCTTCAAAGCTCTACAGTTGTCTCATCTGCCTCCCAAGAAAGTACGAAGTTCTCAATGTGGCCACTGGGTCCTCACCGTCAAGCCCCACACTGGCCAGCCTGCCACCCATTTTAAACAAAAACCTACCACCCTTTAGTAAGCATAACACATTATTTCAGACCTTTGCCTATGCAGGATGTTTTTGCTTAGAATGTCCTCTCATAAATTTTCTTGCACCTAATACCTCTTATATTTTAATGCCCAGTAACATGCCACCCTCTTACCCTGTCCATGACTTTCTCTTTGTCTGAATTACTAGCTCAACACGTCTGCAGCACAGTGTTCTTCTCACTATTTAACTTGTTTTTTCCAAGCAGCCTCGCACTTTACTTAAATGTTTTCATGCCTGATTTTCCCTACAGCATCAGGGCACGTCTTATCTCTGAGCTCTAGCTCAAACAGTGCTTAGCAGTAATGAAAGTTAATTGAATTAAATTAGATGTGTCATGTTGTATTGTTTGAACTCAGATTCAGAACTGTCTATAGTTGGCACTTAATAGAATTTTTGTTTTAGAAGAACAAAATAAAGTATTTAAAAAGCCAACACATGAGTAAAACAACGAGCGTAAAGGAAATGATGAGCATCTCATTATCGAAAGGAAATAGCTGGTGGTGGTTGAATTTATTTTCTTCTAAGTTTCGTGCATATTATTTTTCATTATAGTAATAATTTCTCAAGTATTTTTCTCCTATTATACATATTAGTTTAATGAAATCATTCTGGTCATGTTAAATTCTTTTTAAACATTAATATTTTTATTATTTTTATGGCATCTCACCTCATCCTGAAAGCATGTGAGACATTAAGCTACAAAAGTGGCAATTTCTACAAACCTAATTTCTTTCCTTATTTGTCAACCTCTTGAAATAACTAAATTTTTAATGCTTTTTAAGTCAGTGTTTGAAACACACGTACTATAATGAGCCATTTTTCCTAATGGCATTATAAATTGGGCACTTATGTTGGGTTTCATCTTTCTAAACTGCAAGTAAAAGCTTTAGAGGCTGAATCACTTTATGATTTTTTAGACATGGTCATACACCAAGGATTCAGTCCACTGACCAAGTCCCAACGAAAACATGGATCTTTACTGAAGTTTTCCTTTAGGAGTATAGCAACAGGTATATAGAGGACACTGCACAGTATGACTTCAAGAAAATAACTTCTCTAGAATGTTCTCTGTTCACTCAAAATTTATACTCACAGAGCTACTAAAACTCCATTTTGTTTTTCCAGTGCTGATCTCCAGCTTGCATTGTTCTGTCCTTTACTTAATCCATCTTGTCTCCTTATCTTCCTCTTCCAAGGAAGGGAACTCTTGACACTGACTATTTTCTTGAGAGGGGCAGCCAACCAAAATGCTGGTGAACCCTCCATTATAGTACATAAATAACGCTTTCAGTAATATCTTTGGGCCTAAAGTTCTTCTAGATTTTAGATTTTTTCAATACAATGAATTCTCAGAAGTAAGCCTTCTTGGACAAAAGGAATGAATATCTTCAGAGCCTTAAATAGCTACTGTGAAGGGCCAGATTGTGTCCTCTCCAAAGTTCATATGCTAAAGCCCTAACTCCTAGCACCTCAAAATGTGACTGTATTTGATGATAGGGACTTTAAAAATGCAATTAAAGTAAAACGAGGTCATGAGAGTGGGACTCCAATCCAATATGGCTGGTGTCCTTGTAAGAAGAGAAAGTTAGGACGCACACACACAGAAGATCACAGGAGGGCACGGAGGGAACATAGACACCTACCAGCCAAGGAGAGAGGCCTCAGAAGAAACGAATGCTGTTAACACCTTGATCTTTTACTTTTAACCTCCAGAACTAAAACATAAAATAAACTTATTTTGTTTAAGCCACCTAGTCCATGGTATTTTGTTAGGGTAACCCAAGCCAAATAACACAGTCTCTTCTATGTTTTCAAAAGCTTTAGACCAATTTATGCCTCCACCAGCAGAGTAGGAGAATCGTGCTCAGCTTGGTTCTAATGGAAAAAACCTGTACTATCCTCATCTTAAAGCAGGTGACCAGAGGTGCAGTCACTGTCACCAGAGCAGCAGGACAAGGCACAGCACAGCCACATGGGAGCTCAGAGGGGCAGGATAAGTTTCTTGCAGTGAGATTCCTGCAGGCACCAGGCAGAAGGCACTGCGGGTAACTAAATACAGCTGCAGAGGCCACTGAAAGAAAGACTGAAGCCACACTCCACTGTTGGCCTCACCTTAAAGGCTGCAGCAAGTGCTAGCGCCCAGCAAATCGCCATTGTCAGTCCAAGCTGATTTGTGCCTGATGTAGACTTTACCTGTCTTCCCTCAAACTGTTTATATAATTCATCACTGCTGCTCATTTCCCTTACAATGTTTTCCACTGGGCTTCCGGAAACGCCTCTGGGGGTGACCTCCACAAGGTCACCCTGCAAAGAGGAGAGGAAAATGCACTTTAGTTGGGGTGACAGCTGCTGGGAGGAACAAGCTTCTGGAGGTACCATGTGGGCCCTCAAGGCCACCTTTTGTGTTATTTTTAATGGTTACATACTTAACTCTCCTTGAAATGCTGCCACGGGGCTGACCCAGCTGTAAGTGAGCTCTTGCTAATGAAATGGCACGAGTCCGTAACCTTCCCCCTCTAAAGGTTTCCCGGTGTCTCCCTGCCTCTGGTCTTCTTCCCAAAGACTTCCTCCTCCATAGAGATAGGTCAGTTGTTTCTTCTGCCTAGTAATTTAGGATGTACATCAAGAAACAGCATAGCTGGGAGAAATAAAGATGCTATGGTATATTATCAAAAAGCTGTGCTTTCTACACACAGGCTTTCCCCTGGTACTCCTGTTCCTGAATTCCATCACTAACAACTTTGAAAAATTTGCCTTCGCTATTGATATGGTTTGGCTCTGTGTTCCCTTCCAAATCTCATCTTGAATTGTAATACCCATGTGTCAAGGGAGGGATCTGGTGGGAGGTGATTGGATCATGGGGGCAGTTTCCCCCATGCTGTTCTCCTGATACTGAGGGAGTTCTCATGAGATCTCATAATTTAAAAGTGGCAGTTTCCCCTGTGCTCTCTCTGTCTCTCTCTCTCCCCTGACGCCTTGTGAAGAAGGTGTTTGCTTCTCCTTTGCCTTCTGCAATGATTGTACATTTCCTAAGGCCTCCCCACCCATGCTGAACTGAGAGTCACTTAAACCCCTTTTCTTTACAAATTACCCAGTCTCGGGTAGTTCTTTATAACAGTGTGAAAATGAACTAATACAACTATAGTTTTTAAAATTTGGTATCACTATTGTTTTTAAAATTTAATATTATTGTTAAAAATATTTTGAATGTACATACTCCATACATGCATGCATATCTTTGTATCAATTAGACATTTACTGCTACTGTATACGTATATTTTTATTAAAGCACAACCAGAAAAAAAAACCCTCAGAAATTAAAGGGAAAAGAAATTAAAAGGCTGAAATTAAAATCCTGTAACCATGAGCAAAAGACCACCACAATCAACTTTCCATTTTCATTTGACACCATGCCTTTCTGAGTGCCCCCAGGGCAACTCACCCCAGCTGCTTGCCGTTTTCCACAATACCAAGCTTCTTTTCTACCTCTTAACCTTTATAGATTTTGTCCCTCTGCCTAGATGGTCTACCTACCCTTTTCACCTAAGAAACCTCCCACCATTTAAAATCCAGGCTAATTATGAAAAATGAAAATCACGTACACAGACAATAGGAAACCATGCTGTACGACTCAAGAGCTCAAGCAAATAACAACAATAAATCATTCTTTAAAAGTATTTGAAGCTATGCTTCAATTGCAAGATAAATACGCAAATTAAAGACTCAAGAATGGAAAAGTAAAATGGTAAGAATTCCCCTGAGCATTTAAAATAGTTCAACATAAATCTTAGAGTTCATGCATCTGGTTACAAAAGCAACTACAATTGTCCCAAACTTATTCTTGATAAAAATATATAGAAATAATAATTAATAGTATTAACCTGAGTTCAAAACACCAGACTGTATTAGTAGAACTTGTAAGAGGAAGTAAAAGGGGAGTGCTATGTTCTGAATGTGTCCCCTAAAATTTCTGTGTTGAAACCCTACCCCTCAAGGTAATGGTATTAGGAGGTGGGGGCTTTGGGAGGTGATGAGGTCATGAGGGTGGAATCCTCATGAATGCAGTTATCACCCTTATTATAGAGGCCCCAGAAAGCTAGCTCATCTCTTCCACCCTGTGAGCACATAGCAAGAAGGAGCCATCTATGACCCAGTCAATGGCTCCTCACCAGACACCACATCTGCTGGTACCTTGATTGGACACTTCTAGCTTCCAGAACTATGAGAAATTAATTCCTGCTATTTAAAAGCCACCCAGGCCATGATATTTTGTGGTGATACCTGAATGAACTAAGGCACCCAACTCCTGCCTTATTGTTAGGAAACTCAAGATAAAATATAATTGTGAAATACTAACAACAGGAATATAGTTTTAAAATTTGTTTGAGATACTTAAATATAACTACTAGTAGCATTTCAGGTAGTATTTAAATCTTCTCAATCACAGAATAAGAAACAGGAATCAAAACATAACCCATAAAGCAAAAGACAAAATAGAAAAAAATAACAAGGCATAGGCCGGGCGCAGTGGCTCACGCTTGTAATCCCAGCACTTTGGGAGGCCGAGGCGGGCGGATCACGAGGTCAGGAGATCGAGACCACGGTGAAACCCCGTCTCTACTAAAAATACAAAAAATTAGCCGGGCGTGGTGGTGGGCGCCTGTAGTCTCAGCTACTCGGAGAGGCTGAGGCAGGAGAATGGCGTGAACCCGGGAGGCGGAGCTTGCAGTGAGCCGAGATCGCGCCACTGCACTCCAGCCTGGGTGAAAGAGCGAGACTCCGTCTCAAAAAAAAAAAAAAAAAAAAAACAAGGCATAAATATCAGCATGAAATAAGATGACATGAAAAACAACAAATAATTCTGTTATGTAATATTATGAAGTTTTTAAAATGTTTTGGCAAATTTTAATGATATTTGGAAAATATTTATTGGAAATACTAAATGTAATAAGCATAATATCAATATTTCTAAAATAAAACTGGATACAAAGATATATAAACACAGACACACATAGATATGCAAATATAGGTGTGTGTAGATATATGTGTGTGTGCCTACGTATATCATCTATCTATAAGATACTACATATAATCTGTATGTATATATGCAAACACATGCTTATTTAAAACCTTGTTATCATATTGGTATAAATGAAATCTCATTAACAACGATTAGGCGAAGTTGATGTTGTTGCCTGTTAGGCGCTCATAGGATATCTGTCTCCTACAAAGTTTTCTGTAAGGACTTTCAACTTAATGGAGTCTTATAAAGGTGTATAAAACAAAACAAACAAAAATCCTAGTCTGTTGTCAGTAACTACCAATGCAAAAATCAAAATTTCAAAATGAATAGATTTTTGTATGACATACTTTAAAAAGTAAAAACAAAACTTAGCAAAAAAATTCATAGTTTACTCCTTGAACAAATAAGATCTTCGATGTTTATATTTTCCTCAGTTCTTCTCAACGGATATCATAAGTTTCCTTGTTTTCAAATGCATATTTCATCGATTTTCCTATTCATACCATCCATTTTCCCTTCAAGTTGCTTTTTCTAAGCTTGTTGGGTTCCTTCCCTCCGGACCACAGAGCAAGCACTGGAAAGGGTGAGTAGGGAGTGTTTGTGCTGTTCTCATCTGTAACAGAGACGGGACTGACAGGTTTAGGAGTCAAACACAGAGGTCACCCCGCTCTGGCCAGTGGCACGGTCCACATCTTTTTCCTGAATTAAACTTTAGAGAAAACCGCAGTAATCATAATCTAACATTTAGAGGCTGCAGCCTTTTCTTCACAGTGGTACCCCACAGGTGTCTACATGTTATTTCTTTCTACCCTAATGATCTTAAATTGTTGTCTGGGGCTCCCAGGGCTCCTTGAAGGAGGCGCACCCTCTCAACAGTGGACATTAGCGATGCTCTTCACTGGTCTTTCATGAGAAAGGAGGCATCTCTCCAGCTTCCAGCACAGTCATCCCTGGCCATGTGATGGAATGGTTGGCTCCCTATGGAGCCGGATGAAGGTCCTCTCTGATTTTTCAGAGATGTGCCCTGCATTTCCTCTGTAATTTAGAAACTTCCTTGTGACTTGTCACCCATGAGCATTTCATTGTGAGCTGAAGCCAGCATGTGGATGCAGAAAATGTACTCAGAGAAGTCACAAGCCACGGTTTCTCAATGTGGCTCCTGCACGCACTTTTCCATGGTTTGGGCAAATAGCTTAACCTCTGCTAGGTCTTTCTTTTCCTCATCTGAACAGAGGGAATAGTAATCTATGCTTTGTCTCTATCTTAAGACTGTTCTGAGGGCCCAGTGAGCGAATAAATACAGATGCACTTGCATGACTAAGATGCACGGATGGGAGCAGAGGGAACTATGATGTATACAACCCCGCTCAGCCCCCTAAAAATTCAAGCAATTTTCTTCAGTCTCCCAAATACAGACCACTTGTAAATAGAGTCAACCCTTGGTATTAGTGGGGGATTGCTTCCAGGACAAACCCCCACATCAACAATCACAGATGTTCAAGACCCTGCTATAAAGTGGTATAGCATTTGCACATCTTCTCATATCCTTTAGTCATCTCTAGATTAGTTATAATACCTAATATAATGTAAATGCTATGTAAACAGTTGCTAAACTGCTGTGTTTAGGGAATAATGACAAGGAAAAGAATATACACTTTCCATTACAAATGTAATTTTCCCCTAATATTTTCAATCCACAGTTGGTTGAATCTATGAATGTGAAACCCATGGATACAGAGGGCAGACTCCATACTGGAATGAACCTGTGATTACTATGTAATGCACTGATAACTTGGGAAATGTGTTTTGTTATTGTTAAAGTCTCTATATAGTCACCCAGATTAGTAGTTTCCACTCTGACCAATTACTAAACTAAAGATCCTAGACACTCATTTGACTGGTCTACTCCGCTCCTGTTACAGTTCTAGGCACAGCTTGGCCCTCAATTCATGTTTTTTGATTATGAGAAAGATTTATTTTTTTCAATTCTAACTGTATCCAAATAATAAATGGCACCAAACCACAGATAACAGCAAAACCCTGATTAATGAAATTACACATCACTTTCTATCCCAGCATTTGGAGGCTAACGGCGATATGCATAATGACATGTCACATGCTTCAGATACCATCAGGATGTCCTGGAATGATGACTTATTGCCTGTGGGAGGAAATCGTCAGTAGGAAGGGCATGTTGGAGGGATGGCTTCCACATTTGCTGGGAAATAGCCCCGTGTGGAATGATTTGAAAGTTGCAGTTTTTTCTCTTGCTAGTCAGCTTTCTATTTGTATACATATATATAATTTATTAAATTTATCACAAAGGAACACAAGCCAGTCAAACTTCTTGGCTTTGATAGTGTGGATGAAGTTGTTAAACTTATTCCCTAAATGTGCAATACACGCTGTGGGAGAGAAGTGTATGAAAGATGTGTGTTGGTAAAATGAAATGCATAGGGCCCGGTATCAGGGAGCTGTGGTTTCTGTCCAGCTTTGGCATACAAGCGTTTAGTGGCCTTGGGCAAGATTGCACCTCAGTTTCCTCACCTGTGTAATGGGAAATGACCTCATGGGGTTATTATTTTTAATGTAAATTATTTATGTTTTGAAATTTTTTATTTTTATATTTTTTAACTTTTATTTTAGGTTCAGGGTTACACATGTAGGTTTGTTATATAGGTAAACTCATGTCGTGGGGGTTTGGTGTAAAGATTATCTGATCACCCAGGTACTAAGTATAGTAGCTGATAGTTATTTTTTCTGATCCTCTCCCTCCTCTCATCCTCCTCCCTCGAGTAGGCCCCAGTGTCTGTTGTTCTTCTCTTTGTGTTCACTGGTTCTCATCATTTAGTTCCCACTTAGAAATGAGAATATGTGGTATTTGGTTTTCTGTTCCTGCATTAGTATGCTAAGGATAATGGTCTCCAGCTCCATCCACGTTCCTGCAAAGGACTTGACCTTATTCTTTTTTATGGCTGTGTAGTATTTCATGGTATATGTATGTATCACATTTTTGTTATCAAGCTACCATTGATGAGCACCTGGGTTGATTCTATATCTTTGCTATTGTGAATAGTGCTGCAATGAACATCCATGTGCATGTGTCTTTATGGTAGAATGATTTATATTCCTTTGGGTATATACCCAGTAATGGGATTGCTGAGTTGAATGGCACTTCTGTTTTTATTTCTTTGAGGAACTGCCACCCTACATTTTACAGTGGTTGAACTAATTTATACTCCCATCAGCAGTGTATAATCATTCTCTTTTCTCTGCAACCTTGTCAGCATCTGCTGGTTTTTTGGTTTTTTGTTTACTTTTTAATAAGAGCCATTCTTTCTGGTGTGAGATAAGAGCCTGGCCTATAGTCTGACAGGTTGATGCTAAAATCCTACATTTGCTTCTGAATTCTCAGAGCCCTCTTCCCCCAAACCAAGAAACCATCTTTCCATTTCACAGCACTGTGTGAAGAGCAAGTGAAATGATGCCTGCATTCGAGTTTACTTCCATCGTTATAAAACAAGGTGCATCCAGGTATGACACTTGTTCAAAAAAATCTATTTACTTTAGTTCAGCAAAATATTCAGAGTATCTTTCATCCAAGCAGTATGATAGGTTCTGGAAATTCCCAAATAAGCAAAAATCAGCCAGGCTCCATGAGGAGTTCACAGTGAACTGCAGGACACAAAAGAAGAAGAAATAATTCAATCATACAATGACAAATGTTAAGTTACCAGGTAACCCAGGCACTATGAAAACTCAGAGAAGGGGCTGTTGTCCTATCTTGGTTCAGGGAAGGCTTCCTGGAAGAGAGAACCAGAAATCTGAGTCTCTAAGGAGGAAATAGAATTTGTAAATATTAACAAAAGGGGCCGGGTGCAGTGGCTTACATCTGTGGTCCCAGGAACTCAGGAGGCTGAAGTGGGAGGATCGCTTGAGGCCAAGAGTTTAAGGCTGGAGTGAGCCATGATTGTGTCACTGCACTCCAGCTTGGAAGACAGAACGAAACCTCTACTCAAAAACAAAACAAAACAAAGGGGAAGGCTATGAATTCTAAATAAAGGGAACAAGAGCTAGGCACAGGGGCATTAAATTGTGTGTGTGTATGTGTGTGTGTGTGGTAGGGGAGGGGGAATACAATTTAGTGTTAACTGAAGTGGGAAAATCAAGATGGTTTACAGCAGGAGATGGGACCAAGTCAGAGACTTAACCCTCACAGCAATGACCGGCCACTGCATAATTTTAAATCACATTTGCATTTTAGAAGGATTATACAGGATACAGTTTAGGGGATTAATTTAAGGGGCCAGAAGAAAGATAGGGAAACAGGTTAACTGGTTCTCAAAATGGTCTGAGCAAGTGATGTGGTCTGATGTACAACAGTGGTAGACAGGAAAATGAGAAGGTTTTTTAAAGGAAGGAGCATTAGCCGGTGATGGCTGGGAGAGAAGAATGGGCAGAGGACATCATCTAGGAGAATTCACAGATGCTCAGCTGGGTGATGCCACCCTGAATACTGAGCTATGCCATGGAACCAGAGAGAAGGAATAGGCGGGTGGCAGCGCAGGTGCACCCTGTGGTCCAGGGCAGCGCTTGAACTTGGGAGATGGCCAAGACGATTTGAAGATACTTTGATATTGAAATGTGCTGTGGAACTTCTAGTCTGCAGTTAGAGCAGATGAGCAGACTCATCTTCATTTACCAGTAGTTAAGTTTTGTTTGCCCAACTAGCACTTTATCAATCATGCAGTAAGTATGCAACTAGTGCAGGTAATTTGGTTGCCTTTTGAACACCAGGGATGCATTTTGCAAAACTTACATAGATCCTGGAATCAAGGAAACATGTCAGATTATTTTGCAAAATAGAAATTATTGATATCTGTTTCAAAGAGAGCTTCACATCCATTATAACTAGCCCTCTGTATTGCATATCTGTATTAGCTTTCAGGTTCTAAATAACTTATCACACCCAAAGTTCCAACAGCCAGTACAAGAAAAAAGAATTTTAGGAAATTCTTAGGAAAGTAGGCTGGCATGGTGGCTCACACCTTTAATCCCAAAACTTTGGGAGGCCAACGTGGATGGATCACCTGAGGTTAGGAGTTTGAGACCAGCCTGACCAATATGGTGAAACCCCATCTCTACTAAAAATACAAAAATTAGCCAGGCTGTGATAGTGCGTGCCTATAATCCCAGCTACTCAGGAGGCTGAAGCAGGAGAATCGCTTGAACCTGGAAGGGGGAGGTTGCAGTGACCCAAGATCACGCCACTGCATTCCAGCCTGGGCTACAGAGGGAGACCCTGTCTCAAAAAATAAAAAAGAAAGAAAGAAAAGAGAAAAGAAAATTCTTAAGAAAGTACAGATGCATGACTAGACTTTTTTAAACCTAAGCTAAATTTAGGGCAAAACCCACTACACAGTTTCCAGGGAGAAAGGATTAAGGTAAATATTCAGGAGAGCTTTGGACAAATTTTGAGAAAGTGTTTATTCACTTTAACTTCCAAGCACTGTGGAGGGCTGTGGAGGTGAAGGGCTAAGAAATGAAGACACAAGCGTGAGGAGAGTACACACCCCACCCCAAGAGCCTGCAGTGAAGTGCAGGAATGTTTGCAATCAAAGGCATACCAGGAGCCAGGGGCTGTGTGTTTTTGACTGTGGTTTTCTGCCTCTTATTTATACAGTCCCTTCTTTTCTCTAGTTTCTAGAGTTTTTCAAACTTTCAGACAATCTACAACTAAAGACCATTTTTTTCTTATTTCCCGGAGTTAATATGTTCTTTTTAAATACCACACTTTTGTCATTTCACAAAGTTCGGGGTGGGAGACAGTTTGGCCATTAAACTCTTTCTGCCATCTTGAGCCCTCATCCTTATGAATTTGATGGCCCATGGGTTCTAATGTGCTGACATGCCTGTTCCTCCTGGAGACACAAAATCAGCAAAATGAAGGAAATTCATGGTGGTGATTTCCAGTGTGTAAAGGTATTTGAGGCAAGTGAGCTGTGCCTCACTCCCCAAATTCCACTCCTTACTAACTTTGCAATAAGAAGGCTTTTCAGAAGATGCCATTGAGCCATATGGCAGCTTGTAGAGATAATAGAAATCTAATATAAAATATGTATTATATTATATATAAAGTATATATAAAAATATAATCCTAACCCCCCACAACTGACTGAACAGATCCCCTATTTGCCAATGGGACCCCAGAGAAACCTTGAAGGTGAATTCACATCCATGACTAGACAGGAAGCTGGACACACCTCATTATACCCCCTCCATTTTGCAGTTTGAACCCCAAACCGATCAGTGTTAATTTCAAAATAGAGACCAAAAGACTGAAAGAACAAACTCTTTGAGACTATAAGATATCAATATAAACAAGCCATGCCAGGCAAGGGTTAAGTCAGGCACACAGACGTAAAGCATAAAGTCTGTTCCAACTGCCACAGGTTTTTTTTTCTTTTTCTCCAACAGCTAAACAATCACTGGACTCGAGATAAGCCATGTTGAAGCAGCTGCAGCTCCCCAGCCATAAGACACTGAGACCCCTGTTCCACCTGCTGTAACTCCGGCTTTTGTTGGACCGGAGACTGATTTAAATCACTTTCTTCTGATAAGAAGACCACCGACTATGGGCTAGTTCTGGCTGGTTTACAGAGGCTGCCCACTTAAATGCCTTTGTGTCCTGAAATGACCTTTCAACATATGAGGTCTAATTAAAATACATTTAAATATTAAGTCTACACCCCAAGGTAAACGTGGCTTGTATGTAACATGCATGTTTATTTGGTGTGAATGCATTAGGACTACCTTCATGAATACTCATGGCCCTTCCTTTAACCTGTTGAATATGTATGTTAGCCAACCAGTTTGGCTTAAAGCTCCTGTCCCAACCTCTTCTCCTCCGAAGTGCCTGTCTCTGGTCTTTCCTAGAAGCTACACTTCCCAGCGTGCGGGATGCAACCTTGCAGGCTATAACCCTTTACAAGAAATAAACTCTACTCTCTAAATTTATAGACTGTGTGATTTTTTAAGGAGACAAAAATAGCACATTACTGAAAAGAAGACTTATCTGCAAGCTGCAATATCTGTGCTTTTAATTTGGTTCCACGACATTCCTAGTTCTGAAGATTTTGGAAGTCAGATGAAGTTGTATCAAAATGGTTAAAAAAATTTTTAAATGTCAACTTATGTGTTTTTGTGTTCTTACAAATTTGTCATATCCCACAAATTCAACTCTGCAAAGATTTTCTTTAGAGTTAGGTTGGGGTGATTAAGGAAGCTGATATTAATGTTTGTCCTGATTATAATGGTAAGCTGTGACATTCATATTCCTTCAGAATTAGTTAATTTCATCCTACATCCACAGAAGGAGATGGGACAGCTTCCTCACTATAAGCGCTTTCCTGACAAATTCATAGCTATGAGCTCCGGGAATAGAGCTCGGCAGGCTTCGAAACTGTGCTTCCACAACCACATGGGATTGCTTCACACATATGCAAAGCCTGCAGGCTCCCATGGAAAAGTAAACCACGGTTCAAAACTCATCTTAAAAGCTAGACAATAAATGCCAACCTGCTATCTTCAAGACCTGATGATAAAGCAGTATAGGCAAAAAAAAAAAAAAAAAAAAAAAAAAGAAGAAGAAAAGAAAGAGAAAGAGAAAGCTTTCTAGACTCTAAAGCGTAAACCTGCAGGAAAGCTAATCTGAATTTCAAAGGCAGCACTAACCATTAATGAATTATAAGGCTCCAGGGCCCCCAGAACAGTAGCATAGGAAAAAAGAAAATGAATTCAGGCTAAGTGGTCACACTACAGAATAACTCATGGGAATTATTGTCCAACCAAGAAAGTTACAAGTCACTAAAATTCCCCACGGGGAGAATTACGGCCTTGAGGAAGGAGCTGGGGAGACCCAGCCATCCTCCATCTGTCCCTCCTCAGCCCCTGGAGTCCTGCTCATTCTTACCGCACACACTGAGGTTCACAGGCACACTCCTATTTGGCCTTAGGTTTTCTACCATTTCTTCAAATTGCAGGCTTTAATAGTTCTCTGGTTTTGCTTTCATTCTTCTTAAGCCTTGGACATAACTCACTTCTACCCTCCTCCAAAGTGGGACCACATGCCATCCCCTGTCTGGCTTTCCTTGATCAGGTTTGGTGAATACACATCAAGGAATTCCACATGAAATTCAAAACCAAAGGAAGGAAATAAGAAAACGGAAGAAGGAAGGGAGGGAGGGAAGGAAAGGAGGGAGGAAAGCAAGGAGGAAGGAAGGGAGAGAGGGAGGGAAAAAAGTCAGAATGGGAAGTAGAGAAGAGAACATCTGTGTCTTAGTGGGAAATGCCACAGAGAAGAGGAAATCTGTTTTCTCAGCCAAAATTGCCGTGTGTGTTCCCTTCGAATGCACACGAAGGGAAGGAAAACAGAAGGTTTGACCTCGCATGTGCCCGGGTACCAAGCTAGTGCTGTGTCTGTATGTAGCTCCCCAGACAGCTATCTCATCCTTTCATCCTCAGAGTGTTGCCTATTCTGCAGATAAGGAAAATGAGGTTTAGAGAGATTAAGGCCGTCGCCTAAGGTCACACAGCTAGATGTGACTGCACCAAGGTTTGAATGCCAGGCTATTTCTGGTGTCAAATTCAAAGGCATTTCTAGAATTTGGAGCCAATTTAGCAGGCACAGTGTAAGCTGTTGATGGTTTGCAATGCTTAGAAATGCCTCCATGTAGCACATAGACCTGCACAAGAAAGCCTTCTGCACACCAGCAATTATGATTTCAGATCCATGCTGCTTCAACTGCAGTAGCTAATTAGATCAAGACAGGAATCATGACACAAACCATAGTTCAAACTAGCTAATTAGATGAAGATCAATATAAAATCTTCTTTAGACAAAGGTACAATTGGACATTTCTGGCAGGGATATCTGCAGGTTGAGTCAATAAGATAAGGACAAAAAACACATGTTAAAGTGTGTGTGTGTGCCAGAATCCTTTCTCCGCTCTCTTTAATGAAGTGAGCAATACCAGTTCCTGGGGAAATAGAAGTGAATTAAATAAACAGCGACAGCTTAGCGCTGGCTGCAAAGGATTGTGGCTCAGGGTTGGAAGATGCACGGGCTTGGTTACATATCCTTTGGAGCCTCAGTTTTCTCATATTTCAATGGGTCTGAAAACTACCAAAATGATTCGAAATCTTTACTCGAGACTTGGAAGCTTATGTCTGTTTTCACACACCATGTATTTTTTGATTGTCACAGCAACTCTTGGATGTGAGTGCGATCATTATTATATTCACTTACAGAACAAGAAAACTAAGGCTTTTAGGTGAACTTGCTCAACGCTTTCCAGCTAAAATGGGGAGACATAGCACAGATTGTTCTAACTCCCAATGCCTCTACGTTTGCTGGTAGAGGTACGTCTTTAGGTCTACGGCATGTTGACAAGTCCAGTGACAATATGGAATCCCACGTCCACCGTGACATTAACTCACCACTCAACCTTTTGTGAGTCTGGAGCCCTCATCTGCAAATACAAAGTATTTGATTAGTAGTTTTTAAACTTTGAGTGTCTCAGATTGCTCTGAAATTCCAATGAAAGCCATGAAATATGCCCCTGGGTGAAGGAAGCTCATTCACAAAACATTCTGTATGGTTTTCAGGCATTCACTGCTTTTTCAGTGCTCACCATGAGCTCTGTATGGTGCTACCCACCAGAGGCCCCCTTGACTAAGTCGAAGGCTGTTCTCATACTTCACATCTCAGGATCCTGTGCAGAATATTTCTCCTAAAGAGAAAGCTCTTATTATATTTCATTTGACATTTTACCCTGAGGAAAACAGACTATTAAATAAAAATAAAAAATGCAAAAATAATGCACTTAAAACACGTACAAAAATGTATCATTGGGCTGAACATGATGGTTTGCTCCTGTAATGCCAGCACTTTGGGAGGCTGAGGCGCAAGAATAGCTGAAGGCCAGGAGTTTGAGATCAGCCTGAGCAACATAGTGAAACCCTGTCTCTGCCAAAAAAAAAGAGAGAGAGAGAAAGAGAAAAGTAATTAGCTGGGCATGGTGGTGGGCACTTGTAGTCCCAGCTACTCAGGAGGGTTAGGCAGGATGATCACTTGAGCCCAGGAGTTCAAGGCTACAGTGAGCCATGATAGTGCCACTGTACTCCAGCCTTGGCTACAGAACAAGTTACTGTCAACAACAACAACAAAAAAGCCTGTACAATTGATATTACTATATGCATAATTGAACAAAAGTCACACAATTCTTCAGGGTTTTTTCTCAATCTGTAATTTCCAACCTAATCATAGAAAATAGTAGAATAAGACGCTGTGAAAGAATTCATAAAATCAGAAAACACAGATGAGAAATTGAAGATGGCTTTATTTTCCTTTCAATCTTCCTAAATAGTTTCCTTGATGAAAATGGACCCCAGACCAGAAAAGAAAACCTTCAACGTGAGCGTAGCTGGAAAGCTTGCGTGATCTCAGCGGTGGACCTTATTCTCCGAAGGCAACATGAACAGCAATGACAACCATCTTCATGAAAGGAGGACTTAGAAAGGAGAATTCATTTCTACTTCAGCTGTTCCATACACTTCCCAGTTAATGTTCCTCTCCTTGGGAGCAGGGGGAGGTTTATGTCAGGGGTTAGGAACATGAGATGTTAATAAATTCAGGAATAAAACCAAGCCAGAGCCTAGTTGACCAACGCTATGGTTGGAATGCTTGTGTCCCCTCCAAAGTTCCTATTGAAACTTAAACCCCAATGCACTAGTATTAAGAGGTGGGGCCTTTAGGAGATGATTAGGTCACGAGGGCTCCTCTCTTGTCAATGGGATGAGGGCCTTTATATTAATAACAGAGGCTTTACATAGCATTCAGCCCTCTTTGGCCCTCTGCCTTCCACCACGTGAAGACACAGCATTCAAGGCACCATCTTGGAAACAGAGAGACTGGGCTCTCACCTGACAAACAAACCATCCAGCACCATGATCTTGGACTTCCCAGCTTCCAGGGCTGTGTGAAAGTAAGTTTCCATTCCCTATAAATTATCCAGTCTCAGATATTTTGTTATAGCACCATAAATGGATTAAGGCACTCAAGTGGAGCTTCAAACACTGGAAAGGTCAAATGCTGACAGAGACAGATCCAAGGGCCAGTCCAAGGGCAGGAGCTACAGAGATCAGAGTCCTGGATCAGACAGGGATGACGCAGGAGGCATAGCAAGGCAGAGACAAGAACAGGAGGCCCACTGTGCTCTCTGCAGATGGCCCCAGGAGGAGACCTGAAGCCTGTTCTGGAGAGAGTGGGGTGCCTTGTGAGACCAAGAGTGGGCTCTCTCAAAAATATTGAGCCCTAGAGGTATACAATGTGAGGTGGGGGTGTCATGATCAGATTGCTTTGTAAGATTATCCTAGCATCATGTGCTGGATCTCAGGGCATCTTTCTCAGCAACCTGATATGGAATATCTTGCAGATTTTTTGCGAGATTATGTTTTTGAACAAGATAGGTGAAAACCAGATGGTTTGCCTCCAAGCCCCTACTAACTAGACATCCCTGCATTTCCCCTTAACCCACAAAGATCCATGAGGCCCTGAGTGTTCTTACAAGGCAAATTCCACATCTGCTACTACAGATGAATTCTTATACAAAAAAATTATACAGTGATTAGGCACATACAGCAGGATAAGACTACGAAACTAATATTTACCTGATTTATCTTTTAGCTTCTGATAGATCTACCCTCCTAAAACTTACCCTTAAATGCAAGCCCTACAATATCTTTACCCATTTTTCTACTAATTTTTTTCTGACTAAATATTAACTTATCCTCCAGAGTGTTAATTCTAGCAGATCTTGACCCACAACCTAATAGGGAAGGAAAGTCTTAGACTGTGAAGAATGTTAAGATGAAAATAAATTATACTTAAAAAGATATCATCATACAGCATATTTCCCAAGGCACTCGTATGCTTCACACATAGGTGTGACTGAATGAGAGAGATGGCCATCTCTTTGGCCGCTCTGGGGCACAGCTGTGAAGGACAGGAGGAGTCCAGGGCCACCTGGGGGTCTCTTCTGCTACTGTCTCAAAACCATGAGTTTCCAGCATCAAGCAGGGGTCCAGCTTTCCATAATAAGAATGTTTCAACACGAATTTTAGTTTCTCTCAAATTCCCACAAAAAAATCTAAACCTGTCTCTTTTGAGACAGACTGTCACTCAGGGTCCCCTTTCCTTTCTATCATTTTTTTTACTCTGAGCTTAGGGTACACCTGAGATGACAAAGTCTGGGGCCACATCTGGGACTGGGAGAGGGTGTGTCCACAAGGCAGCACTCTGGCGGCCCTGGGATCTCCCTCACCTCTTGCTTCTTGGGCACGTCCTTTGCAGGACATTCAAATTTCCTCTGGGTCTAACAGGACTGCAAGAGCCTTCTGGCGCTGCGCTGTGATGGTGGGGAGGGGGGGAGGAGAGGCCGGGGAGAGCAGGCATCCATCACAGGCCTGGCATGTGCTCCAGGGGCACAAGGCTGCTAGAGGCAGAGCTGGGATTACGATGCAGTCACACCTCACACCAAAGCCCAGACCTTTCCCTTAGCCTCTGTGTCTCCCTGGGCAACAGCACCTGTACCGTCATTAGTCTTTGCTTTCTCAACCCAGAGCCGTTTGACCCACTGGGTACACACCTCCTATTCTGCTTGCAATTCATGTAATGGTAAGTGTGCTTTAAAGAACACTAAATCATAAACACTAAATATATTAGGTTTTCTTATTTACGGGGTTGAGATGTTTTCAAGATTTATACCAGAGAGTGTTGCTGCATGTTTATGAATGATCACTCACATAGCTTAACCTAAATAGGAAAGAAAGCCAATTTGGATAATATAGAAATTTTTTTTTCAGGATATAACTGTTAGTGACAGTTAACAAACACATAGTACAATTTTTACGCTGGCAAGTCTAATTGTTTCACTGACAAATATTCTCATGTTTTCATAAAAGCTAATTGTGTTACTATGTGCTAGATAGACAACTGGTAAATGAATGTATTTTAGCAATCTTAATTTAATCATATTAATTTATTTTCGAATCTAAGCTCTTCACCCTGTGACATCAACATGCCGACTTCACAGATAGAAAAGCTGAGGCTCACTGAGTTTATGCAACTTACCAATATCACACAACTAGGGCATGAGAGCACCAAGATTCAAGCTTTTCCAGCCAGACTGGTTCTATCAAGAGATGTTTAAAAGCAGTCTGAGAGAACCATTTTTCCTTAGTGTCTTCTGTACACATCCTCTAAACCTAATTATTAATTTGCAGTATCCTTAAGTCACAAATAAACTGTTTTATACTGAAGTCACCAATTAAGTTTGATTGTTTTACTAGTGCCAGAGAGCTGAAGCCTTTCCTGTACCCCATCTGTCATAAAGCCCTTGCTTAAAACTGCTTGGTGGAGACGTCGCACTCCAATACAAAGATAAAAGGAAGATGGAAAATGCATGATGTGAATGTGTCCTAGAGGCTAATCTCAGGCAGGGGGAGGGAGAGAAGCTCGGCATTCTCAGTCATACATTATCCCGCTCATCTATTTATCGTCAGGGGCTATCATTAGGAAGATTAAAAACCAGTGTCTACAAATAGCCCTGAAATTTTTGTCTTTCATTAGTGACTTATTATTATTACTCAAGACCTCCTTTTTTCCAGCAAAGACAACGATTTCTTAGTCTGCATCAGGGTACAATCCACAGAGAATTCATCAGGACTAAGACGGCCACCTCCTATTGTCAGGGACCATCTTAGATAATAATGGCCTTAATTTATAGAAATATAAATAATACAACAGTGACACCAGAAATCTATGATCATATAAATCTGTCTCAGATCAGTACAAACGAACATAGTTAAATGAAACTGAACTATAAATACTTCCATGCACCAGCTTCTGATGGAAAAAGTTTACCAAAAAAAAGGCAAGAACCACAATTGCAATAAAAATGGAAGCATCTTTAGTCAACAGAGGGCTTTCACCTTGAAATATGAGCCATTCTTGCATTTGATGCTGCTGAAATCTTAAAATATATTGAATTTATTTTTTAAGAAAGAACAGATGTCAGGCATTGTATAGTCTCAGACAATCCCCATGCATGCTGGTGTATACACCCTTTTTAACTTAAGGAGCAGTAGCACCTTAGATTATATTTTGCCTTGTTCATGAGAATAAATGGATACATGATCTTATAAATAATATAGCACTATAGTGTCATTGGCTTGGCTGGGTAATGATATTTTTTTTCCATCTTAAAAAATACATACATTTGCTTTTAGAAATCAATGAAATCCCTTTTTAAGAATGTTCTCTTGCTTTAAGAAAAGTCGTCTGCATTCAGCAGCTAAACAAGGACATCTTAGTAATTTTTTCCTCTTTTTTAGATTTCATTTTATTGATTACACTAGGAAAAAGCCTAAATCGCTTTATTCAGTAGAAGGGGGAACACATATATAGAATTTTAATGCAAGGAGATAAGCTGCATTGATCTTTCCAGATATTCATATCAAACATAGCTTATTTGAAACACCTTCAATCTAAACAAACAGGCTCAAGAAAAAAGAAAATATGCAGAAAGATTATTGTTGTTATGGGAGCATGACATTTTCTTTTCATTATGGAATATGTACTCATAAAATGAGCTGGAAGAGGAAGGTCCTTCCACAAAATTTTAAATGTTGCCTTTCAGATTCGAAATGTTGAAATTTTTTATTTGACATCCATGATCATAGAAGTACAGGAGTTTTTTAAATTGTTTTAATTTTATCAAGATGAAAGTTAAGTTTCCAGGAGCTGGAGGTGCTATTTATCCAGATACATCACAACAGGTCATTTCGTAATTAATCAGGTCATTATGGAGAATTATTTAGAGCTCTTCCATCCAAACCCATGTTTAATTTGTGATCGGAATACAATTTTATTAACACTGTGTACAGTTGCAGAAGTTTTGCTGGGGAGCTTCAAATCTGTTTAAAGAATCGTAAATATATGAGGGCCCCAAGTCATCATAAGCACTTCCTAGGTTGCTGCCAATTAAAGTCATGTGGATTCGGTACCTTCCTAGAGTTGCTCACCCGAGATTTAAGTCAGGGCCATTGCTAGAAAGGAAATCCCTTCTGGGCCCACTCAGCCTGGCCACCCAGGCAACCCCACCCTGAACGCTGTGGCTCAGAGCAACTGAGGGCATTCATCGATCCCTGCCCTTGCAGCTGCCAGGCAGAACCGAAGAACTGGCGTCCTTCGTCACCTTGTTTGCAATGTGCTCCGATCACTGCAGGGGAGTGTGAGTCCCACAGGCTCCTTTGCCTCTGCTGATTGCCACATGCATTTCCCATGCAGGGATTCTCCCCAAAGTGCCCTTTCCCCGCATTCGTGGCTCCGTAGCTCTCGCTCTGCTTCTGGCTTTCACTGGGCACCTTCTCAGTTGCCCAGGGGAAGACTGCTTCCTGCCGCACTCTGTCACCATCCCATTGTTATAACAGATGCACAAAAAAGGACTCCTCCTATGGCTGATGTGATATCCCAGAGAGACCAACGCTCTGGAATTAAACCACTGGGCCCCTAAGCCCAGCCTCCAGACACCCTGACTATTGAACCTTAGCGATGGACCTCACTTCTCTGTCCCTGGGTTTCCTCATCTCTGAGATGTACCCGAGGCCTCTCGTGTGCCCCCAGGTCCCTGCCCGCGGCCACTCTGCTTCCAGGCCAAGCCATGCCCTGGCTTCCAGCTGGATTAAATGGATGAGAGTAACAGGAGAGTGGCATCTGAGGATTCGGCTTTCTGGCTTCCTCCCTGTGAAGGTTCTTGGGCTCAATGTGTTCCTTCAAAGAAACTGTTCTCTCAAGGCACCCTGCATCAAAGGACATTCTCTCCTGAACAACGGAGACAATCTGTCCTCACCTCAGCCTTTCTGGGTGGTGGCAGCCCAGCTGCTTCTAGAACCTGGAACCTTCACCCCCTGAGCAGATCAGAGCTTAGCCCGTTGGTAAAGACTACTCCTGATTGGAACCGGCCTTCCTTTCCTATTGGGACTCTGACTGTGAAGAACCACCCCACACTGCTTTTATGGTTTGTTCGCTTTTGTTTTGTGTGGATGTGAGTGTGTGAGTGAAATAAACCAAGATAATGTATGCCAAGTCTCAGCATTCAAGACTAACATGAACTCAATATGGGTTTCAAAATGGCACAGGTCACTGGAGAGCCTGGCCCTCCAGTCCAGACCTGGGAAGCTGCTGAAAAGCCCTGTTCTGCCTCGATCTGCTCACCTCCCCGTAGACTTCCAGAATGGATGTGGTCAATAGAGTCATGCCTCTCCCACAGGTGCCCACGTCCTAATCCCCAGAAATTGTGAAGAGGTTGGTACACGGCAAAGCAGAATCCCGGTTGCAGATGGAATCAAGGATGCAGATCAGCTGACGTTAGAAAAGGGAGGTCGTTCTGGACTATCCAGTTGAGGCCATTGCAATCCCAAGGGCCCTTAAATGTGGAAGAGGGAGACAGAGGGTGAGAGCAGAGGGAAATGTGACTACCCAAGAAAGGCACAGAGAGCTGCAGCTTGATGGCTTTGGAGACAAACAAAGGAGCCCAGGAATATGGGCGGCTTCTAGCAGCTAGAAAAGGTGGGAAAGTGGATTTCTCCCCAGAGCCTCCAGAATGGGACACAGCTGTAGCAACCCTTTGATTTTAGCCCGGTGTGACCAGTGCCCTATTTCTATGCTATAGAACTACTAAGATAATGCATTTGTGTTGCTTAAACTGCTAGGCTTCTAGTAATTCATTACAGCAGCAATAGTAAACTAATACAGTACAGATATGGAGGAAACTACCCATTCACACTTCATTCTCTGAAAAACTTTATTTCATCTGAACCTCTGACCATCTATGCTGAATTTGAGGCTCATATAAACTTGAATTTGAGCCACATGATTAGTAAGAAATTAGAATAAACATTAAAAAATAATAATACTTTTCCAGCAAGTTCCTCCCCTCTTTCAAAGACTTTCAGAATATGGACCTCACTTGAAAATTAAGAAATGCTGGAAGCAGCAAACTCTAATTCTCATATCTGCCTTTGGTAGATTTTCCCATCCAACAAGAAAAGCACCACCATGAGAGCCCCGAGAGGGCAGTTCCTCAGGCTAATGGTCCTCAAGCTTCCATTCAGGCTCTGCTCTCTACTCACTAATCCATGCACACCATTCAGGAACTCACCTCTGTCCCAACTCTACGTTCCAGGTTCTGTACAGCCTCTCCCGCTCACACTGCACAGCGTTCTGGGAAAGCTGGATGCACCGAGCATGTTTAATTTGGCTGATACATCCATCTCTTTGGTCCCTTCATCATGATTTCTTTTGTAAGCTCCGCTGATCTGTCAACAGATTTATGTGGTATTGAGGGTCCCGTCTGAAAGTTCTAGATGTGGCACTCACACAGTGCAAAGGAAAGGCTGTACAGAAAACACAACTTCTCTTCTTAGTGATGAAGTGACAGCTCTGTGTGTGTGAGGTGAGAATGGGGGGAGGGATTTGTGTGTGTGGTGTGTTTGTGGTGTGTGTTTATGGTATGTGTGGGTGTGGGTGTGTGGGATGTGTGTATGTGGGTTGTGAAGGGGTATGTTTGTGTGCATGTGTGTGGTGTATATGGTATATATGGAGGTGTGGTGCATGTGTGTTTGTGGGTGTGTGTGGTGTGTGTGTGCATGTGGGCGTGTGCTCTGTGTGTGGTATGTGATATGCGTGGAGGTGCATGGTGTGTATGTGTGTATATGTGTGTGTTATGTGTGTGTGGAGGTACATAGTGTAGGTGTGCATGTGTGTGTGTTGTGTGTGGTGTGTGTGGAGTTGCATGGTGTGTGTGCACATGTTTATGAAGTGTGGAGGTGTATGTTGTATGTGTGTATGTATGTGTGGTGTGTGCAGTGTGTGGTGGTGTATAGTGTGAGTGCACGTGTGTGATGTGTGTGGTGTGTGATATGTGAGGAGGTGCATGGTGTGTGTAGTGTGAGTGTGCTTATGTATGCATGTGTGTGCTTGTGTGTGATTGTGTGGTATGCACACATGTGTGATGAGTATGTGCATGTGTGTGGTTTGCATGTGTGTGGTGTGTGAAGTGTGAGGAGGTGTATAGTGTGAGTGTACATGTATGGGTGTGTGTGGATGTGACATGTGTGTGGTGTGTGATATGTGAGGAGGTGGTACGCATGCATGTGTGATGTGTATGCACATCTGTGTGGTGTGCACGTACGTGTGTGTGCACGCATGGTGTGTGTGCATGTGCATGTACATACTCTATGGCTGCGTTGTCTCCTAATGATCACCCAGCTCTGGAACTCTCTTGCCTTTATTTACTCACTCATTCATTCCCCCAGGTATTTGAAAGCCAGCTTGTGCCAGGCATGCTTCCCAGACACAAGAGTGAACAAGACAGTGCACAAAAAGGACAGATAGAGAGCAGGGTCCAAGACTAGGCTGAGTAACCCCATCCTTCAGCAATGGGGCAATGGAGGAGAGAAGAGTAAGCTGGTGAGGGGAGAGAAGCTGCCAGAGAAAGAAAGAAAAGGACAAAAGGGAAAGCCCGGACATTATAAGACAGTAGGTCCTGGGGAGCAAAAACATAATCAAAGTTACGTAGCTAGATTTTGAAAGATCCAGGGCCCTTGCATTCAGACTTAGAGGTTTGTTCACTATACCATTGACGATATTAAAGATTTGGGGTCTTTCTTACCTGAAGCTCCTTTCAGGATCTCATTTTAAAAGGATTTAATTCTGCAGACTGAATAGCCCTGTTAGACTGTTTCAATGTCTGTGAAGTGGTCTTGCTTATCTATTAAAAAAATCTAATTATTCTAATCTTGCTCTTATAGTAGAAGCTAGGTGTTCACAGACATAATGTTCATGGTTGACTCACCCTGGACCCCTGCTGGGGCACTGTATCTAAACTGTGGGGCAACCCATAAAGGCTACGGCCAATCTGGTTGTAGATTTGCAAGATATTCTTATCCTAGTGATACCCAAGAGCTGTTTGAGGGACAGGTAACGTGAAGCTTCACACTTTTCTTAAAGGTGGACATATTTGTCCACCACATCAATAGTTTCCAATCATCTCCTTCCCTTGCACAATACTTCCTAATATTCCCCCAGTTTCAGGACCCTCCTTACCGCAATCATGACTGCAACAGAAGAGACTCAGCAACTTGTTCCCCATGTAGAAAGATTAGTTACCTGAAGTCCTCTCTATATTCTGTTTGTCAGCATTTGAGTTCTTGGAGCTTAGCATCCATCCATAAGCACGGTAGGCTCTTAGCTTGTCTAGATATCTAAATGTAGGTGCTAGACACTTAGATATCTAGCACCTACACTTAGATGTCTAGTAAAGCTAAGAGTCTACTGTGCCACACATAGCAGGTGTGGCAAAAATCCCTTGTTTGGCTCTCAGTAGCATCGCAGGTACAGCACCTACATAAACAAGTGAAGGAAGGAAAAACATGTCTCAAGACTACAATGGTTGCACATAATCACCAGGTTGCCTAACCTCATAGATATCGAAAGACAGAGGACTTTAAAGTCTCATGAACAATGCTTAAGCAACAAGAAGAAGGAAGACAAGACTGTGATGGTTAATACTGAGTATCAACTTAATTGGACTGAAGGATGCAAAGTATTGTTCCTGGGTGTGTCCGTGAGGGTGCTGCCAAAGGAGATTAACATTTGAGTCCATGGACTGGAAGAGGCAGACCCACCTTCAGTCCGGGTGGGCACACTCTAATTAGCGGCCAGCACAACTAAGATAAAAGCAGGCAGAGGAACGTGGAAGGACTAGACTAGCTAAGTTTTCTGGCCTGATCTTTCTCCCGTGCTGGATGCTTCCTGCCCTCAAACATCCAACTCCAAGTTCTTCAGTTTTTGGACTCTTGGACTTCCACCAGTGGTTTGCCAGGGGCTCTTGGGCTGTCGGCAACAGACTGTCCCAGCTGAAGTGACAACTGTCCCAGCTGAAGAAGGTGCCTTTCTCCAGGAGCATGGCCACAAAGAGACAGTGTCCAAGGCCGCACTGCCAGTCTCCTTACTTTTGAGATTTTGGGACTTGGACTGGCTTCCTGGCTCCTCAAGTTGCAGATGTCCTATTGCGGGACTTCACTTTGGGATCATGTGAGTCAACAGTCCTTAATAAACTCCCCTTTATATACACATGTATCCCACTAGCTCTGTCCCCTAGAGAACCCTGACTAATACAGAGGACAAAGAAAAAAGATTTTTAATTCTCCAACGCTCACTAAATATTTTCCCTTTTATAGCTTCCTAGTATATGCGATGGACTAATTTGGAATCTTGCTGAGGTCCAGATAGGTGTGTCATTGACTGCAAGGCTCTTGAGAAGCAATGGTTTAAGTTACAGTGTATTCACGAGAGAAGAGGGAGACTCCACAAACCGAAGTCAGAGGAGACCTGCGAAGGGCCCGATGACATGCCTCCCTCGATTCCCAGACCCAAAAGCTGTGGGTGACGTCATTAAAGAAGCCAGCTGCAAATTCTCTTATAGATGCTCTTGGGTGAGAGGACACACTGCCCCTAAGTGTGCATTTGTAGTTGCTCTTGTTGCGTTGTTTCTAATTGAGGTAGAACTTGTATACAACACACGGACAGATACTAGGCAGAGTTTCACCATTTTCACAAACACACAACCTTGCAAGAACCCTGAACACTTTCATGAATGATGGTAAGTGTAACAAATATGAGGGAAAAAATAGATTTAAACAGAAATGCAATTCAGCTGGCACTTTTCAAAAGCATATAATTTACATCATCCAAGGTGAAAATGCTCAATTTTAAATTTGGCGTGGCAACATTCAGCAGCAGGCACTCAGTGCTTTTGGAAAAAGCAAAAAAACAAAAAAAAACGAAACTAACAAAAGGGAAGTAAATTCTTCCGTTTACTCTGCTCCTGCACTGAGGTTTGACTCCACTGTGGTGGCGGCTATAATAATGGAGTGGTGAGGTGCACCTCTCACCCTCCTCCAGTTTACAGTTCACTTACAGGTGGGGCAGTAGCTGAGCCACGGCAGGACCTAGTATTCTAGGGGCACCCTGACATACTACCAATTGAAAAAGCTCGGATCTTACAACAGCTTTTTACTGTGTGCATTTATAAAATTGTTAAGGGAATGACTTAACATATTGTGTTTTTTTTGGTAATACACTCTCTTTGCTGTCTTTAAAAATCCTACATTAGGCCGGGTGTAGTGGCTCACGCCTGTAATCCCAGCACTCTAGGTGGCCGAGGCGGGTGGATCATGAGGTCAGGAGATTGAGACCATCCTGGCTAACATGGTGAAACCCCGTCTCTACTAAAAAATACAAAAAATCAGCCGGGTGTGGTGGCGGGCGCCTGTAGTCCCAGCTACTCCGGAGGCTGAGGCAGGAGAATGGCGTGAACCCGGGAGGCAGAGCTTGCAGTGAGCTGAGCTCGTGCCACTGCACTCCAGCTTGGGCGACAGAGCAAGACTCTAAAATATAGAATAGAATAGAATAGAATAGAATAGAATAGAATAGAATAGAATAAAATCCTACATTAAAAAAGAACATATATTTCTAAGTAGATGGATCTGAATTGGGTGGCGAGTGCTGGTAATATTTGCAGACAATATTCTGATATCCACCATGAGAAAAAAGGAAGAGAAGGGAAGGAAGAGTATGGGAAAATTTGCTATTGATTTCTTCTAGAGGTTTCTAGAAATGTCCACAAGGTACTTAGAGTTGATGATTTTAAATAGTGTCATAAACATGATATGCACAACTATTAGTGATACTGTAACATGGTGTATTATCCTGAATTATTTCAGTGGCAAGTGCCCAGCACAACCCAAACTAGCTTAAGCCAAAAAGAGAATTTATTCACTCACACCAAGTGGGAAGTTTAAAGTTGGTGCTGACTTCTAGAGTCGAGGGACTCAAATGACCCAGTCAAAATTTTCTCTGTATCTCTTAGCATCCGTTCTTTCAATGGGCTGATACTATTTTCTGATAATATGGACAGTCTTCTTTCGTGCAGCAAGGAAGGGTGGTGACACATGACCACAAAAAGATCCAGTTTTCATCATCTCGGCCTGGTGAATCTAGAAAAAGAGATGGTCTTCCTCCCAGAGTCCACAGTCCTCCCAGAGCATAGTCCCCCTGGGGCCTATGCTTGCCCCTGTGTTAACCACTCCAGCCAGGAAGACGGAAAACAAGGAACGGCCAATCTTGGACCACACTATGCAGTGGAAGAGGCATCGCTTCTTAGGAAAAAAGTGCGGCATCCAGAAGAGGATGGGAAGGGATGCCAGGCAGTGTAAAATACCAGATGTGCACTTTAGACAGCCAGCAAATCTATCACCGTGTCACCAGTGCTTGTCCAATTAAAGGACAAATCCGTTTTCTCACTTGCTACCAAATGTGAATAGTGACAACTGTCCCAGCTGAAGAAGATGGCTTTCCCCAGGATCATGGCCACAAGGAGACAGCGTCCATCTGAGGCTGCACCTTGAGTTGATCTGGTTTGGTAGAACCAATAGGGACAGAAGAAGATTTGGCCTAAAAAGGATCAACACAGTTGAAATGGTTTAGATATTTTCCTTTGAAACTGATAAATACAATTGGAGACATTCCACCCGAGGCCTCATAAACCATTTTGTTCATTATTTCACATTGCTATCCAAATGTTAAACCATCGCTACAGTCACTACTGCACAAAATGCACTATAAGAGTTCTAGAATGCTCATATTCTGATATATCATCTGTTAAATTATACACACGTACACATACGCATATACATACGAGTAAGAGAAAGAAATTCTAGATCCACAAATACGTCTGTTTGTTCTTATTTGCCCTGGGATCTCAGACAAGAGCAAAGTAATCAAAGGGCCCTGGTCTGGCATTGACATGTAAATGAGCCCATGATGAAACTGAGTTTGCTCTGTCCCTGATCTCCATGTCAATACCTGACTATCCTGTAATTTATGTACATAGAGGAGTCAGATAATAGGCACAATTCTTATCACCCTTGAACACATGTTAAAAATTTACTCCCTGAAATGAGTGTGCTCAAATACAACTTGGTAATATAGGCTAATGTGCTTTCCAAGTTTATTCACATGCAAGTTTATTCACTATATTTTGAAACTATTTATTTTCTTTTAAAGGAAATCACTGCCTGAAAGATATCTCTGGAGTCAGGGGCCTCTGCTTTCAGCACTGTAAAGTCCAGGCTGCATATCGGCGAGAAGAATCAACCAAGCCAACAGGCACACCTGGCGGCGTCACCCTCCAATGTAGACATCTCAACACCAAGCACTTCAACGGCCCCAGTGGCTTCCTCCTCAGGTTACTGCTACTTGAAGATTTTTGTTTAGGGTTCATTTCTAGACCAGGTAAAATGAGAAATTCAGTTCCGCCAATGGTGTCTGGCTGTGCCTACCACAAAGCCTCTCACTTCAGAAAGGCTCCGCTCAGGCTTGGACCCCAACTCTTTTCCAGGGTCTGGGGCAGTGGAGCAGCCCCCACCAGCTCCGTTAGAAGCCTTCAGGCAAATGGACTTGCCCCTTCCTTTCCTGTTTAGTATCAAGGTCACTGAATGGGAGCATCTGGCAGACCTAGGCAGCCTCAGACTTTCTGGGACTCGATTACAAAGCCTACCTTTTATAGGAGTCGGTTCAAACATCTGTTAAGATTGGGCAGGATAAGAGAAAACCCATCTTTATGAAATCATTTTTTTTTTTTTTTTTGAGTTGGAGTCTCTCTCTGTCGCCCAGGCTGGAGTGCAATGGCGCGATCTCGGCTCACTGCAACCTCCACCTCCCAGGTTTTAGCAATTCTCCTGCCTCAGCCTCCTGAGAAGCTGGGATTACAGGCATGTGCCACCATGCCTGGCTAATTTTTTGTATGTTTAGTAGAGATGGGGTTTCACCATGTTAGCCAGGATGGTCTCTATCTGCTGACCTCGTAATTCACCCACCTCGGCCTCCCAAAGTGCTGGGATTACAGGCGTGAACTACCGTGCCTGGCCTGAAATCATTTTTTAATTTTTTTTTAAGGTAAACATGTCATAAATGAGGGAAATATTTTAAAATGTGTAAAATGCATTCATTGTAGAAGACGGACCTGTCTCTCTCAATTGAAATTAAGCAAACAGTGATCTTCGCTGGCTACCGAATTGTTTGGAAATCCTTCATGATGTTATCCCTCATGTCTAATGCCCTTATTCTTTAGATAGTTAAAATATTGCAGTAGGAAGAGGATCAAGAGGCAGTGATGCAAACACAACTTTGCAACGGGAATTCAGAAGACGATTTTTGTCTGATCTGGGGACAATGGGTGGTCCCAGGAGAACCTCTGACCTTTCTTTGTCTCAATTTACATTTCTGAAAGATTAGGGAATTTTGAACATTTTAAAAGTTTATATCTTATACAACGCTAACTGATCATTGCTTTCATTTAGACAAAACCAAAATGGCAGCCAGGTTATTGCCAGTGACACATTCGAAGTTGTAGGACCTTAAGGTTCCAGAGTTCCCGCCTCTTTTCGCTAACCTCATCTCATTTCACTTTCAACTGTAGGCTTGTGAAAATTAAGCAAAACCAAACCAAAACACAAGCTCTATGTGCTATGAATAGAAACTGCTAGAAGAGTTATAAATTTTTTTTCTTTTTTTATTATACTTTAAGTTGTGGGATACGTGTGCAGAACATGCAGGTTTGTTACATAGGTATACACGTGCCATGGTGGTTTGCTGCACCCATCAACCCCTCATCTACATTAGTTATTTCTCGTAATGCTATTCCTCCCCTAGCCCCCCACCCCCTACAGGCCCCAGTGTGTGATGTTCCCTCCCTGTGTCCATGTGTTCTCATTGTTCAACTCCCACTTATGAGTGAGAATATGTGGTGTTTGAAGAGTTATAAAATGTAAAGGCAGCTCTAGGGTGTGGCCCAGAAGTTGTGCTTCTCACAGGTTCCCAGGCGGTGCTGGGGACGCTGGCCCAGGGTCTCCGCTCAGAATCACTGGCATCAGGTGTCTCATTCTAACACTAATTCAAAATTATTAAGGGCCACTGTGGGCCTTCTAACATATTGCCTTTTTTGAAAGAGTTCTCTGAAACTGAAACCTCACTAAGGCTCTGAACTAAAGTTAGGAACTCATTTTTACTGATTAAAAAACAAAACAAAACAAAACAAAAAAAAACTATAGCCCTAGCTAATATTGCTCCTAAATAGCACGGCAGACAGGCAGTCTGGGCGCACCCAGTCATGATGGTGTCACTCGCCCTTCCCCAAATCCCCATCAGGATGAATCAAGGCAACATGACCCTCTGGGAACATTCCCCAGGCCCTTCCCCCAGTATGGCTTCTGGGAGCAACTGTGGGGCCAGGGGGGTTCCCAAAAGCAAGCTTTCCCATGACAAAAGTGCACAGAACATGCCCCACCCTTCAGCCCCAACGTCCTTGGAAGCACCATGCAAGTCATACAAAGTCGTGGAATCACAGAGGATGGATTCACATAGGACGTTCCTAGTAAAACAGTGCAAGCTTCTCCTTGGCCAAGACCAGAGGGCTTCCTTCTGATGCCCCAAGTGGTGCTGGGTCCCCGCCCAGGGGAACGGTTCACTCTCCCAGTACCTGCCCTTGTGCGTTTGTCATAGGATCAGAAATGAGTAGCCAGCATGCTCATGGCCGTGTATTACAGCATAAACCTTCAGAAACTTGCTTTAGACATCACTTACAGATTCTTTCCTGAAACTTCACATAGAACATACAGAAACACAAAGATTGTGTGAAGCAGTTGTGGGGCCAGGGAGGTGCCCGGGCTTTGAGGGCACGTAGGCTTCGCCATGCAGTAGCTCCTGGAATTACAGGCATAGCCTGCTCCCCAGCTTCCCCACCAGCAGGGACTGGGGTGCAGACTGGGGATGGAGACTAGGGTGGGGGTCTGTCCGTGGACCTGACAGGCCCTCAGATAGGAGGGAGCTGCTTGGCCCTTCTCTGGCCCATCTCTGGCAGACAGTTGATGGACAAACTACAGAGGTCTCCACCTGCAGCATCCACGGCACACAGGCTCTTCACAAAAATCCCTTTCTCCTGTCCCCTTCCAATTGGTGGCAGCTGCCACTTAGCATCTCTGCTTTTAAACAGTGAAATGGCTTCCCAGATGTCAGGGGGGAATATCAGTGCAAGGCCTAGACTCGCAATTCCGAGCTGCCCCATCCAAACAGCTGCACCGAGAAGAAGACACGGGACTGTTTTGTCATTTTCATTTCCTTTTTTTTTTTTTTTTTTTTTTTTTTTGAGACGGAGTCTCGCTCTGTCACCCAGGCTGGAGTGCAGTGGCGCCATCTCGGCTCACTGCAAGCTCCGCCTCCCAGGTTCACGCCATTCTCCTGCCTCAGCCTCTCCGAGTAGCTGGGACTACAGGCGCCCGGCACCACGCCCGGCTAATTTTTTGTATTTTTAGTAGAGACAGGGTTTCACCATGGTCTCGATCTCCTGACCTCATGATCCGCCCGCCTCGGCCTCCCAAAGTGCTGGGATTACAAGCGTGAGCCACCGCGCCCGGCCTCATTTCCTTTTTCTTTTACTAGGAAATTGCGTTTGGGTTTCTGGGTCTCCACACTATGGGCTCAGAGGGTTCTTTGGTGTGGGGAGGCATCGAGCCTTTAGGGTGCTGCAAACACCCTAAACCCTGGCTCCACCCTTAGATGCCAGGAGCCGCCTCCAGCTGTGATTGCCAAAAATGTCCCAGACTTTCCAGCTACCTCGAGGGGCAAAATCACCTAGGATGAGAACCACATAAGTCAAGGCTGTCCAGCCTTTTGGCTTCCCTGGGCCACATTGAAAGAAGAATTATTGTCTTGGGCCACACATAAAATACACCACACTAGCAATAGCTGATGAGCTGAAGAAAATAATAGCTAAGAAATCTCATAATGTTTTTAAAAGGTTTACAAATTTGGGTTGGGCTGCATTCAAAGCCACCCTAGGCCACGTGGGCTGCAGGTTGGACAAGTTTAAGTTATGCTATGGCAAACAATAAGCTGATATTATACAAGTATTTTACTTACAAAAAATAACTACCATAAAAAGATGTATGTGGAGGCGTGTGTGTGTATGTGGGTGTTGGGTTGTGTGGGAAGGGGTGTGAGCAAGTGTGTGTGTTGAATGTGGGAGTGTGTTGTGTGGGATATAAGTCTGTGTAATGTGTGTTGCATATGATGCATGTGTTTATGTGTGTAGTGTGAGTGTTGGTGTGTGTGTATGTATGTGTGTATCTGTGTGTTTACATCTGTGGTGTGTGTGTATGCACGTTTGTGTAGTATGTGTTAGTGTCTGTGTATGTGTGTGGTATCTGTGTATTTTTGTGTGTAGTGTATGTGTGTGCATGTTTGTGTAGTGTGTGTGTTAGTGTCTGTATGTGTGTGGTATTGTGTGTTTATGTGTGTGGTGTGTGTGTATGCATATTTGTGTGTGGCATGTGTTGGTGTGTGGTATTTGTGTGTTTATATGTGTGGTGTGTATATGCATGTCTGTGTGTATATGTGTGGTGTCTGTGTGTTTCTGTGTGTGGAATATGTGTATGCATGTTTGTGTGTTGCATGGTGTGTGTATGTGTGTGATATCTGTGTGTGTGGCGTATGTGTATTCATTTTGTGTGTGGTGTGCACGTGTGTGGCATGTGTGCATTTACGTGTGTGATATATACATACACATGTGTGTTTATGTGTGTGGTGTATGTGTATTCATTCTGTGTGTGGCGTGCATGTGTGTGGCATATGTGTGTTTGCGTGTGTGGCATATACATACACACATTTATGGATGCGTGTGTGTGTGTTGTGGGATGTAAGTCTGATGAGGAAAAGAAGCTCCAGGAGATTCTCTTTGGTTGAATCTCAGGCCATGAGGCTTGGCTTCCGGCCACGATGGAGTTGAGAAGCCTGGGCTGACCTTTCTGCCTGGAGCAAGGGAACACCGGGTAGAACCGGCACAGCGCATCTTCCAGACGGCAGTGCCCAGGCTGCTTGGCAGGGACCCCCGCAGGAGAGGTGCAGGGAGGTGGGCACCCAGCGGTCCCTCAGCACCCGTCCCGTGCGGCACAGTCCAGCCGCCTCCCAGGACCGAGGAGGGGAGACGCAGGCTCCTGGGGTGCTCCCATCCAGGCCCCTGGAACAGCGCATCTTCTGTGATCGTGGTAAAGCAAAATCGTGGCCTCTGCTTCCCACCTCCTCAGTGCCTGCCTCAACAGGAAGCCCACAGCGCAGGAGACGCCATTCTAGGGCCAGGAAGGAAGAGCCTCAGACCCTGGAATTGCCATGTACAAACTAGACGAGTATTTATGGTGTGTCTGAATGTACAACAATTTCCTGTTTCGGAGAAAATAGTTCCTTCCTAGAAGGGCTGTTCTGTATTTGCACACTTTTCCCATGTGATTTTGGGGAAAAGTACCTGACTTTCTGTTAATAGATGCACTTTTTCTTACTGAAAATAATGATAGTTTCAATCTGGCTAAAATCCTTCATATTTATGATTTTTTTTCGGATATAGAAATCAGCAGTTTTGCATTGTAAGACCCCACCCATCCACCACTCACAGTCCCCACACCCCTGGGAACAGGAGAAACCTCACAGAAGCAGAAGGTGGATTTTACTACCTACTTGCCACGCCTCCGTCTCTCTGTAAGCAGAGATAATATGGTAATAATAATACTGATAATAATAATACCTTTCTCACAAGTTCACAGGGAGAGATGAGTTCATGCACATAAAATGCTCAGCCCAGCACAGCTGAGCACACGATTCTCACCACTATTACTTGCATTCTTGTCACTGAAAGGAAGAGGGAACGGAGTGTGACAGGGCAGGTTAGACCCGCGGCGCAGCCATCCACCTGCCACTTTGTCACAGGGACTCCATGACTAACTCCCGCCCTATTTTCCCATAAGCAGGCAATGGTGATGATAAAATCATTCTCAAAGCTTAGGGAGGCCAGGACCCAACCCAGGGCTGATCAACGCAAAGCCCTTGCTGCTTCCTATCCCATAAAACCCAATTATTTATGAATCTAAACCTAAAGCCGCATCCTGATTTAGAAGGCATGGAGATAACTTGGCCAAGCAGCCGCCTCTCCAGGCAGTGAGACGACTAGGTGGGTCCCAGAGCCCTGAGCACGTCCCCTAGAAAACAATTCCAGACAAGTGCCTTTGCACCCCTTCTTCTCTCTCTGAAATCACTCAGTTGTAGTCACTCCGTGTGTGCCCACAAACACTGAGTCTCCCCTACACGTGATGCATTTCAGTACCGGGGCAATTCGATCGAGAAACATGGCCATAGCCCCCAGCCTTTGGAGTATCAGAACTCTTAGGAAGTACAAGCATTGAAATCTGTGGTCTAACAGCAGAGCGGTATTTTCCTCATTGAACCACCTTGTAAAAAATTGCTCTAGCCTGAAGGAAACTGTGTATGGGAAGGGTGTGAGTCAATGGTTCGCCACTTCTGCAGAGTTCCTTCTGAGCAGCTCGGAGCCCACCCTGTGTGGACACATCTCTTACCTAGATGACCTTCCCCTAGCGGGAAACGGAGGAATGAGCAGGCGGCGCTCCCAGTGCCAATTACAGCAAGCGGATTTGCATAGGAGACCTAACTGCCTGTTTCAATTAGGAGCAGCAACTCCCTCCTCCTTCCTTCCCAAGGAGCCAGGAACACCAGGCATGTGGGTTTGGATTTGTCTGGAAGGAGGCATGACTGTGCGCACCAGAGTGAAAGCCCCCCGACTCACACGGCTCACCTGGAGAGAGACTCAGGGATCCCGGCAGGCAGCAATGTTTGAGAAATGCCCAGGCGAAGAAGATGAATGCTTCCTTTCACCGGGCCCTCCCTGGCTTTAACTCTTCTTTCTCCTGTCTCTGGGAGACCCTGGCAGCCCCTCGCAGCTGTGACCTCTCTAAACTGTCAGCCTCAGATTAACTGATACTTCATCAATTTTGCCTGAACTGCATTTGCAACCCGGTCTCAAGAGGACAGCCAAGTGCATCAACGCTGGGCATTAACCCCCCAGAACCAGTTTGCCTTCAAAACGAGGAGGCCTTTTCCAATATTCTCACAGCGGCCCGGGGAACAAGCCTAGGGGACTTTGGCCGGAGGGGAGAGAAGGGGCCTCTGATTATTCCTTGTAAATTTTTCATGAGGACATCTGCCCATGCTCTGCGCCTCCTCCAGGGCTGCCCTCTCTCTCTCCCTTCCTCTGTCTCTGTGTTCAGGCCTCTGACAAGGCATGAAAAACGAGAATGATTGGGCCTCAGTCCCCATTAGCCAGGAAGTGACTGATGGGAGGATGGGAGTGTGTGTGACTTCAGGCTTGGGAGGGGCCCGGGCTGCTGGGTTTTGAAACAAAAGACCAGTCTGGAATGGATGAGTCCTAGGTGGATCTGCAGATTGAGGCTGTGCTGTGCATAGGTGGCCACGGTGCACAGATGGTCATGGCTGATAGGCCAGCCTGGCCCAGGCTCCTGGTTCTGCGGACCCCCAGTTCTGGGCTGGAAAATCGGTCCCCGCCTCCCCCATCTTCCCCAAGATTCTCCCCGTCCTTCATGGGGCAGGCCTTCACCGTGGAGCAGAAAGCTGCCTGAACTACAATATCGCCCAAATCAAAGAATTAAAGTGTAGGGACAGGGGAGCAGGGAAGTGCTTTTTTAATTTAAATAATAAAAAATAAAAAATAGTCATTCCTTTGGAAATACTAGCAGCTTACAAGATTTAAAATCCTCTTTCCAAACAGTTTAAATCAAAAGCCAGCAGCCCTTTCTCATGGATGCATCAAATCATGCAGATGTCCTTTTTGTGCCCCCTTTAAGGTGACATGTGCTTCAATTTATTTTTAATCTTCTAAGTGATGTCGTCAGGACGCCGCCCGGGTGACACGGTAGGTGGCTGCTCCTGGGGCTGAGGGTCTGGGCAGTGCAAGCTCCATGCGCACTGACCCCATGCGCTCAACCCAGAGTCCACACTCAGAAACCGGCCCCGGGCGGCGGGAGACGCTGCAGAGGGAGATTCCATAGAAGAGGTAAATTCATTAACAAACTCGTCACCGTGCACACCTTAGAAATCCCACCTTTTTGGCCGGGTCCCCGAGGACGCCTTTGGCAGCTCTCCATGGAGCAACAGTGCCACCCAGTGGTCACCCCTCGCAATGCCGCCGCCCGCTCCCCTGTGCGGTCCTCAGCCGCCTGGGAGAAGACTGAGAGAAAATGAGCTGGTAGAAACGCTTGCCCCGAATATCACATCTTTAAATAGTTACCCACATGAAAGAAGGCCTGCAACTGATTCAAAACCACCTTGATGGAAAAAATCTGAGCACACCCATCAAAGGCAGTGCGCACAGAACTCAGAAGTGTTTTCTGCTGTTTGGGGTTTTGTTCTCCCCTCCTCCCTCCTCAATAACGATACTGGTGATTGCATCTTCCAGGGGAAAGTAAAATTAAATGCATCTACTTAATTGTTTAATTAATGTGAGCATAGGTAGTACCATCCAATTCAAAGATCTAAGCAACTGAAATTCCACCTGAAGACGGGAAAAGGAAGCAGGAATGTCACAGGATTGGGGATCACACAGGTGGAGGGAGAAATCTGGCCCTGCGTCTACCGCGTGTGGCTGATGAAGATGGGTGCGTCCCCTGTGGGCTTTCCTGCCTTCTCATCTGTGAAGCGGATCACCTGTGAAGTCAAATTTGCAGAGAAAGTGATTCTAACTGATGAACTCGAAAGAAATGGGAGTATTGTAACCACCCAGCTTCCTTTTGAACCCCTGCCTCTATTCCTAATGCCATTTCCACGGTACCTTTCACCCTAAATGTCTCCTTTCTCTCTTTATAGACCTGCAAGCGCAATGCAGACCCCGCCCTCGTGCGCCAACAAGCCTCTTCTCCAAACGCTCCGTGAATGCTGGTGATTCTTACTTCTGGGTTTTCTGGTTGATCACGTTGTCAAGTTGGATCTCTGCATGTTCCTGTATTCTTCTCCCCATAGCTCTTTCCTCACATTATGGATGCTTTAAAAACCCTTATTAGTGAATTGGCTTGTTTTCAAATTAGAAAAACCTGAATGTTAAGGCAGAAAGGCCCTGACTCTTAAGGCAAAATACTTGGATCCAGGATCTGACTTCATCCCTCCGTATCTGGCCTTACCTCTCCGAATCAACAGGACCAATCCCTTGATTTAGGTAGAGGGCTGTTATTTTGTTTTCATCCATGAAATAAAAGTCTGGGCTGGGGAAAAGTTTGCAGTATTTTTGTTGTTGTTCCTGCAGGTTTTCAACTAATTACTTACTGACGCCTTTTAAAAATCTCACATAGTGTGTTATTTCGGAAAGTTATTTAGTGAGTCCTGTAAATTACTGGGTTAAATCGTGTAAAATTGCTGTTTTTATTGGCCAAAAATTAACAACTATGAAAAAATGTCATAAGATATAACCTAAAATAGCTCTTCCAGAGAATTAAATCACCCAGTTATAGTCACTCAGTGGTGTCCACAAACACTAACTGAGTGTCCACTATAAGTGATGCATTTCAGATTTCAGTACCAGGGCAATTTGAGTGAAAAACATGGCCCCCAGCCTCCTGGACTATCAGAACTCTTAGGATGTACAAAGGATTGAAATCCATGGTCTAACAGCAGAGTGGTGTTTTTATCATTGTACCACCTTGCTGTAAAAAACTTGCTGGAGCCTGAAGGAAACCATGCATGGGAAGAGTTGTGAGTCAATGATTGGCTATGAATCAATTATCCAGTAGGCTGCCTCTTATTGCGTCCTTACCTGTTGCCAGGTACATGCTAAGCATGCATACACGTTATCTCACTAGATCCCCATATTATCTTGTGAGGTGGTATCTTTGGAACTTTCTTCCCCATTTAAGGATGAAAAACAATGAAACTTAAAGAGATTTCAGAAATTTTCCAAAGGCCATCTAGCTGTTAAGTGGCAGACCTGGGATTTGAACCCGTTCTTCAGAGTTCTAGCACATGGCTTTAGCCGATTCATTCTGCTGTCATCTTTCATACACACACATCACCACCTACATCATGGCCCGTGTGCAGCTCCAGCCATTCACTCAAACATATGCATACATACACTAATGTCACCAGGAAGACAGTGTGCAATTGCACATGAGTGTACTGGAAACACCAGGACAGTCCAATACACATGAACTCAGAGTCAGAGAATTACACCATGATTAGGAGAGATCATTAAGACAGAGCACAGATAAGATAAAATGAGATGAGTGCCGACTGGTCACGGTGGCTCACGCCTGCAATCCCAGCACTTTGGGAGGCTGAGGCAGGTGGATCACGAGGTCAGGAGATCAAGACCATCCTGGCCAACACGGTGAAAACCCATCTCTACTAAAAATACAAAAGTTAGCTGGGTGTGGCGGTGCATGCCTGTAATCCCAGCTGCTCGGGAGGCTGAGGCAGGAGACTTGCTTGAACCCAGGAGGCGGAGGTTGCAGTGAGCCGAGATCATGCCACTGCACTCCAACCTGGTGAGAGAATGAGACTCCGTCTCAAAAAAAAAAAAAAAAAAGAGTGCCTACCCTCCCTCCTGGATTAAGCTTGGCTGGCACCACTCCCCTATGGGGCAGAACAAGGTTGGTAACTTGGTAACTCAGCTTCTCCAAGCCTCAACCTGACCACCTGTAAAATGTGAACAATGATCACCGCCCTGCAGGATGAGTGCAGGCTCAATCAGTGCCAATGCAGAATGCCCCCCACACTCTGACAGGACACACTTCTTCACAGGAGACGAACAAACAGTGACCAACACAGCAGCGGTGAGCTCCCGGCGAACTTCCATTTGATGACCTCAGAAGGGAGGCATCTTAAAGGGGTAAAGGTGAGAGGATTATTAGTGGTTTTAAAAAAATGTCTCTGCGAATGAATGGTTCATCTTTAAATGCAATGAAATCATTTCAATTTTAAAATGTGTGGAGAATAAGAAGGCAAAAAATGTTAGGAAAGTCTTTACAGATGCTGGGGTTCAGAATTTGCGGTGGCATCAATATTATTTTCTCCTCCAAATACACCAAGAAATGATTTCTTGAACTCCTATCTGGCAGACTTCCAACACGCCCCGATCATTTTACAAGTGTTTATATATTTGTTAAAACAAGTTCATGGTGATGAGAACATCTGATGTCCCTAGGGGTTTTTCCGTTTTCACTTGCTTTTCGTCCTCACAATGGCTCTCTGATATGATTCGGTTGTGTTGCAGTAGGTCTCATTTATTGTCTAAAACAGTGGTTTCCCTTGTTTTCTGATTATTTATTTAGTAGGATAATCTGAGAACATAAAGAGTCTACTCCTATTATGTATTAATTATGTATTAATAATTATGTGATTATATACACGTACTACTGAAAAAGATGAATACATTACAACACGGGTTCCTAAACTCTGACCTGTTAGAAACCAGGCCACATGGCAGCAGGTGAGCGGCAGGCGAGCATTGCCACCTGAACTCCGCCTCCTGTCAGATCAGCGGCACCATTGGATCCTCACAGTAGCACAAACCCTATTGTGAACTGCATATGCAAGGGATCTAGGTTGCGCACTCCTTATGAGAATCTAATGCCTGATGATCTGAGGAGGAACAGTTTCATCCCAAAACCACTACCACCCCAACCCTGTCCTTGGAAAAACTGTCTTCCACAAAACCAGTCCCTGGTGCCAAAAAGGATTACTGCTTTACAAAACAAAAGGGAAAAACAAACGAACAACAACAACAACAAAAAAAACACAAAAAGAAAAAAATGCCTTAAAGGATAAGTTAAGGGAAAATGAATAAGGATAAGGTTTTAAATCAATTTTTAATTTTTGCTCATCACTAAAAATACAAACCTCTGTGCTTTAATGAAGAAATATTTTATCAATAATAATTTTAATGACAAAATATGATTTTTTACGTTGCTTTGACACTTTGGGATATAATAAAGGTGAAGCTGTAAATTCAGTTCATTTTTTATACAAAATCATAGTTGAAAAGTGCATATCACAAAAGTACATAAATCCAAACAGAAAGGCATTATCAACTGTGCCTTTTACATTTGGTGTCACATTTCAATTCCATTCAACATTTATACCTAGACCTGTTGCTGTTACTAAAATACATCTACTGAATTTTCTTTTTCTTCAATGTAAGTCAGTTGTCCTTGCGAGCAAATTAAGAAATTAGGGCACTTTTTAAATTTTATCAAATGGATTCAAAACGCTATAACTCTTATTTTAGAAAATTTAAAATAGATTAAACATTTTTTTTACACTTTCACAATGTACAGATTTGACAGTTTTGTTGTCATTGCTGACATATGTTTTGATGATAAATTCACATTATTGTAGAATCACTTCCAGACATCTAATTTCCAATTGCCCGTTTACTCTCCACAGCGTACGTTTCTCTCAAAAAAGCAGTCACTTTCTCATTCGTTGTTTATAAATCACCTATGACGTTATATACTTTAGGTAATTATTTTTGTATATGTGAATTTATTTATATTTAATTTAGTAATTTAAAAAATACCTAGTTGGTAGCATCGGCGGTTAACTAGCACTCAGCACCTGTGTCCCCCATGGATCACTTGCATTCAAATAATAATAATTTTCATAACTCGTTTCTAAATTTGACAACTCTTCTGAGTACTTTCCATGTGATCCGCAGCAAACGTATATGTGCTGTGAAATATTTTCATATGTATTTCGCTTGTCTTTAAAAGATATTGCAACATTTTAAATGACACCTTATCAGGAATAACCCTGTGAATGACTGATACCTGACGGGATCTTGTTGTATTATAACTGTTGTTGTTAATTGCACAAAGCATCACTGATTACCCTTCTATAATTTTTTCCATGCAATATTATTTCGTTAAATGAATGCTTTGCTGTTCAGAAAGGAGCTTGTTTCTGATAGGTCTTTCTTTTGTAGATCCCAAAGAAGTTGTTCTTTGTGTATTTCATTATTGAAACTGAACTTTGCAAGTATCAGAATGTTGGGCATGTTAGAAACATCTGTACTTTAATTCAGCTGTGTAGAAACCCCCTCAAACTGAATAATTTATTCACACATGGGTGCCCTTCAATTTTCAGTAATATTTTTGTTCATCTTCCAAAAGCGTTTGAAGGCGAAGGGCACGATTTTGTACGTGCCACCTTGTTTTGTGAATTATTTTAGCTAAGTAGGAAGGAAAGGTGTTTTAAATTGATACTGCTCTTTGTTCTTTTCTATTAAGAAAGAAAACTCAAAGGGGGCATCTAGAGAATTCCCATTGAGTTGAGCGGAATTTTGCAACGTATAGGACTGAATCATGTAAAAATTTTAGCATTTCCAAAAATGTGATACATGTTTGTCTTCATATTTGGATACCGGGGTTTTAAAGGTCTTACTAATTGTGTTGGATTTGTACTTTCTTAGCTAATACCTCAAGGTCCTATGCACAAACAGAGTGAATTAATAATAGTGGATGAAAATATTGTTTCAAATAACTTCACATAATATTAAACTTTGTTTGTGCTCTTGTCAAATCTTACGAGATGACTTTCGTTTTAACCCGGTTGTAACTAGTGGATAACTTGCTTCAGAAGGAGAACGTACACCAGCTGTCTTATTTGTGTTCACTTGTGTTTGCAATATTATTGTTTATTGTTATTATTATTAATTTCAATCCATTGCTTACTGCAAGGATACTTCTAAGGTATCTATCCATTTTGGAGGGCTGACAGAGTTAAAAATAAAGTAATGTATAAATGCACTTTGCCAGAGACAAGTAAACTGCAGTAGCTCATGACACTGAACACACAGAAGAGCATGGGGCACCACCATCAACACCTGCCCCAGGGTCAGTTCTGTCTTCCCCGGGAAGATAATCTGCCCCAGTGGAGGGAGAGCACCAGGGCACGCCGGTGCAGGTGGTTCTGCTCTAATGTTGATTTCACATTCACATTTGTTGCAACGAGGTTGATATCAGGGAACAATTTGACAATAAGGCAAATTTTGTGTTTGTGTATGTGTGATTTCATTTGCAAGAAATGCCAGGTGAACACAGAACTGCACGCAGCTGATCTGAGACTAGGAACGCACAAGTGCATGCACACACACCCCAGTATTTTCCAACCTCCAGTTCACCTCATGTGTTAGGAGCCTCACCACCTCCCTCTGGTGCTACAACTTTCCCTCCCAATCCAGATCACCCACTGTTTTTTTTTTTTTTATACTTTAAGTTTTAGGGTACATGTGCACAACGTACAGGTTAGTTACATATGTATACATGTGCCATGTTGGTGTGCTGCACCCATCAACTCGTCATTTAATATTAGGTTGTCTTAATCCATTTAGGCTGTTGTAACAAAATGACTTAGACTGGGTAATTTATAAACAAAATTAATTTATTGCTCACAGTTCTGGAGACTGGGAAGTCCAAGATCAAAGCACCAGCAGATTTGATGTCTGGAAGGGTCTGTTCCTCATAGATGCCACCCTCCTATGTGACCTCACATGGGGGAGGAGCAGACAAACTCCCTCAGGCCTCTTTTATAAACGCAACCATCCCATTCATGAGGGTGGAATCTTCATGAAATCTTCATGACCTAATCACCTCCCAAAGATCTCACCCCCTAATACCACGACATTGGGGGGTGAGGGTTTTAATATATGAATTTTGGAGGGACACACATTCAGACCATAGCCTCCTACTCCCCCCATTTCACCACAGGGCACAAGCTGCAACCCCAGTACCCACACTCTCAAGGAAGCTTCAAGCCTTTTTCAAGGTTAAGCACCATAGTTTCTGTAGTATTTATGCATGTGTTAATCATTTAACCTGTGTAAAACTATACCACTGTTTTTATTAGGTCACTATTCTTCATGTCATGGAAAAAAACTTAGAATGATGTGTCCCTAGTCTCATTTTTCCCCATCAACCCTGTGGTTTCTATTGTCCAGTGCTGCACAGGATGGGGATTTTTAGATGCATCTGCATCCTGTTACAGTGGAACTGACTGTAAAATGTAACTTTCTTCTTTCTCATCAATATAACTTTCTTCTTTCTCATGTCTTCCATCACTTGTAACTAAAAGCGTTCCTAACTCTCCAGGAACCTAAATTAGACCTGGGAGCCAGGAAAAGATTATTGGAGAATGTGGCCTCCAAGCCAAGAGCAGAAGGATGGGAAGGAAAACGACTTCTGGCCAAGAAGGCAGTAAATCTCTCAATGTTGCATCAGGTGCTTTGGATGCATTATTTCAAATACTCCTCACAACAATCCCATGAGCAAGGCATTAGTGCCTTTATTTTATACACACGAAATGGAGGTGTGGCGTCATCGAGGACTTCACTGAAGGTCAGGCAGCTTTTGCAGCCATTGAAACATCAACACTGAGAATCTTTCCACTCCATCATGTGGCTGGAAGGGCTCACTACCAGAGTGTCCTGGTCTGCACTTCACCAGAGGACCTAATAAAAATCCAGGGTCCCACTCCTCAGAAAGACGTACATTGAAAGACCAGTGAGCTCTTGCCTCCTCTAAGGAGAGAAACATCCACTAGCAAAGCCCAACAAGATGGTGGGATAGAGGCCTCTGAGCTATGGGTCTAAGCACTCCATCCCCTACCTCGAAGAGACACATGGTGGCTCTAAGGGGCACATTTTATCCAAAGTTCATGGAAGGGGCAGCTCCTGTGGAATCCACTCCTAAGTGGCGCTCACTCAGTAGTTCCACTGGCAGTGCTCCAAGTACCAGTTCCTCCTGCTGCATGCACCACAGGGCCATTGCCAAGGGTGGCTTCCATCAGAAGCAGCTGTGTGCATTGCTCTGAGGAAGGCAACAACGCCTGGAAACAGCTGCTTCCAGTACCTGGCTCTTACGGGGGCTCTCACGGCATCCCAGCATTTCCTGTCTATTAAAACAGATGTTCTCTCTCTGGCTGCCAGCCAGATTGGCATCATCTTTCCACGTGGTAGCAGGCACCGGCTGTGTATATGTGAGGAAGTTACTGTGACTTTCTTAGTTTCAGTTTCCTCTTACATAAAATGGAATGAATGCCTCTCAACATTGTCGTAGAGATTAATTGTGATAAAATATGTACACAGTATGACTGTAAAAAGCAATCAATACATCCCCCATCCTGTGTGTGTGTTTCCTCTCTCCTTTGGACAACAGTTTCATAAGAAGGTTCCAGCCAAGTTACTTTGCTATGACACAGCTCACTCAGTATTAGCCGCTTTTTAGAACTGAGAAATAAAGACTGCTAAAGAAGGGATACTAGAAGAAAGAAAAAGAGTATGATGAAAACAGTGTAAAATGTGCAATCTAAGTGACCTGAGTGTGCATCCTCACTCCATCGTGCACTCGACTCATGATAACAGGCATTGCCTCGGGAGCCTCAAGGTCCTCTCCAGCCCAGTGGGCAGATCCCAGCCCTGGGGGCCAGATTACTTAGCAGTGGCGGAGCAGGATGGGTGCATTGGCTAGAGGGCTGCCCTGAGCTCAGACCCCCATAGAAAGCGGAGAGAGGAGGGAAGAGCAGGTTCTGGAGCAGCCTGAACCCCGTTTCACCAAAGTCACCAGTTACAGAATACTCTAGCAAAGCTGGGCTCCCTACCCACAGACATCCTGGGTCAGACCCTTCCCTGTTTACTCCAAGCAACTCAGTCCTCCTTATACTTGCACCTGGGGATGGGGCAGTGGAGAGCGGCCCCTTCCTTGGCAAGCACACATGTGCACACCAACATATACACACAATAAACACACACACACTCTCTAGACAACAATATACACACATACCCAATATACACACTATACACACATACACAACATATACACTATATATATGCACATGCACACATATACACACATATATGTACATCCGTACACACACATATACAATACATACACACCACACACATACACACATATATATCACATATACATACATATGACACATGCACACAATACACATACAAACACACAATACACACATACCACACATGCTGCACATGCCTAGAGTCCGGGCCAGCATCCTGCCGTGAGGTGGGAGCCCATGGGGTGTCACACCCCCCTTCTTGCTAACCCTTGGGTTACAGGTTTCCCCAGTTAACACAAGCCTGTCAAACACGTGCTGTATGGAAACTGATCTGAGTCCGGTTGACCAACAGCACAGCAGGGATAACAATTCCGAACTTGTGGGATTGGAGTTAGTGCTGAATAAATTACCATGTGTCAGTATCAAGCCCACAGTCGGCCCCTAGGAGACCCATATAAAGGACTGATTTCACTTCCCACAGCACCGAGACCCGGTGAGAACCCAGGCCTGGTAACCCCGTCCGTCCTTATTCCTTCCACTTATCTGTCTAGATCAATGGAAATGTGGACCTCGGGAAATGTGGTCTTTCCCAGCCCTGGGAGAGAAGCATCAGCATCACATTTAGGACTAGAAAGCAGGGCTGTCTCCTGGAGATGCATCCAGTCCCCTGATAGGGTGGCTTTAGGATTCACGTTTGCGGAGTATTTCAGCAGACTTTAGGGAAGAACAAACAATTTTTTCTGGGAACTTTGTGCTTTTTCTGTTTCTCAAAGTGGCATATGAATAAATTCTGCTTCATCCAAAAAGAGGAACAGGTTGCCTTAAACTCTGTGCCCATGAGTTACAGTCAAATGTCACAACAACCACTTAGCAAAGTGCGTGCAGCAAAGGCCACTTTAGCCCACTGGGCCGGATGCCCAGGTAAGGAGCCTGAGAATGCTGGCCTTGCTCCTTTCTTGGCCCCTGTCTCTCATGCTGTTGTACCAGGCTCTCACGCGGGCCTTGCTTCCTTCTCTTGGGGGCCAAGGTTGTTCTTTGGTTGTTAGTAGACCTGGCTTCTCTGACTGGACAGCAGGTATGTGCGAGCGTGCACCTGAGCACCTCCCCTCCTCCTGCCCCATCAGGCTCCATTTGCACTCAGGCCCTGCACCTCCTGCTCAGAAACCACCTGAAATTAGCCTAGTTGGCCTATGACCCAGCCAGGAGCTCCAGTCACTCTCCAAGGAACTCTGGACAGAGAGAAATAGTAACCTTGCTGGTCTATTGCATTTTTTAGTCAAAATGTTCACTGTAAATGCATTTTTCCTGCGCACTTAGTTTGGCATACCTCCTAAGAACATAATTAATGTCTTCCCATTTGAAAAAGAAAACAAAACAATTTATGGTAACTTCTCCTGCATATCAGAAGGAATCCCCATGGGGTTAAACATTTTACAAATATCATTCAGGAGGTGGCAGGTTTTTAGAATGAAAATCCCACTGTAAATCACTCTAATGAAAAGAGGATTCCTTGGGAGGCACACAGGCTTTTTATAGAGCACTTAGCTTCCCCTGGTTCCCTGACCAATGTGCTCTCTGATGCTAACTGAGACTCATTAAGCCTGTAGGAGATGAAAGAGCACTGCACCAGGAGTCAGAAGAGCTGAACTCACGTCCTGCGTGACCTTGAGGCATCCCTCATCTGGGCATCCACACTTGCGAAGGGAACATCCTCACTCTGGCACTTCAGAAGGTGTTGCCGGGTACGGTAAGGAAGCAGATGCCAGGCACAGTGCAAACATCAACCCTCTGTTGAATGAAGAGTTCAATGAATAAGCAAAGAAATGAGTGCATTTGCAAATTATAAAATATTTAACAAATGTAATAAATCAGCATATCAATATAAGAAATTGGTATATCAGTGTAAGAACTGATTTTCTGGTTTTATACTTGAATGAAATGGTAGATCAGTGCTCTATCATTATTCCTCAACTATACAGAAACAAACTGATGAAAACCAGAGAGAAAAAGAGAGTGAGAAAGAGGAACCGCTAGGACATACCAGTGAAAATGCAGGAGAAGGGAAGGGGCCACGGTGTGTGGTCCTGGCTCAGTGTGTGTAGACCTGCGTGCATGTTTTCCACGTAGCCTCTCACTTGCTCTGCACTGCAATGCTAGGTGGTAAAATTGCTTTTGTTTTAATTTTACATACAAGGAAAGTGAAATTAAATCACCTATGTAATGTCACACAGAAAAAAGCAGGGAAACAGACAAGCTTGACCACGGATCCGTGGACCACTTTTCATACCTCCTTAAAATGTTGTGCTCCTCTGCCTCATGCATCTGCCCAAGGGAAGATGTTAACACATTTGAAAAATTTAGAGTACTATAGGAAGAGGTGGTTTTCTCACAGGCTAAGTTACAAATATAATGCCAGGAGAGAAAAAGAGAAGGGAGGAACCTCTCCTCCCTGTAAAAGCTCACAGTATAAACTCTAATATGTCAAGAAGAGTTAGCTAAAATGGTGGCAAACACCACAAAAGGGACAATACAGCATTTGAGAAGAAAATTCAGGCAGTAAGGCTAAAACTTCCCGCCAAGGATTACCTCATTTACCAACAAAGATTATGAAATCATTGCTTGAGGCAATCTGGGCAAACATGATGAAGGCAATTAAGAGGACTTAATCCATACAGCTTGAACTTTGCATGTCAGTCAGGGTTCTCCAGAGAAACAGAAGCAATAGGAAAGATAGAGGATGATATGGTTTGGCTCTGTTTCCCTGCTCAAATCTCACCTTGAATTGTAATAATCCTCATGGGTTCTGGGAGAGACCCAGTGGGAGGTAACTGAATCACGAGGACAGGTTTTTCCCAGGCTGTTCTCATGATAGTAAGTCTCATGAGATCTGATGGTTTTATAAAGGGGAGCTCCCCTGCACATGCCCTCTTGCCTGCCACCATGTAAGATGAGATTTTTCTCTTCTTTGCCTTCCACCATGATTGTGAGACCTCCCCAGCTAATTAAACTGTGAGTCAATTAAGCCTCTTCCCTTTATAAATTACCCAGTCTCAGGTATGTCTTTATTAGCAGCATGAGAACAGACTAATACAGATGATAGATATGTAGAGATAGATAGATAAATAGATAGATATAGACAGATGGATAGATAAATATAGATAGACTGATTGATTATTAGAAGGGACTCATGAGATCATGAGGTAATTTAGTCTGAGTTCAAAGGCCTGAGTACTGATAAATGGGTAGAGGGCCGGGGGATGGGGCAATGGCGTGACTTTCAGTCGAGTCTGAAGGCCTGAGAATTGGGGGGATGCTGGTGTAAGACTCTGAGTTCGAAAGCCCAAGAACCAGGAGCTCCAATGCATAAGGAAGACAGAAGATGGATGACTCAACTTAAGCAGAGAGAGTGAACTCACCCTGCCTCTTCCTTTTTGCTCTAGCCAGGCCCTCAGTGGATTGCATGATGCCCATCTGGTTTGGTGAGGCTGGGTCTTCTTCACACAGTTCACCAATGTGAAGGTGAATCTCTTCTGGAAACACCCTCACAGACACACCCAGAAATACAGTTTTACCAGCTATCTGGGTGTCTCTCAGCCCAGTCAAGTTGATACACAAACCTAGCCATTATACTTGGCCAATACCCAGATAGAAAGCATCTGTTCATGACTGTTCCTAGGGTTCTGTATGGGATGAACATCTGCAGTGTATAAGCAGCCCTGACGCATAGCCCTCCCCACAGTCCTGTGTGAGAGCACAGTGAGGAGGAAGCAGGGAGGCAGGATACATGCCAAGTGGTAAGGGAAGGCCCAAGGAAAGGGCCAGGGACAGGAAGTCTGCGTCTGCCATAGCTGGCTCTACACAGGGGCCTTCCGAGCTCACATGGTGATATAGTTTGAATACGTGTTCCCACCAAATCTCATGTTGAATTTTAATCCCCAGCATTGGAGGTGGGGCCTGGTGGGAGGTAATTGGACCATGGAGATAGATTTATTGTAAATAGTTTAGCAATATCCCCTTGGTCCTGTCCTCACAATAGTCAGTGAGTTCTTGCGAGTGTATGGCACCTCCCCCATGCTCTCTTGCTGCTGCTATCGCCCTGTGATGCACCTGCTCCCCATTCAACTCCCCTCATGATTTTAAGCTTCCTGAGGCCTCGCCAGAAGCAATGTCAGTGCTATGTTTTCTATACACAGCCTGTAGAATCATGAGCCAATTAAATCTCTTTTCTTTATAAATTACCCAGCCTCAGGTATTTCTATATAGCAGTGCAAAAGTGACCTAATACACACTGGCTGAGGACTAGACCTCCACAGCCCATGTGTGGACATGCCTGGTCCAGATGGCAGCAGCCCAGCCAGGGGAGGGCCAGCCCCTCCCTAGTTGCACAAGGCCACATGCTGAGGGGCCCTGACACCCTGACCATGCCAAGACTTATTTTGCAAAAAAAACATACACAGCAGAAGCCCAGGAGCCTTGTCCCAGTGCCTCCTTCCATTGCAACTTGATCTTGGAATAAATTCTCAAGTCCCATTGTTCTCTCAGTTTCCCACCCCACATAAACACCCCTCAACTCCTTCATAATCTAAAGCCCAAAGACCCAGGAGGATGGGTTATGTTTGCAGGAAATATGAAATCATGACACTGAGAGAGAAGCAAAGTAGAAAATAAGAAGGAAAAGAAGAGGTGCCTGCTCCTCCACTCTCTCCTCTCTCTTGCACCCCAAACCAGCACAGATGACTCCCACATCTTTGAAGGTCACTTTCACATCTCTGGGCTTTGCTAAAGGACCATCCTCAGCAAATCCCTGCAATCCCTGTTCCTATAATCCCACTCCCTTTCTGCATCCCATATCTCCTCATTTCCAGATCTGAAGGATCCTTCAAGGCCCTGTTCAAACACTGCCCCTACCCTGAAGTTGTCTCAGCCTCTCTGATGAGAAACAGAAAGATGACATGGGCTTTGATTCCAACAGTTGCACTCATGGCTTGGAAACTCCTCAGACTGAAACTGCCTCCGCATAAGAAGATGATGACAGGACAGAGGTCTAGCACGGCTGACTCCCTCTCGTTTCTAGCCTTACAGGCTGGCTGTCCTCACTCATTCCTGGGTATAGACCAAGCTAACCATGGGAGGAATTTAGTTGATAGTTTAACTTGGATGCAAGGAAAATAGTCCCTCCCTAAAACTAACCCCCTCCTTGCTCAGTGAGTGAAAACTAACAAAAGGCCACGAGATTAGGATTATGGGAAAGTCCTGAGATCTGCTCAAGTGTAGGCATAGTTTCTGTAATCCCTTACTGCTCAGGAGTCATGTGGCCAGAGGTCACGAGATCTGTGACTTCCCCAGTTGCTTCTACAGATAACATCACCATTGTAGAACCTAAGATTGGTATTTTGAGATATTTTTTAGATTTCTACATTCTAGCAATCAACTCTATGATTTTTGCTTCTAGTAATCAACTATGAACCTGTGACTCATGACTCAACCAGTCCTGTGGTCTCCACCCGGAAGCTGAGGACCTCAGTACATGAGGACCACTTTCCACACCCCTATGACTGACTCCCAGCCAATCAGCAGCACCCTGTCTACCAAATTAGCCATAAAAACCCAACCTCTGAGTTCTTGGAAAGGCTGATATGAATAATAGACTCCAGTTCTTCCATGTGGCTGGCCTAGCATTAATTAAACTCTTTCTTCACTTCAGTACCATGGTCTCAGTGAATTGATTTTGTCCATGCAGTGGGCAGGAAGAATGCATTGAGCAATGAGAACAACTCATGCAGGGATTACTATATGCCTTAGTATTAAGTCAGTTAATTATTGTTGGAGCTCAGAAAGTGGTACCTCAGAAATGGCGCTTTCCCATGCTGAGAGGCCTGAGATGCTGCTTCAGAATCAAGGTCCTTCTAACATTGCCTTATTCACCCATGACCCTAGCAAGCACATGGAGGGATGGAGAGACTCCTGGAATGTCCTTATCTAATCAAGAAAGCTTCTTTCCAAAAGAAACACAATTGCTTTTTTCTCCTTCCTGAAATCTTACTGTCTATCTAGGAAAAGAAGACTGAGGAACGCAAAAGCACCTGGTTTCCATGTCTCTAGCTCATTGTAATTCCAAAAAAAGAATCATTTACAAGTTAATTTCTGTCCATTTATTCTCCGTAATAATTATTTGCTGCCCCTCAAAAAAAGTCCCCATTCCCCATCTCCTCCTCCCCTTATGCAAAGGGGAATATAAGCTCCTGTTCCCATTGGGTTGTTGGGCAACCATTCTGTTGTGATTCTCCATGCTATGCACATTAAAATTAGGTTTTGTATGCTTTTTCTCCTATTAATCTGCCTTTTTAAAGTTGATGTTCAATGAACCTTTATAGGGCAAAGTGGAAGTTTCCCCTTGGCCCTACATTATCTAAACAACACTAGGAGGAATTATCATAATAAGTATTATTTAGATTCTAGTTTTGAAGATGAGGATCCTGAGCCAGGGAGGTTAAGTAACTTGCCCAAGATCACACGGCTAGCACAACTGAGCCAGGATGCACACGGCCCAGCCTCAAACTCCAGGCTCCTAATGCCTACACAGCACCACCCTGAAGCCTGCTGGGAGTTTCAAGATATTTTTGGATCCCATGTTAAGAAACGTTAGTCTAGCTTATTTGACCTAAGGTGCTATCCCTATAATTTATGGCGTTTTGTAAGAATTACAGGAAATCATGTAGGTGAAAATACTTTGTAAATTATAAAATATAAATTATGACTGTTGTGGATCATCACTTTTTCCTTTGTACATGGCCCTCATGGGACTCCTTTACATCAAGTACTCCTAAAGGAAGCTGCAGGGTTCCTCCATATCCTTGGTCATGAATCATAATCCCAGACTATTTAAGGCATGTCAGTCTGACATGGTTCGGCTCTGTGTCCTCACCCAAACCTCATCTGAAATTGTAATCCCCATGTGTCGAGGAAGGGAGATGATTGAATTATGGGAGCAGTTTCCCCCATGCTTTTCTTGTGATAGTGAATTCTCAGGAGACCAGATGACTTTATAAGGCAGTTTCCCCTGCTCGCTCACCCACTCTCTCTCTCACCTGCCACCATGTAAGAGGTGGCTCTTCCACTTTTCCCATGATTGTAAGTTTCCTGAGGCCTCCCCAGCTGTGCAGAACTGTGAGTAATTAAACTTCTTTTCTTTGTAAATTACCCAGTCTTGGGCAGTTCTCTGTAACAGTGTGAGAATGGACTAATACATAGTCCATCCTTGTTCCAACCCTCTCATCTTCTATCCTTGCTCCTTTTTCTTCCATATCCATTCCTAGCTCTCCACCAAACCTTTCATGCAGCTCTACCTCGCATGTTGGCTCCTCTTGACAGAAGCTCTGGCTCTACCACCCAACAACACTGCTCCAGCCCCCACAGATCTACATACCCAGGTCCACGTACCCTCAAAACATTCACAGTGGGGCTCTCTTTGAGGTACTTGTACAGGGGACACCTAGATGACCACCACAGCTTAGCATGGTGATTCGCATGAAGTCATTTAGTATTGGTTGGATACAACTGTGGCCAAAAATGAGAGCCCTTAATAATTAGAGCAAGATGTTCTGCTGGAGTATGAATGTCTAGCTCATAATTTCTAATCACTAATAAAAATCTTGACAAATATCTCATATTGAATAGAGCACTGTGTTGTTATGATTTGGAAATGTCAGTCTCCATTGAATGCATTTAACACCAGGAAGATCCCTGGAGTCTTATTCTTTATAGCAGGATGAGGGTAATGAAGCCAGCCAGACTATGTCAGGAAGAGGACATCCTAATGCATCATGAAGAGTGGATGGCCTCGCTGTAGCCTCTACTTCCCCTTCAGCATTGCTCTCTAGAGGGGCTGCATTGGTAGTAGCATCCTGCAGAAAAGTCAGCTCATCTAGCTGCACACGAACCAACCCAATCCTCTTGCACATTAACTCAAGCCTGGAATTCCACGTTGAATTTCTCATGGCGTTAGCAAACCACTCAGGCATCTCTCCATGGAATTACAACCCTATTATGTACAATTGAGTATACATTACTCCTTATTTTCACATCAATAGCTTAGATAAGGCTATTACTAAAGCACTGGGGTATATAAGAGTTACATACTTAGGGGCAGAAAAAGCTGAACTGGGAAATTAAGATGCAAAATATGAGTTAGTAAAAGCTATATTTTTGTGACACATTTATATCTCAACTGGAGTAATTAGACAAATATGAAATGAGACAAATTGTCGTTTTATTTATTTCCATTTATACTATCATCTAGTCAGCTTTTAATCTGTATTCACCTGCACAAAGTATGTGTTTCAGTGGTCTTATCCCTGGGAAAGGCAGGCAAACTGATGCTGCCTCCTACAATATCTAGTTTCCTTTCAAGAGAGAAAAGGGATTATTATTTGCCAATTAAAAATAAAAGAACAAGCCTTAGGGGCCAGACTTGGAATAAAGTGGAGATTTTCCCCAACATTTTAACACTTTTTTAAAAAATGCCAATAATAATAACTGCCAGTTACTGAACTATTTGGGATAATATTTCAGAAAATGAAATATGGAGCAAGGCTGGCAGTTAAAATATAGTCAGTAAGGTTCAAATCCCACTCTGCCATTAATTATATCTCTCTTAGACTCACTTCTTCATCTGTCAAATGGGGTCTGACATGGGGTTTTTAAAGAATTAAATGAGATGATCTATATGAAGAACTTAACCCACTATATGGCACATAAGCACTTAAAGCTTGTTATTTTCAATTATTACTGAATTATTAATTTAGGCAAATCATAGTCTTTTTGAACCTCTATTTTCTTACCCACAAAATGGGAATAATAATACCTATGCCACAGTATTATTATGAGGACAGTAAATGCCAATGGTGGCAGCTACTACTGTTAAGTGGGTTGAGAAGCCGGGCAGGGTGGCTCATACCTGTAATCCCAGCACTTTGGGATGCTGAAGCAGGAGGATTACTTAAGCCTAGGAGTTTAAGACCAGCCGGGGAAACATGGTGAGACCCCCATCTCTACAAAAAATTATAAAAATTAGCCAGGTGTGGTGGTGCATTCCTATAGTCCCAGCTACTTGGGAGGCTGAGGCGTGAGAATCACTTGAGCCTGGGAGGCAGAGGCTGCAGTGAGTTGAGGTGACGCCACTGCACTCCAGGCTGGGTGACAGAGAGAGACCCCGTCAAAAAAGAAAGAAAGAAACCATCCTGGCCAACATGGTGAAACCCCGTCTCTATTAAAAATACAAAAGTTAGCTGGGTGTGGTGGCGGGCACCTGTAGTCCTGGCTACTCAGGAGGCTGAGGCAGGAGAATCGCTTGAACCCAGGAGGTGGAGGTTGCAGTGAGCTGAGATCGTGCCACTGCACTCCAGCCTAGGCTCTGAGAAAAAAAAAAAAAAAAAAAGCAAGAAAGCAAGAAAGAAAGAAAGAAAGAAAGAAAGGGAGATAAGTGAAGGGAAGGGGAGAGAAGGAGAGGGGAGGTGAAGAAAGGAAAGAAAGAGAGAGAGAAAGAAAGGAAGGAAAGAAAGAGAGAGAGAAGATAAAAAAAAGTGAAGAAGAAAAAAAGTGGGTGGAGAGCATAAGCCAAGCTTCCAGGAGGATGGAAGACTCTGGCGACTTGTTGAGGAAAGAGAAAGATACTGGTGTTCACCAAACAGGAGAGTGAGCATCCTGAAGAGTGCTCCGGATGCCTTCTCCAGCTATGATGACAGCACCTGAGGGTGGAAGGGAGGCCCTAGAAAGGGACCAGAGAGAACCGGGATGCCAACATCATGGGACAGAGGGTGCGGCTGCAGCACAGCTTGGCAGGAGCAAAGAGACACAGTCAGAGAGGACTGGACCCACACTGGCCCGCAGGTGGCAGCCTAGGGAGACCCGCTGCCCGTGGAGAGGGAGCCGTCAGATGCTCAAGTTTAAGTTGATGGCTGAAGGAAGGCAATTACTAGAAGCAAAGTGAGCCAGTCAGCTATCCTGGAGATTCTGCAAATAAAGTGCAGGGTGAGATGAGGACAACAGCCTCTGCGATTTGTCACAGCTCCCCTGGAAGTTCCTTGTGCTACATCATCCCAGTGCTTCTCATTCGGTGGCATTGGTGACTTTAGTCCATAACCACCATTGTCCATGGAGTCATTGATCCATAGGTTATCCATAGAGCTATGTCCTCCTTGCTGGATAAATGCACAAACTGCAGAACCACATTGAGTCACTGCTAAGGGAATGCCTCAGCTGAGGTCACCAACCCAGCCTGGTGTGGTGAGAAGGACCAGCCGGCAGTGCCAGGCCAAGCATGTAGGCCAGGAGTGTTGCATGAGGTCAGGTGCCAGGGCAGTGGTGTGGATGGTCCTGCTATGGTCTCCAGAATAAAATGAGATTTTGTTCTTTGATTTTCCACAGTCTGAAATCGACTCTTCAGAACTTTTAGGGCTGAGGCCAAAATAAAAGATGAGATAAAGTTACCATAGGCTTTCAATTCTGAGTCACAGCTTCACCACCAAACTGGGAAACTGGTGGCTACGAGCATCACTGGAGATATCTCTGAAAGCCGAGGGCACATTTCCAGCTCTGCTGGTCAGTTGCTGCCTACCAAGGGCTGCACTGGGCTCATTAACATCCTGCTCAGAAATGCCACTTGGCTGCAAAGGAAGAAATTGCATCCTCAGAAAATACCTTATGAAAGAGAAGGTTTCTGCTTCTCTCCATTTCTCTGTTAACAGAGACAGTCGTGAAAGGCTACAGGGAGGAGGAAGGAGGAAAGAAGGAAACACAGACAGGAAGAGAGACCATGTTGTATTGACACACGTTTCCACCAAAATTACCTGGTAATTTACCCTGGCAGTTAAAGAAAAGCATCTGTTTACTATCGCCACATCAAAATTTCCCCATGAGATTTGTCTGAATAATTTTGGGAGATGAAAACAAGGATATACAGCGGAGGCCTCCATCAGCCGTCAGTGCTGTGCCATGTCTCACCCACTTTTACATCCTGTAATTAAATCAGCGAGCCATTCAGACTGTCTCTGCTTCTAAATTACACGAAATGAGGATCTTTCCAATCATGCCTCACATTCAATTTGTGCTGTCACTCTCTGACTTGAGGAATGGTGAAGGAAAAAAGTAAAGTCCATCTGGGAATTTTATTTAACCAGGGAATGCCAACCGATACAAGAGACAGAGAGCTATAAAGTGTTTTAAATAGGGTTTCCCTAGTCTCAAGTCTTGCACAGATGAATGCAGGAAGAAAAGACTGAGGATCTGCTCTTTGAAGCACATATTTTTAAAGAATGGACTCCTACTTCATTTTCCACATGGCAAGTCTGTTATCCTCAGTAACAGACTAAGGTCTTTGCATGAATTATTAAAAATCCAGGGCAGAAAACTCTAGATAACTGCTTCAATTTGTCGATAGAGATGCAACTTGTGAACAGACCAAGAAGATCTGAGACAAAAATCAAGCAAAGAGAGATTCTATAGCACAGCACTTAGAAACAACAGGCCTGTTGGCTGCTCCAGACGTTAACTCTCCCACCTATTAACTGCATCACCTTAAGCAAGCTTCTAAACTCTTCTCTGTGACGCAGTTCCCTAGCCTGTGAAGTAGCACGGGCGTGGTCACTTATAAACCCTCCCTCCTGAGACCATGAGAACTCCAGTACAGTCAGTACACAAGGCAAGGACTCTATAAATATTCTCTATTGTTAAAGCTCAATTACTTGTGAGGTAAGTAGGAGAGTTGTGTAGGATTGTGAAAGGGCTTTGATTTTTTATACGGACAGTCCAGAGTTTAAAAGTTGTTTCTCCCATTTTCTGATCTGAGGCTCCCGAAAAAATAAAGCTTCTATACTTTAGTTTTCTAAATTAGTAAAAAGGTAAAATGCTGAGGTGACGTGAACCTCCAAGGAGCAGTTTTAGTGGTTAAACAGACTGGTCAAAAGTTAAAGGATTAGTGTCTGTTAGTACCTTTCTTCTTTTCTCCTTCATCAAATAGTAAACTGGGAAGAGCTAAAGCAGAGATCCATAGATCTCAGAAGATGTGAATGCATGCAGGAACGGTCTGCTTCTCACTCTTCATGTCAAATGAGAGACCAAGAACAGAGAAGGAGCTCACGCAGGCCCAGGCCTGTTGCCCGGCACTACACAGATACAATAAGTCACCTTATTACAGGAGCCCTACAACACGACCCTCGTAAGGTCACTCAGAAGGTCTAAGGCATTTTGTTTGTCTCCTGCACGTTTCTGACGCCACAAATTATTAGGCAGCTCAACTGTAGATTTGCCAGCACTTCCCAGTCACACTCACTGATGTGCCATGAAACTGCATGGAGAAGAGACATTCCTGAACTGTGACACAAAAGAGCACAGGGCTGATTTGCAAGCTCTTTCTACTAGCCATATGCTTCTTTCGAGCCATATTTCTGTGGATTTTAACAAAGAGCTATGCACTGCCCTTGAACCCTTGGTGGCGATCATCATCTGTGTCTTATTTATGTCTCTATTTCCAGGGAGAAACCCAGGGCCTGGCACATCACGGGTTTGCAATAGTTGCATATCTGGCTGTCATTTTCCCTGAGCCTCCCTGGTTCTATAGATATTTTTGCTGATTTTGTACACGTGTTGGAAAAACCCCAGAGAAGCAACAGAAAAGCACTGTTCAGCTTCTCGCTGATGTTCTGACCACATGATTGTGATCCTACACTGGACCATGTGACTGAACTGGTTCCTTTATCTCAGCAAGTCTAATGGCAGCTGTTTGTTAAGTGCCTTCTCCTCTGTCTAATGCACTTTACACGGGTTGCTCCATTTAACTGTCACAACCTTCTGAAGGAAGCGGTGATATGATCATCCCCATTTTACACATGAGCAAACTGTGGCTTGGGGCGGTGCGTTTGCCCAAACTCACACAGTTAGCAAGCACCTGAGGCACCTGGACGAAGGAGCTGCCTTGTTTCCGCTTTATTACACAGGTTCCGTCATCTTATTTAACCTTCACAACAGCCCTGTTAAGTCGCTGTTATTATCCTAGTCACAGACGGGGCAGTGAGGGAGCCTTAAACACAATAGGCTGGAATTGGTACCCAGATCTTTTCACTTGAAAGCTTAGAATCTTTCATGCACCCCTCGTGGGCTGCTGTGATGAACTCCTGGCCCAGGACACACGTGCCTTATGGCCTGAGAAGGGCTCACCACAGCCGTCTCCACAAAATAGAATCAGAGAAGTTCAGCGCTGGAGGGAGTATAGGCGATCATACATTCAATCCTTTTGCATTAAAAATAAGGAAACAAATTATTAAAAATGCCCAGTCTCCTGAAACCCACCTTCCATAAAGAGAAGAAAATGGAACTATATGACGAAAGGCCGAAGATGGAACTTGTTGGTCTAAAATAGGAGTCAGAAAAGCCCAAAGCCTATCTTTGTTATGGCCCAAGTTAAAAATGGTTTTTATATTTGTAAAGGATTTAAAAACAAGCAATCAAAAAAGACGAAGAAGAAGAATCTATGACGGAGACCTGATGTGGCCCACAAAGTCGAAAATATTCACTATCTGGCCGTTCACGGAGAAGGGATGCGGAGTCCCGATCTGAGCTATGGCTGCATGTTAGAATGTCCTGGGGGAAGTTTTACAACAAGCCCATCCCCTTTTTTAAAAAATTAATCAATAAAAACAAAAGCAGAACAAACAAAATATATGCCTATGCCCAAGTCCAGCTGGGGCCAAGTAAATCAGCATCACTAGAGATGGCAGCCCACGTGGTGACGCCACTAAAAGTTCCCGGGTGACCGTAATGCACATCCAGGATGGAGAAGAAAGACAAACGCCTCTTTAGGAAAAAGCTGCTGTTTTATTTAAGAAAACAACCAGGCTGGGCGCGGTGGCTCAAGCCTGTAATCCCAGCACTTTGGGAGGCCGAGGCCGGTGGATCACGAGGTCAGGAGTTCGAAACCATCCTGGCCAACATGGTGAAACCCCGTCTCTACTAAAAATACAAAAAAATTAGCCGGGTGTGGTGGCGGGTGCCTGTGGTCCCAGCTACTCGGGAGGCTGAGGCAGGAGAATGGCGTGAACCCGGGAGGCGGAGCTTGCAGTGAGCCGAGACTGTGCCACCGCACTCCAGCCTGGGGGACAGAGCGAGACTCCATCTCAAAAAAAAAAAAAAAAAACAGAAAGCGACCTCAGTGGGCCTGTGTGGCAGTGAATGTCAAGGTCCACTGGGTCACAATGAGAAACGTTGAGAAAAAAAAAAATGAACTCTTCTGATCATAAATAACAGAAACTGTTGCCTGCTCTCGGTGGAGATATTAGACAAAGGAGAAAACACACAGTGAGAGAAGAGAGGTTTTGAGAGAGACAGTCGGCCAGGATGTGATGGGGTCAGGCAGGCTCAGGAGAGAGCAGCTCAGGCAGGATGCCCTGGGGTGGATTGGACTGGATTTCTAGTGGTTGTTCGTAAGTTGTTGCCTGTTCTCTGACGGGGCCACTCTATGGCTTCCGAATGTCAGCAAAGTCTGTTTCTCCAAAGCCTGTGTTGGTGGCTCTTAATGAATGGGGGGAGCGAGGAGTAAAATGCTAGCTGTGGGCAGGGAATCAATGAGGTGAGTGGACAAGAATCCAGGGGCCTGAGCACCGGCTACGAGAATAAGGTCATCCTCGGGCAGAAGGGGATGCTCCCCATAGGACATGGCTTCAGGCTTCAGTCACTGCATGTGGATCTTAAAGAAAGGAAATCTTCAGAAGATTGGGGAACATGGGAGTGGCAGACTCTGGGTTCAGGTACATGAACCAAACAACTTACCTTTTTTTTTTTTTTTTTTTTTTTGAGACGGAGTCTCGCTCTGTCGCCCAGGCTGGAGTGCAGTGGCGCAATCTCGGCTCACTGCAAGCTCCGCCTCCCGGGTTCACGCCATTCTCCTGCCTCAGCCTCTCCGAGTAGCTGGGACTACAGGCGCCCGCCACCACGCCCGGCTAATTTTTTTTGTATTTTTAGTAGAGATGGGGTTTCACCGTGGTCTCGATCTCCTGACCTCGTGATCCGCCCGCCTCGGCCTCCCAAAGTGCTGGGATTACAAGCGTGAGCCACCGCGCCCGGCCTACCTTTTTCCTGCAGCTCCCTATTCCACTTTCCCAACACATTTCAGCTTCCAGCCTCCCTGTCTTTGCTCATACCATTCCTCTGCCGAGGATAGCACCCTTCTCTCAAATGATTAAAAGACCACTTTGCTTTAAAACCAGCTCAGCATTCATCCTATGTGCAAGAGCCTTTCTAAGACCATCTCTGTATTTTCTCAGAAACAAAGGATATATCACTGTTTTTGAGATGCATTATGTTTATCGTTTTAGTGGTCTTAACTTACCTGTCAATGACACAGGGGCCTTCACTTATGCCTGGGTTCAAAAAGAGATGCTGAGACAACAGAGGAAGATGCTGGCACCCTCAGCATCCTCACCTGCCCCCTCCTGCAGGCAGGATTCCGCCTGATGGAATCCCAGGTTTGTGAGACTTAGTCACAGCCAACACATGATGTTTATGATCAAATCACCAAGAAAGAGGCAGAAGGAGAGAATGAAAGTGCAGCCCAATGAGAGCAGCAAGTGCAGAAGGGAGAGAAGGTGTCCAGCCTCATCTGTCTGGGGAAGCTGGGTGTGCATGCAGGGTCGGTGCAAGCATATTTGTTAGTCCCCTGCCACCGAGATGGAGGCCATCAGTTTCTTCTTCTCAGAGATTGGCGCCAAATTTCCTACGCAAGATGGCCTTGGAAGAGGCAAACCGGTTGGAAGAGGGGGTTTGACATTATCACGGGGCTCTCTGCAGAAGACGAGAAAATGTCTACAATTAACGTCAGAGAAAAATAGAAACAGGTGAAGATTGCTGTGGCTCTCTGGGCCTTTCAAGCAGGGTGATGAGCAGCTGACTTCGCTTAGGGGTAAAGGCCAAAGACTGAGCGAAACAAGTACGTGCAAACGTGTTATCAAAACAGGTGCAGGAGAGACTCTCTTAAGCAGAGGGGCAGAACCGGTGGGTCTGAAAATCTCATCGCAGGGCAGGAACTGCAGATCAGAAGAGGGACAGGAATCCGACGGCGGCATTCTGGGCTGGATCCTGATGCGCTTCCTACATGTATTTTTGTGGACAGCATATGCCCTTTTAAAGACACTAAGCACGAAGAAAGAAGAGCCACAAACACCCGACCTGGGATGGGGCCTTTCTGCACTTTAGCACCAAAAATTTTAAAAATGAGAAACTTGGGGAGAGCAGATGACATTTATCAAGGTCTTACACTGCCGGTCCCTCCAGAAGTGCTTTACCTGTAATGTCCTTTAATTCTCACCACAGCCGAGTGCTGTGAGTCTTAGATGATCGACAAGACGTGGAAAGAAAGCAAAACAGAGGCCTGGCCTCGGTGGAGCCCAACGTCAAAGGCCAGAGCAGAAAGAATGGTCGAGGGTGCAGGTCAGAAACAGAGGCGGGGCCCCAGCTGGCCAGGCGTGGTGGGGAAGGCGTGGCTTCCTTAGCCTGGAAGAGCATTCACCCACAGAGTATCCTGAGGTTATCGAAATTCCACAGGAGGCCCAGTGTCCTCTCTCCAAAGACCAACCTCCACCGCTCTTATGATTCTGCACCTATACGTCCTATAGGTCCAGAATTCTGAATTAAATGTTTTGCAGCTTCATGAGAAGAGCAGTGGAAAGAATGTGTTTCCTGCTCCCTCTAGCCAGCTTTAGCCTAATCCCGCTTGTATTGCCATTCTCCCAAGACTGTTCTCACGTCGTTGCGAGGTTGTATCAGCTGAGTGACATTCAAACTGTTTGACATGTCATACTAAGGGAAAAAACCATGCCCACGATCCATTTTCCTGTCTGTTCTCACTTCCCAGGAAAAGCAAAATGAGAGGGGAGGAAGGAGACTGACTAGGTTCACACAGGTTCACCATGGGAAAGAATCCAAATGTGCGGCACATGCAGGCACATTGAGCATTGCCAATCACGTTGCCATGCTGGGCCCTGCATTAGAACACTAATTAGAATCCTCAGTAAATATTAGCACTTGACTAGCTTTAGCTTACCGATGCCAAGACTAGCTTCCTAGTAAGGAGTCTTTAGACTTGTGTAAAAATAGGACTCTAAGGAGGTGACTTCTGTAAAAATAGAAGTCTACAGGTGGAGAGGGGCACACGAATTACCCAGTTGCCTATTAGCCAGCTCCTCATAGTCTCTTAGCTCTCAATTCGATTCTTAGACTTCATTTTTCTCCTCTCAGCAACCAATTTTGTTCATCCCCTGAGATGAATTCAGCAATGCAAAACATTTGCAATCGCACACCTTTGTGTGTGTAAGATGTTAACGGAGAATGTACAATTGAACCAACCAGCCATTGCTTTCTCCCAATCAAGGCTACTCTGATTTTTCTTGTCCTCTCTCACACAACCCTACCACCAGTGTGCACGTGTGTACATGCGCATGCACACACACCCACACATCAACACACAACCACCAATCACAGTGAGCTTATTTTGTATTTAGGTTTGGCTTTGACCTCATTCATTTTTCTAAGGCTGTAGTTTATATGCCAGCCATCTGCAGGCACAGGTCCTCACTGTTAAACTTCTGTTTTTCCCTTCCTAAATTCCTCAGGGAATGCTGGTCAAGCCTGGATCAAGGGTATATGTAGAAGATATGTCGACTGTTTCTGCCAAATAAAGAAATGGGAAGGTTTTGTAAATGCCAAAGCTAAAGCATGGTCCCAAACAATGGATACCATCAACATGAATCATAGAGTAATGATTAAATTATATTTTATTCTCAAAAAAGGCATGATAATGAGCTTTGAATACTACAAACCAATGGGATGTATCTGAACAAATGCTAAATAGAAAATTGAGGATGTACAAAAATCATGCAAAATAACACACATCCAATTATTAAATGATTGAGCAAATAATCTTCATGAAACTTAAAAATAGCTATGTGGAGTGGTCAGGAGATGGAATGTGGCTTGGACTCTCGAAGGTAGGAAGGCTTTCCGATTGCCCTCCATTTGCCCTTCATCATTTTACAAAGGTAGAGGTAGGGTGTGCTGATTGTGCTGAGTAACAGGTAGGGAAAGGGGATGTACATTTCAGTAAAAACACTTAGAGGATGGTGACCATGACCATCTAGTTAGATCCTTTCTTTCTTCCACAAATATGGATTAAGCAACTACAGTCCCTAAGGCACAGCAGTAGCTGTGGAAACAGCTCCCTGGTAGAATAAGACTCCACCCAAGCCATGCCCCCATGGATAAGTGCTGTCTCACAGGCAGCAGAAGATAGCCCTCTGCTGAAGGAAGCTGAGGATGGTATCCCCAAAGAGAAAGCATTTTCACCAGGCTAGGGGAATCATTTGTTAAAACTCTGAAACATGCCTTTTATGAAAATCGTAACCTTTTGGGGGAACAGAGGGAACTTTTTTAAAGCTACAAAGGAGCCAGAACGAAGGAAGAGGAGATGAGAAATGAGAAACAGATTAGAGCAAGGAGCACAGTGTGTGTGCACGTGCCTGTGCAGAGGTGTGGAGGTGTTGAATAAATTACCTAAGAAGTTTGGGCTTCATTCTGGGTGCAATAGTGCATAAGAGATTAGGGGTCATAGCCTCTTTTGAGAAACTGATAAAACACTGATCTTTCTCCCAGGGGAAAAAATAGCATACAGACATCCTTGCAAAAATTCATAGACAAATTCACATTTTTCGCAGTGTCTCTGAAGCCCATGTATGGACCACATATTTATAAAAATATGCAGTGCAGAGCATTAAGCAAATAAGATTGCTAGCAGGAAATGGACACATCTTAAGATTAACATTATTTACTCATTACTGTGTGTGCAAATTTTCATTATTTATATACATTTACTAGAAAGTATTATAATATTTGTTATTATTACTCTACCCACTTAAAGTGAGATCTAAGGAATGATTCTATTCCTAATCACCTGAATTCAAGTTTTAAAAATCTGATTCTCACCAAACCTTCTCTGCGACACGATTACAATTGCACAAAAATCAAGCACCATGAAAATTGTAAGTTTTATGTGAATATAAAGAAATTAAAATAGTTGTTATGTGAGGAAGGTAAGATTACAGGAGATTAAAACATTTCCTTCATGGTGTTATGTATTTATTAATTACATACATATTTTAAGAATTCCTCAGGGTGGCTCTGCTTTTCTTGATTAAAAAATGTGGAAGAAAAAACAGAGCACATCTCTTCATGTCCTGCTCATCATTGTCCTCTCATCTATGGAATGTGACTAGAAAAAAAAATTAGAGCATCTTAAAGATCAAAGTGACATTTGAGGTCATCTTATCCAAATGCACTGCCCACAATAGACTCATCTTAGAAACATCCAGCATAGAGATCTCTGCTGATAAGTCACCCAGTTCAAAAGCAAACTCTCCCTTGTTGAATGGAGACTGTGTTGAGCTGAAACTTTTGACCCTCAACTGTTGCATAAATTTGGCTTTATTCTTCCCATTGCAGCCACAGAGAACATGAGTATTTTCTGTATTGTTTTTTAAATAGTAATCTATCAGTTGTTTGCAAATAGCTGTTAAAATCACTTCTACCTAGTCATCTAAGGGCCTCCTATGCAATATGTAAGCCAAAGTTAAATCAGAGGACTAGCCACCCTATTCCTCATTCTTGTCAGGCACTCAGTTTCCACCATATTGATTTTACTATACTAATTATCAAAATGGGTGTATGGAGGCAGGTATATTCCCTAGGCAAATGCGGCCATCTTATTTACAGCATGAAATTTCAAGCGAACCTCCAAGTACATTTGACAAACAGCAGTGTATGCTGATGTAAATCAAAAGGACCAGTGGTTCTTTTAGTCCATGAGCAATTTTATTGGCATATTCTGAAATGGCTGGTCTTCTCTCTTTCTACTAGGCAGATTGCAAAAGCTAAAAGTCGGCAATTAAGGGGTCAGATTCAACATGAGCCATTCATAACATCACAGGCTATGCTGGGGCAGTACGTCTACAGGGGCATAGCAAGGACATCATTGTCTCAGCCACCTCCTAGGACGCATGGAATACAAGTGACTGATAAAACTGAAAACTGCAGCCAAGGTGGTTCACACTGTTTCCCAGTCACTATCAACTCTGTCCTTCTTGGAGGGCTCCCCATGCTGACTGAGGTCCAGGAACAGGGATGTGCTTGGGCAATCAGCCCCTTCTCCTCTCACTTCATCACTGAGTGCATCACCCCGGTGCTTCCAAGCATAGCTCTGGCTGCTTTCTATGTTTTTTTTTTTTTTTTGTCTTCTAGATGCTTCTGGGAGGGATCCAACTTCACATCCAATGCCTCCTGAGACTGCAGAAGCCTCTCAGGGAGAGAATGCAGGTGGGCCTGGAGGCCACGATGGCTAATGACAGGCTTGGTTCCTGGAACCCAGGGCTGTGGCAACAGGAGCCAGAGGCATCCAATGTGAGCCAGAACCTTCTTGCAGGTGGTTAGGTGGATCTTTGAGACTTTGAGAGAGACCAGAAAAGGCGAATGCGTCCTCAGGTGAAAGAGTAAGACAGAGTTGAGGGAGAGGGTAAAGTACAAAACCCAAAACAGGGGACACCTGGACATCAAGATGAGAACCAAAGTTAAGAAAGAGGCACAAGGAGTCAGTAATGTTGCTGGGAGGAGGGCTGAGATATCTAAATGTTGTCCTTATTGGGTACAGACCACATGGTCCTGGGACAATGACCTGGACCATGAATGGGATCCAGGTGGCCAGGACATGTCCTTCGCATGTGGCTATGTGACAAGCACCCCAGCTTTGTAACTTATCAGAACAGGGTTGCGATCACATCAACACCCTATGTTGGCAGTGTGGTTTTGGGAAAATCACTTCACTGAGTTTCATATGAAGATGGTACTAGCTCTGTGACAGTTTTATCAAGGTTGGTGTTAACATACACACAGTGCCTCCTGTAGTATCTGGCATGTAGCTGATGACTGTATGTTGTCAGCATGTCAACATCATTGGTGTTGTCTTAAGGCTCGCTGTGTCCAAACTCAGCCCATTCTCCAAGTATGCCTTAGCCTAGTTCCTTCCCTAGAGTAGTCAGGATTTTCAGCTGCATCAGTCCAGTATTCAGAATTTTCTGGGAAACTCCTAATTACAAATACTCTACCTCATTGTCCCATAAATCAACTTATCTTTGCAGGTTTTCTGATTGCTTGTTCAGAAAACAATTTCTTCCTATTCAAGGAACTTTAAGGACTACCAATTTTTTGGCTTTGTGTGCTAGAAGTCTACAGAGCCTCCCTGGATGCTGCCAGCATAGACAGTGCAATCCCACCGGGGTTATGTGTCTGAATTGATGTAGGTGGAGCTTTTATCTAGACTCGAGAGGCAGAAAGAAGAGGTAGGAGTTTGGGTTTAACTGAGAACTGGGAGTACAGAGAGGTGGTTGAGGGGGACTCTTGGTGGTTAGAGGGAAAGCCAGAGAAAGACAGATCTTTGCTAGAAATGTTATGAGTCTGGAAACAAGAAATACAGTTAGGGGCCAAGCAATGGAGACTGGCACTGGGTCAGGGGAGAGATCATTCTTTTGCCTTAGCCCAGGTCCCAACACCTGTCTGGTACCCCTTCCACCTGGCTGGTGGCCTCGGGAGCACTTGGCTCATCTGCACAGACATGGGACTTCTTTCCATGGGTACTTGATGCCAAGGCAGCAATAAGCCTCCTGCAAGGAGCTCCATGGATGGCAGGCATAGGCAGTGATGCAGGCCAGGAGACATGACAAATGCTCTTCAGAGCAACCCAAGGTGGTTGCTTAGCAATGTACAGGCAATGCTGGGGAGTCATGGCTGTGGCCACAGACCATGGAGCTGAAGATGCCAGGAATGATGATCATGATGAGGAGGAGGGGGAGGACTGGTGAAGAAGAGGATAGGATGTCTCAGTGTAGAAGAAGGAATGCTCTTTTCTAGCCCTCAGTCATAGGTTCTGGAAAATTTAAGGAGAAATTGTTCTCACACTAAATTTGAGCCAGTAATCACAGTTTCTCATTGCCAGAAGGAGGCTTAAATTCATTCAGTTAATGACACATAAGCAGGATTGTCTATTCAAGTCCCCATAGAACTATGCATCTCTCCTTTACAAAGCAAGGAAACTGAGGCAAGAAGAGCTGAGGCATGTGCTGCAAGCTAAAATCCCCATCCTGCATTCTTCAGTGGACCTCCCTTCCCCAGGGAGGGCTTGAGCCTGCACATTTAATCAATAGCTTGATAGATTTTCTTTCTCTGCTTTCAAAAGATATTATTTCTAGGCTGTGAAAAAGCACGGGAAATTTGCATTTCAATATAGAATGTTTTTTAACAACAATAAGAACCCTGCTCTCTTCAGACTAAGACAGCAGCCTGTTTTCCCCTTTCTGAATCAAAGGGGCCACTGGATAGTCATTGAAGACCTAGAGGAAAGCATCCCTCCCTCTCTAGCCCTGGGTAAAACAGTGAGAGCCTGCTCTAGGATACAACAAGTGGCCCCTATTGAGAGCCAGTAGCCCACAGCAAGAAAATTATCAAAAATTTAACTAATTTTGAGTTAAGTGTTTGAAAGACAATTCAGGATAAATTAATAAAGTAATCAAGTAGCCTAGGTTTTAAAATAGGATAAACATAAAGCTTAACATCAATTTTCTCTGCATAAAGATTATCTGTTTCCTTCTCTCTTCTCTCAATAGGAGGTGTGTGTCTTGCTGCTTAGCCTAACCTCGCCTTCCAGCCTTCTGGACCCTACCTGATATGGTCTGGCTCCGTGTCCCCACCCAAATCTCATCTTGAATTGTAATCCGAATTGTAATCCCCACATGTTAGGGAAGGGACCTCGTGAGAGGTGATTAGATCACAGGGGCAGTCCCCCCCATGCTGTTCTCATGATAGTGAGTGAGTTCTCATGAGACCTGATGGTTTTATAAGAAGCCTTTCCCCCCTTCACTCGGCACTTCTCCTCATGATAGTGAGTGAGTTCTCATGAGACCTGATGGTTTTATAAGAAGCCTTTCCCCCTCTTCACTCGGCACTTCTCCTTCCTGCTGCCATGTGAAGAAAGATGTGTTTGCTTTTCCTTCCACTATGATTGTAAGTTTCCTGACACCTCCCCAGCCCTGTGGAACTGTGAGTCAATTAAACCTCTTTCCTTAATAAACTACCCAGTCTCAGGTATTTCTACACAGCAGCGTGAAAACAGACTAACACACAATCCCTCTCCATTGCTCCTCAAGACCAGGCTTCAACTCTTCTCTTTCTGTTGCTCTTCAGGCTTTTTCCCTCTCTCAGCTCCTTTCTTCTCACTTTGCAAACTTTATGCAAATTTTCCCCATCCATTGGTTAATTTAAAAAATAAAGAATGAAGATCAACCACCTTTTATTTTGCCTTGGTCTTCTTCCCCCTCCTTCTTTCTGATTCTAGGAAAGCAGTCAGAAAATAGAAAACCCACCCTCAGTCCCCTAACTCCGAGCACTCTCTACCACCCTCCTCTTCCCTCTCTAGATTTCATTATTCCACTTCTGAAAGTGCTACACTTTCCTCCCTGCTATGTTGAGTATTTCATTACAGCTTAATCATCTCAAAGCCTTGGGTTAAACTGACTCTAACACAGAAAGAAAAGGTTAATAAGCACAGACATGATAATTGCTCTTATATCTATCCACGTGCAATAAGTCATGCTGCAGCAACCAAAACTGAGAGAGAGAGGTGTTCTGCTGAGGCTGCCAGAACACACCTAAAGGGAAGTCCAGTGTCAAGGAAGCCTATTAGAATGATTATATTAGTGGTAAATGGAATGCAAATGACAAGGTCTTAAAAAAAGATGAAGTCAAGCACTCTCTGATGAACACAAGCCACTTTTGAAGGAAGGATGAAAGATCTTGAAGTGAAAAATAATAATAACAATAATGCATCTTTAGGAATCAGTCATTGCAAGGGCAAGGTGTGGGGTATCTCACTAACCATCAGGTTAGTCAAGATTCAAACAGGAAAGAAAAACATTGTTAGAGTCTAGAATTTGATGGGTGCCAAGATACAAGCTAAGGCTATCAACACAGGCAAGAATCTGATGAATTTCACCAATGTAACCAAGCATGGAATAATCTGTTTCCCAAATCACCTAATCATTTGCCCAAACATATAAGAAGTATCATTGTCATTATCAGTTTACCTAAAATATTATGTTGATTAATAGAATAAATGGGGATTCCTCAGCCAAGCCAACAAGATGTCCTATATTTCTGAGCAATATTTTCATGTATTGCAAACCTAATTAACTTCAAATCCATTGTCTGGTCTCTTGTGTTCAAAATTAATGAGATTTGTATGCAGTCTATCGGAGTAACAGCTTCATGTCCCTCTGTCATTTCTTCAGATGCTGAGAGCCAAAAGGATTTCCAACTAGAAAAATTAAATAGACAACACTCTTTACGTTGGATCAAATGTTACATCCACACATCTAAATTTCAAAGCTAAGGGCAAAGTGTGGAGTAGACATATGTGCCCTTTTTTAGTTAAGACATTTTGAATATGCCTGCCTTTATCTGCACCGTACGTCCCTTGAGGGGCCCAGCCCCACCTGCCATTCTTAGACTGTGACTGGCTCCTCGCTGAGCTCTCAGGTCCTCTGCCCACCCTGTAAATGGCCACACTTTAGCCACAGCACTCAACGCTCAATGGGAAGTTGTATTTATTCCTCTGTGTCTCTTGTTAAAGAATTTCTTTGGGAGCAAAGAACAACCTCCTCAGCATGGTTTACAAAGGTTTCCAGAATCTGACCCTGCCCTGCATCTCTCGTCTACCTCTCCAGCAGGGCTGCACCCTTGGCCCAGGTGGGAACCGCCCAGTGACTTGAAATTGCCTACATGGTCCAGCCTGTTTTCCTGCTTCTGCCTTCACCCTGGTCTCCTTCAGAGACCGTTTACTCCTCTTCTGTGAAGTCTTCCCATTCCTCCCTAGACAGTTACAGCTCCATTGCCTGTTTTTCAGAGTAGCACGAAATTCCACTTTTAGACTGATTACTGAGGATGTATTTGCCTTTCTGCCATCTCCAGTTGAGTGTAAGTTTCTGGGGTCACAGGCTCTGTTTTATTTATTTTACTCACTTATTTCTAGGTGCTGTCACAATGAGTGATTGGAAAATATCTGTTAAAGAAAGGAAATGGATGAAATGAAATGAATAAACAAATGAGTATCTGTATCCCAAGACTGGAGCCGGCTCACTCATTAGACAAAGCCAGTGAGGCTGCCAGCATCGTGGTCAGGCTCCAGCAAGTCGTTTGGTCCCTGCTGTCTTGTGTGGGCTGTCTTGCATATGCGTTTAAAGGGAGTTGCCCCAAGTCTCCCAGTCAGGGCAGAGGATGTGAAGGACGCAGATCACACCTATTTTCCATAGGTTACAGAGTACTCACTCCCTAAGCCTCGCGTTCCACTGCTAGTATTTTTGGCCTAACAGGCTCTCCCAGATTTCATGAATGCCTCCTTACAAAGAGAGGGCAAGAGGCATGGGGACAGGAGCTGGTGCTGGGCTGGCTCAGCCACCCTGGGTCACATTTCCTGTCCCAGACCCAGAGGGACACCCTTTGCCTCTCCCTCTTCCCCAGATAGCCAGGCTGTGATGGACAAGGACCTCCCTCTCTAACCACTGGCAGAGCCCAATGGGGCCGTCTTCCAAAGGCAAATGACCTGAAACCTCAGTGGCTAGCAGGTAACTGGCTCCTCTCCCAGTAAGCCCTGGAGTAAGAAATGTGTCTTCTGAACTCAGAATCCCAATCTCTTTTTCAATAATTACTTGTCCCTGTGTGGGCAAGTTTGGAAAGAAGCAAAAATTTTATAACGTGGACTCTTGAACTTTCTGATCTCAAATCTGTAATTCCAAACATTCTCAGAGCAGATATCTAATCTTATTAAACAGATCATGTGTTTCCTGAGGTTGGATCCATACGCACTACCTGGGACCTCCCTGTAACACTGTTTACAAGTATGACCAGGAGGAAAAGTGTATTTTTGCCTACTTTGGGCCAGACACGTTCCCTAACTCATCTCATTTGAGCTTTTCTGGAATACAGGTGTTATTCTCCCAACTTTACAGATGAGAAAATGGGGCCTCAGGGGAATAAAATGACTCACCCAGAGTACCCAGCTGGGGTCCCTGGAACCTTGCTCTGCAGGTCCCAAAGCCTCTGTTTTGTCCACAGGACTTCAAAGCGTAGCTCAGACTATTCGGAATGGCCTTCGGGGTCTTGGTATCAAGAAGGCCCTGTGGGTTAACAATCTTACTTGGAAATAAGGGACCCAAATTTTCTGAACCCCAAAGCACAGCATAGTCTGCCTGCTATAAGGTAAAATATGAGAAGCGAGAACTGACCCCCTTTACCTCCACGCCCCCAGGCCTCACCCCCATCCCAACCCTGTTATCAAGATGAGGACACCTTTCGCCATTTCCAGTGTGAAACTTCTATCTGGTAAGGGGTAATCAAAGTGAGTCACAATATTTGATTAGCTGTGAAAAGTGCTCTTAATGTCAATGATGGAACACTTCTACCAGGTTAGGGTGAATAGGAAGGGGAGGACAGAGAAAGATCAGGCCTAGCAGGAAGTGGGGGAGCAGAGACTCAGCTTCAAAGCCATGGTCTCCGGTTCTCACTTCCCCACTTATTATATGCAGCATCTGACCTCCACTGCTGAGCACTCCTGTGTCCAGTTTCCACATCCATAAAACAAAAATAAAGCCCTGTTAGCATTATCACTATGGGGTTAAATGAGAAAGTGTACATGAACATAGGAAGCACGTAAATGGAGTTCTTACATTGGTCCAAAAGAAATGCTCTCATCCAGGATTTGTCCGGAATGTGATAACTGGCCTCCCCATGAGATCCACAGCAGAACGGCCAACCTCGCCCTGCACATGCTCGGTCCAGGAACCTGAAATGGTCCTGGGCCATTTCAGTAGTCAAAGAAGCCACAGTAAAGACAGATATAGAAATTTAATTCTTGTCAAAGTTTTTCTAATGATGTCATTCACACATGACAACCAAAAAACTATCATCTAGAAAGAAGCCAGAACATATTAGGGTTAAAAGCAGAGAACTAGGAGACCAGCGTGAGGAGCTGTAGTGATCTATGTGTACAATGGACCATGACACAAAAGCTTAATGAGCAGCTTCAAAGTGCTGCTTAGAACATCTCTGTTACTCAGGAAGTCTTCTGTCATGCTCTGTGACACTCGTTTGTAAACTGTAGGAATGCTATTTTTTATTTAGACCATTAGACCAAAAATACGTTTGGGCAAAAAAGAGAGGGGAGGAGGAGGGAGGAGAGAGGGAGGGAGAAGTGAGGAGGGAGGAAGAAGGGAAGAGGTGCAAGGAGAAAGAATGAGGAATGGAGAGAAATAAGAATAAGAGGGAGGAGGATGAGAAAAGGAGGAAGAGGAGAAAATTTGCAACGGAAGCTCAAAAAAATCAGATGCAGATGGGGCTGCTGTGCTTGGCTGGGGAGGAGGGCCAGAGACCTGACTTTCTGCCTGCCTGAAGGCTCTTCTTTGCCAAACACCTCTTGCGTTCCCTCTTTAGGAGCCTCAGGAGAGATTAGAGAGTAGTGCACCCAGAAAAGCCCAACCAACAGAATACCTGGGAATGACCTCGCATGGCTCTGGAAGGCGTCCAGGACACAGCGGTATTTCCACGTTCACCTTTCCCCTCTCCAGCCACACCAGGCACCACCGGCACCCACTCACACCATGAGCTCCCATGACTCCACCCACTGGCATCCCCTAAGTCCATTTTCCAGGCTGTCTTCGTAAATCATCTTCTTGTCTAAAACTCAAGGGCTTTTTCTGGGTGTGTCCTCCATCTTTCGTGAAAGTTGCCTCCTCTTCCCTCTTAGCATGCATTAGTTATTCCTGATTCCACGGGAGCAATATTGCCATGGCACTGTCAGTGCCTTGTAGGTCTGTCTCCCAGCTAGGTTATGACCTCCTGAAGGAAAGGACGATCACTTGGCTTCTTTTATCCCCATAACAGGCTTAGCACATAAGAAATGATCAATAAATTTTAAGTGAAGAGTAAAGAAATTATCCTGGAGAATGAAAATTCAGTGGGTGTTCTACTAGCACATATAATAAAATTGCTATTTCATTCAATGAGAGTAACACAGCAAGAATTTGAAGGAACGTTACAGAAAGAGCACAGTTCTTGGAAGCAGTCAAGCTTTGGTTCAAATTTTTAAAGCTGGACGACTTTGTGCCTCACCTTCCTCATCTGTGAAATGGGGCTGAGAACGTACTCAACCTGCAGGTGCGTTCTGGTGGACTTTGTGAGTGGGCAAGGACCTGGCTCAGGGCACCCTGCAGTATGTCAGTTACCCGGGAGGGCTGTAAGAAAGTCCCACAAACTGGATGGCTGAAGCAACAGAAATCTTTCCTCTCATGATTCCAGAGGCCAGAAGTCTGAAATCAGCCGGGCCATGCTCCTTCTGAAAGCCATGGGAGAGAATCATTCCTTGCCTTGTCCTAGCCTCTGATGTTTGCTGGAAATCTTTGGCGTGAGATATCTGAGGTATGGAGAGGTCACGTCACTTGCCAAGGGCAGCACAGCTGGGAGTGCCTTGGAACCCGGGCTCTCTGGCCTCAGAATCTGGGTTCTTCACATCACATTTGTATTGTCATTCGACTGGCAGCACGCTCACAGCTGCCTCTCCCTGTCTGGCAGTGAACTCACAGCTGCCTCCCCCTGATTTCCTGCCTTTGCTGTCCCATGGCCCCTCTTCTCCTTATGTGCTTCTGTCTTGTCTTCTTGTAAGGACACAGTCCTACCGGATTAGGGCCCACACTAATTACCTCATGCTAACTAATTACATCTACAAAGTCCCTATTTCCAAATAAGGTCACATGCACAGGTCCTAGGGGCTGGGGCTTCTACATCGTTTTGATGGGTACAATCAGCTGGGACACTCAGTGAATGACCATAGAAATGTGACGTGAAGAACATAAGCTCTGAGGCCACACAGCCCGAGTTCCAAGCCAGCACAGCGTCTCCCAGCTGTGCTGCCCTTTGGCAAGTGACTTGGCCTCTCCACACCTCAGGGGTCTTATCTGTAATGTGGGAATCAGAATCATACTAGCTCATAGAGGTGCTGGAAGAATTTGTGAGTATATAGAGGTAAAGGGCTTCCAAAATGCCTGACACATGGAAAGTGCTACACAAGTGTTAGCTATCGTCATGTTCCCAGTTGAAATACACCCTCCCTATATTCATAGGTAGCCCCATGTGGGGAAAATCATATACACATGTGCATCGGAGAGGGTCTGTGTGTGCAGGGGGCCATGAAGACTAGTTATGGACACTCAAGAGTGAGAAAGATGCGAAGAAAGATTGTGACAACAGGGTTTATAGAAAATGATTTAAAACATGAGGCCAACACCAATGCCTCTTCTGGAGATCCCCAAAAAGGTCCACTTTGTTCCTCCAGCAAAGGCACCCCATATGCTGTAGTCACCTGCATGCAGGTGAGTGCCAGGTTTCTGAAGGGACAACTGGTTCCAATGGCTTCACACTCTATTCCAGAGCGGTGGCAGCAGGTGGCCTTGTCCTGGGGCCCTGGCTGTCTGCTGCTGTACAGGGCATCTCATAAGCAGCGCAGTGGCAGAGCAGCACAGTGAGCCTGGCGACAAGGCTGCGTGAGAGGCAGGCCATCTGGGAAGCCCTGCTAGGCAGAGACCCAGAAAAGTGAGGTCAGCAGCAAGTTGCTTTCCATGTATTTCTTTCCGTTCAGAGCTAATATTCAGTTTTCACATTACAAATAACTATCCCTAGCAATGTTTTACTTCAAAGTCTGAATGGAGCATTTAGAGAGGAGAACAGTGGTCAGTGCACCTCGGACCAAGGCTCCTGCTCCCCACCACATCTGGAGATGGTTTGTCACTGCTTATCCTATCCGTCTCCCCGTGACCACCATTCTCAGGGGGCTCAGCCTCTGTGTGACAGCAGGGGCTGCATGGCCACCTCTCCCATATCTTTGCCCTGGCTGGTGTCACTCTGCAAAGGCTGCAGGGGACAACAGGGGCCCCAGAGGGAGAGCCTGCAGAGAGGGACTTGGCCAAGCTGGCTGGCATAGACTGCACACTGGACAGAAGGTTGCAGACTAGGAAATCAGTGCCAACTGCCCAAAGGCTGTGCTGTTGGGGACCAGCTGGGATAGGGCCATCACCAAGACTGGGGATGCATGGACTCCCCTGAGCCTTCTAGGCATCTCCTGGGAAGAAGCCGGCATCAATGCCTGGGGCCACCCCAGGGAGAGGTGGGTCCTCCTTCTGTAATGCCTGGGGCCACCCCAGGGCGAGGTGGCTCCTCCTTCTGTAATGCCTGGGGCTACCCCAGGGAGAGGTGGTTCCTCCTTCTGTAATGCCTGGGGCCACCCCAGGGCGAGGTGGCTCCTCCTTCTGTAATGCCTGGGGCTACCCCAGGGAGAGGTGGGTCCTTCTGTATTTGCCATTGATCCATGGGACCACTGTGTGCTCACTTCTTCCTCTAATCCACCCCTAGCACTGTTGAGAAACAGGATCCCTGCCAAGTACTGGGGACAAGTGCCATAGGAAGCTCAGGATCCGAGAGAGAGCCACAAGATTCCAGAATACAGGGCCTCGGAGAGAGGCGAGCAGAGCCTACACAGAGGAGAGACCCATAGTCTGCCTGCAAATGACAAGGAGGGTCCTTGAAGAAAAAGCTCCCCGAGCCAGGCCCTAACAATGCAGAGAAACCTGCCAGGTCAGTGCAAGCCCGGGCACTGGCCGGAAACACACAGAGGTGGACAGAAGGTGTCCTCAGAGGTGAGAATGATGAGGGCCCATGTGGCCAGAAAGCCCGTCAATTAAAGCGGAAGTCATCAAGAAAGATCATGCTCACAGACTTACACTCAAGCCCTATAAGCGGTGTGTGTGTGCGAGTGTGTGTGTGTGTGTCTGTCTGTTTACACATTACATGCAGTTATGTGTTGGTAAATGTTTAACAGCTGGCTGGGGATGGAAGAACCCTCCTTTGTCACATTTGTTCATTGCTGTGAGGTAAATGCTCCAGGTGCCAGGTCAGGAGCCAGGCAGTGCTCAGTGGCCTTGCACCAGCACCAGCCAGCCCTAACACACCTTTCTTTTTTTTTTTTTTTTTTTTTTGAGACAGAGTCTCGCTCTGTCTCCCAGGCTGGAGTGCAGTGGCACCATCTCGGCTCACTGCAAGCTCCGCCTCCCGGGTTCACGCCATTCTCCTGCCTCAGCCTCCCGAGTAGCTGGGACTATAGGCGCCCGCCACCACGCCCGGCTAATTTTTTTGTATTTTTAGTAGAGACGGGGTTTCACTATGTTGGCCAGGATGGTCTCGAACTCCTGACCTCGTGATCTGCCCACCTCGGCCTCCCAAAGTGCTAGGATTACAGGCTTGAGCCACCGCACCCGGCCCCTAACACACCTTTCAAGGTGGATATATGTATGAAGCATTTGAATTCTTTTTTAAAGGTATACTCTTATGTAGGACCTATCGATTTTTGGACCCATCAATTTTCTTCAAGTGAGAGTCTATTTTTTCTGCCTTGTATTGTTTTCCACTCCCTGCTTCTCTTTCCTAAGTGGGATGAGAATTCCAACATGCTTGGGAAGCAATCATAATGCCGGATGCTTTTGATTTTTGCCATTTCCCCTCCTGTAGAGTTATCGTTCCCATATCAAATTCAACATTTATTTTAGCTACTTCCTTTTATTCAGTTCAAAGGATTCAAATTAGCTTTTATAAAAAGAGCTCAGGGCTTTGGGTTAAAGAGGCAGATTGAACATCCTTACCCTCCTAAAATCCCATTAAAATGACAACAAAGAGATAAAACTAAAAGGCATAGACTTTAAAGGACAAAGGGAACCAGAGAGAAGACAACATCAGAAAGACAGAAAAGTTTAGAGGCTGAGAAGCGTCAACAAGCAGCACCTGACTCAGCAAAGCAGGAAACCGGAGACCCCAGCTCAGAGCCAGCTGGCCAGGACTCACCCCCCAAGGAGGCTCATGGACTTGAAGCCCCGTTGGGCAGTTACAGCGAGAGGCAGTTGAGCTGGGAATTTATAGAAGCAGCACTGCGGCTCCCAGTGCCTTCCTCCAACCTCAGCTACGGGGGAGTTGCCCTGCCCCACCCTTGTGAAAACACGGGGGTCTCTAGAGATGCTGAACAAAAGGAACCTGGAGCCAGGACAGCAGCTCCACCGAGCAGAGGGCATCATGCACAAAATGGGAGGAGCCCATGACAGTCTGCCCACAGAGCAAGGGGCCCCGCCATCCGTGCCCTGACCAGAGATCAGGCAACAGATGGAGGATGCTTCTGTGGACAAAACAGCTAGGTTCCTGCCCAGTCCCCAGCAGCAGCACAAAACAACCCCACTGCATCCACACAGGAGCACACACAGCCATCCTGAGAGCTGCCGTCTGCTTGCTTTACCCAACACTTACACGTGATTAGACGTGTATGGGAGGGAGAAAGGGAGGGAGTGAGGAGGGAAGGAAGTGGGGGGGAGAGAAGGAGGGAGGAAAAGAGAGAAGGAGAAAGGGAGGGAGGGAGAGAAGAAGAGAGGGAGGGAGATAAGAAGAAGAGAGGGAGGGAGATAAGAAGAGAGGGAGGGAGATAAGAAGAGAGGGAGGAAGAGGGAGAGAAAGAGGGATGGAGAAAGGGAGGAAGGAAAGAAGGAAGGAAGGAAGGAAGGAAGGAAGGAAGGAAGGAAGGAAGGAAGGAAGGAAAAGAGGGAGGGAAAGAGGGAGAGGAAAAAAGAGGGAGGGAGCAGGGAGGAAGAAGGAAGAAAGGGAGGGAGAGAGGGAGGAAGAAAGGGAAGGAGGAAGGAAGGAAGGAGAGAGGGAGGGAAAGAGGGAGAGGAAAAAATAGAAATATATTCTGTTGCTGTTTTGTAGCCCAGAATCCTAAATCAGGGTGTCAGTCTGGAGGCCAGAATCCAACTCTGCTGTAAGGTTCTAAGGGAGAATCTGTTTCTTGATTCTTCCATCTGTGGTGGTTCCAGATGTTCCATGACTTCCAGTCCTTGCCTCTGTCTCCACGTGACCTCCTCCTTGCTGTCCATGCATCCTCTGAGGGCATTGTCATTGGATTTGGGACCCACCCTAATAATCCAGGACGATCTTCTGTTGATAGCCCTAGCTGAATGTCTGCATATTCCCCTTTTCCAAATATGGTAACAGGTTCTGGGGGTCAGGACTCGAATTTCCCTTTCTGAAAGCCACCATTCAACCCACACAGAAGAAACAAGGAAAGACAGAAAGAAGAAAAAAGAGGAAAAAAGGAACCTTAAAAAATGAGAGAATGAAGACAACAAAAATATCTTCTTTGAAAGGACAGAAAGGTGGTCACAAAATCCCGTTAGAGAAGAGAAGGCAAAGCAGATGCTGCATCCACAGAGGAAGAGCAGGGTGGGGAGCAGAGCAGGTGCACACCACACTCAAACAGCACCCCTCACAGTGGCAGGAACTGGCCACAACCCAAGCTTTCATCCTTGAACAAAACATGCAACATGCATGCAATGGAATAGTATTCAGCCTCAAAAAGACGAAATTCTCACACGTGTTACGATATGAATGAACCTGGACAATATTATGCTAAGTGAAGCAAGCCACTCACAAAAAGACAAACGCTGTGTGATTTCACTGATATGATGTAAATTCTCAGAGACAGAAAGTATAATGGTGGTCACCTTGGACTGGGGATAGAGAGAGGGTAGGGTGTTGGTGCTTAATGGGTACAGAGTTTCAGTTTTGCAAGACGAAAAGAGTTCCAGGGGTTGGTTGCACAGCACTGTGAAATGTACTTAACACGACTGAATATAACACCTACAAAGTCTTAAGATGGTAATTTTTTCATGTGTGTTTTACCACAATTAAAGTTCATTTAAAAATGACGGGGCATTCTGAGAGCAACTTAAACTTTGGATACTAAATGTATGATAGCCGAAACTGAAAATTTAGCAGAAACATTTTCTCAGTCTTAAATGAGTTTGGTTTCATAGAAAATGGTGACATCTTGAATGCAGCCCCAGCACCTGCCTCCAGAGCCTGCCTGTCAGTACCATGTGTCAGCACTACACAACACACACGTCGCTGGGGCTGCGTCACTCACTGCCCAAAGAAAGAGCATTTGGAAAATTAGAAATATAGAATTTCCAACACAGAAAATACAAACTGGCTAGGGTGAGATAAATATCTCACTGTGGTTTTGATTTGCATTTCTCTAACGATCAGTGATTATTAAAAAGTCAAAAACTAACAGCCTGCTGGTGAGGTTGTGGGGTAAAAGGAACACTTATACACTGCTGGTGGGAGTGTAAATTAGTTCAACCATTATGAGAGACAGTGTGGCGATTCCTCAAAGACCTAAAAACAGAAATGCCATTAGGCCCAGCAATCCCATTACTGGATATATACCCAAAGGAATATAAATCATGTATCATAAAGACACATGCACCTGTATGTTCACTGCAGCACTAGTCACACTAGCAAAGACATAGAATCAACCTAAATGCCCATCAGTGGTAGACTGGATAAAGAAAATGTGGTACATCCACACCATGGAATACTATGCAGCCATAAAAAAGAACAAGATCATGTCCTCTGCAGGAACATGGATGCAGCTGGGGAACATGATCGTTAGCAAACTAACACAAGAACAGAAGAACAAACACTGCATGTTCTCACTTGTAAGTGGGAGCTAAATGATGAGAACACATGGACACATAGAGGGGAACAACACATACTGGAGCCTGTCAGAGGGTGGAGGGAAGAGGGTGGGAGGAGGGAGAGGATCAGCAAAAATAACCAGTGGGTATTGGGCTTAATTCCTGAGTGATGAAATAATCTATACAACAAACCCCCATTACACAAGTTTACCCGTATAACAAACCTGCACAAGTACCCCTGAACTGAAAATAAAAGTTAAAAAAACACAGACTGGCACGTAGGGCATTACAATAGGCTGAGAAATGAACTCAAGTCATCAGAAAGATCCTGAGAAAGGTCCCAACCATAGACCACTTCAACTTCAGATCCCTTCCCATTTTCTCCATCATAAGCTTGGACTGGTCAAACCATGTCTCTTAATTTTCATGTAGAAACCATGGACTCAGGATGCAGATAGAAGAGAATCAAAGAACTTATTTTGGAAATGAATGAACTTCAGAATCATTACATCCAAAAGGTGGACCTCTCAGGAGAGGAAATGACTCACAGGAAGTGACATTTCTAAAGAAATGAGTGATGGAGCCCAAGCTCTCATTCTGGTGCCCACACATACTTCTGAATTCTGATACGGAAACGTTTCCTTTAAACACTGGATAGTTCATGGAAATGGCAGCAAGGAAAGATAAGACTTTGAAGGTAGACTTCAATTTCTGCCCTTTGAGACTTAAATAGTTATTTTAACTTTTTCTCCAAAATTGTATTCTTTGACTATTTCATGAGTCTACGGAAATTACATGCTGACACACCCCGTGTGCACATGGTGGGTGCTGTCTGCTGAGGGGAAGTAGAATACCATATTAAATAATAACAATGGCAACACACATGTATAAAGCCATTACAGGGTATGTTCACCTGGGAAAAGTAATTGCTTTCATCTAATGAACAAATATTTCAGATGTGTTAGCTAAGACAAGTAGTTTTCTAACAATTCTTAGAACAAATTTAGAAGGTAGATACTAGTATTAGCCTTAGGGATCCAAAGCTAATCTACATCACCTTTGCACAAATATGGAAAATGACAATTAGACAGGTGAAGTAATTTGCCTGTAAATTACTTCAGCTTGTAACTTCCCACCAGCTTGTAAAAGGCAGAGATGAGATTACTTGCAGATCTTTCTGAATTCATTTTCTTCTCACTCTCTCATTTCCAAGTGTGCTTCTCCTGCAAAGTCTGCCTCTTTCAAGCTTGAGGGTTTCAGCCTGGCCCCAAGGCAGTGAGAATTCATCCCGACACAAATCCTATGTGTGCCATTTTATCACATTGGTGTGCAAACCTTCAGACCCTTGGAGCACTTAAATCACAGCTCAGGAGAATAGAGATGAGACAGACAGAGACAGAGACAGAGAGAGAACGAGAGGGATGAGTTCATTGACATTCTGGTTTGTGTAACAAAAAGAAAGCAAAGATCCCCTCCTTCCAAAAGTGTCATGTGTCATCTCAATTCCTCGGTATGCTTGCTCTCGTCTCCCACCCTGCCTGGATATGGACGCCTCTCCAACCCAGGACAGCAACCCGTGGTCCGCCAGCTGGGGCAGGCAGGTGCTGCACATGTGCTCAGCTTCCGCCAGGCCTGGAAGCTCTGCACAGAGACACAGGTGCCCCCATCACCCTCTGCTACATGAGTTCCTTTCACAGGGGATGGGCTGACTGCCCCATGAGGGTGTGTTGACCTGCTCCTGTGGGTGCCAAGACTAACCAAGGCTGCCCCCACTGGCTTGTCTTGACTTTGATACCTCTCCTGCACCTCTGTTTTATCTCCTGGCTGGCAAGGAGGGTGTGGAAACCAGGAGGCAGGGCACACGCTGGGTCTGTCGTGCTCACTGTTCATCAGGGCAGGAACACAGTGGGGCTTGGTGCTGTGGCTGGAGCACAAGCATTTGTTCAGGAAGGTCTCAGATGTCAGAGCTGGAGGCACCAGGGAGAGCCCCAGTTTTTGTGTTTAAGATATTGTTATCCATGCAGCCCTCAGATATAAAACAGGTAAAGCAGAGAGCTGTGCGGGTAGGTCGGAGCAGAGGACTGGATCTCTGCCAGCGTGGGGTCCTTCTTCTTTACAGTGACCCCAAGTGACCTCTGCAGAGCAGAGTTTCAAACCATAGATTTAATGGAGCCTCTTCATTTTTCTTATGAGAAAATAGACCCATGAAGAGGAAAGGCAAATGCAGGAGACCACACTGACTTTTAGCACTGGCTTGCCTCTCCAGCAGTCTCTGGATTCCCAACTCCAGGCTTCTTCTGCTGTCCTCTCTCACCCAGAAGAGATTTAGCAGGAGGCAGCCCACTCACCAGGTCAACTACTGCCCACTCGGGCAGATCCTTCAGGTCCCCTTTTTCTTCTCAATCCCACTTGCCTCTTGCTGAGCTGTGTTTTAGTGTGTGTCAATTTACATTTAGATGGAGAACACGGTCCATTTGCTAAGGTACATTTCGGTAAGTGACAAATTCCAGAATGGCAGTGCATTAGTTACAACCAATTAGGAGGAAATTATCACTGTGAAGTGCCCATATCTACTGCACCGGGACAGAAGCCAACATGTAACATTTATGAGTCTTACCTCATCAGGCTCAGTAGATGGTGAAGAGGTTTAAATCCAATTCAGAAAAATATTTAATGTAAAGACTGAATCTTTAGGACTATAAATTCCAGTTAGTGGACCGAAAAGAGGTTACTCCACGTATCCATGCATCATCCAACCCCTGCTTCCACCCTTACTGGCAGGAACAGAGACTGGAAAACCTCAGCATTCCGAAGACACACAACTTATGTTCAGGTCTTGTTTCTGTGAGACCAGTTTTAAGATGTGTGACCTCAGGATCTTCCTTTCTCTTATATATTAAATAGAGATAAAAATACACCCCTTACAGGGTTGAGGGATTTAAAATGGGTAAAATTTCTAGAGAGTTCGCTCAGCACATGGTAAGTTTTCAGTGAATAGCAACAGTTATCTCTATGCTAGCAGTGCCTACACGGAGGGGCACTGCTTAATACCAGTTAAAGCAAACATGTGTCATCGCAGCAAGTATTTAGTGCCATGTACTACCCAAACATGTTACTGCCTCTTCAGTAGATTTCAAATGCAAAATGCAGCTCTTGCCATCAAAATAACTCATGGGAGATAGGTGAAGAGAAAAATTAGCATATATTTTAACACAAATAATTTTGGATGGATTACAAAATAGAAGTAAAAAGTGAAATCATGAACTAGAAGAAAATTAAGACTAAAAAAGTATCTTGGAATTGGGAAAACTTTCTAAACAAAGCATCAAAGTCAGACGCCATTAAGGAAAAGGTTAGCATGTTTCAATTCTACATAAAAAATGTAACACTTCTTCAGGAAAAAAAATAACATAAAGCCACGCTTGCAAAATTTGTACAACGCAAAAGACACAGGACCTGTATGTAAATATATAAAGGAATCTCTACCATTCGATATTCTAGAAGGACAGTGACCCAGTAGGGTAATCAGCAGAGTATGTGAAGAGACAGAAGACATAAAAAAGGCTTAGAAACAGACACTAATGTACAGATTCATTGATATTAAAAAATACAAATTAAAACAGTGCTATGGGATTGTTTGCTTATATAACTCACGAAAATTAAAACAGGAGGATATTTTCCACTGTTGGTGTGACTAAGTTAATGTAACATTTTTTGGATGCCAAGGTGATCAATTGTGAACAAATGAAAAATAAAATGAATGTATTCTTTGACTCAGTGGTTACTTTATAATGCATTTATCCTACAGATATGCTCATAGGGATACACAAATACATGTATACACACATATAGGCACACATACACACATGCTGGTGTTCATTGGAAGCACTGATGATTCTAGCTAATAACTGGAAACAACAGTCAATAATCCACTCAATAAATTCAGATTGATCTATACAATGAAACACTACACAGATGTGAAAACAGGTGAAGTAGCTATATGTTCATGTGAAAAAAAAATCCCAAAATATATATATTTTCCAAGCAATATTTTAATATTCTAGAGAGAAAAACAAGGTATAGAAAAAAATTGCATTGTAAGCTGCTGTGTGCTTTAGTAACAAACTAAAAATAGAATATGCACAGTGACTTCACACGTGGCCATTTTCTGAAAGGGCACACAAGAAACAGTGCATGTCAGCCCCGGGAATGGGCACTGGATATTCAGGCAGAGGGAGACTCACTTCTCACGGCATACTTTTTACGCTGTCTTTTAATTTTTAGCCTGTAGATGCATCACTTCACACGACAACACAACATTTCTAAAATAATGAATAGATGTGAAACAAAGGCCAACAAAAGGTTAAACTGTGGCTGATTCAGTTCCTCTCTGAACACCGGGAGGAAGGAAGGCTGGGTGGGCCCAGGGGACTGAAGAAGGGTCCATTTCAGAAGCCAAACTTGATCAGGGATTCGAAAGAACACGAGGCAGGAGTGGGAGAAGCCGGGCAGCCCAGGTGGGGATGAGCAGGGACAATGAGAGGCACGGGCTTCAGGGGTGAGACCCTGAGTGTCCCTGGGGGAACAGAGGAGCCCTGGCAGTGGGAAGCCTGGTTGGCCCAGTGGGGAGACAGCAAGTCAAAGAGGGAAGTAAAGAAAAGGCTCCCAGGGGGAGTGGTGAGGCAGTGAGGCCGTTTCCAGGATTGCTGCGCGTATTAATCAGCGTTCTCTAGGAGGACAGAGTAGGATAGATGTATGTATAAAGGGGAGTTTATTAAGGAGAATTGACTCACACGATCACAAGATGAGGTCCCACAGCAGGTCACCTGCAAGCTGGGGAGCACAGAAGCCAGTCTGAGCCCCAAGCTGAACAACGTGGAGTCCCATGTTCGAGAACAGGAAGTATCCAGCACGGGAGAAAGATGGAAGCCAAAAGACTAAGCCAGTCTAGTCTTTCCATGTTCTTCCGCCTGCTTTTATCCCGGCCATGCTGGCAGCTGATTAGCTGGTGCCCACTCAGATTAAGGGCGGGTCTGCCTCTCCCAGTCCACTGACTCAAATGTGAATCTCCTTTGGCAGCACCCTCACAGTTACACCAGGAACAATACTTTGCATCCTTCAGTTTCATCAAGTTCAGAGTCAATATTAACCGTCACACTCCGGGAGCTGAGAAGAGAATGGAGTGGCTTGGTGGGTCCTGGCTACAGCTACAAGACTGATGCCCGATTAAAGCACTGGGAAGGTGGCAGAAGGGAGAGGGAGTGAAAGACAAACCCAAGGGTCATTCCAGAAGCAGATGATCGGAAGGCGAGGACTCAGATTCACAATGGACTCCAGGGAGCCCAGGAACAGAGGGACCATGTTCACAGGGACAAAGGCCGTGGGAGAACCAGGTCCAGAGACAAGACGAGGAAATGACATCAGATGCATCAGAGCAGGGCTGGAAGTGGACAGCAGTACTGAGGAGAAAGGCAGCTCTGCAGCAGGAGATGGAGGAGGCATGGGTGCTGTCATCTAGAGAGAAAAAAGAAAGCCTCAGCACCCCAGGAGTTGCCCCCAGAAGTCATCCAGGGGGGAGAAATCATAGTTTTCCCCACGGCCCTCCAGAGAGGTGACTGGAAACAGGGAGTGGAGAGAGGCCAGAGTGCACGCTCACCCCAGTGTGAGCTCGTCTGTGCTTCCCTCTTGACCTGGGCTCCTGTGAGCCTGAGGGAAGGCGGAGCGAACAGAACAGTTTGGAGTCACTCAGCAGAGGTGACAAGAAGCACTTGGAGAGTAGCTGGGTCCCTCAGGCATGGGGAGCCCAGAGCCAGTCCGCTCATCCCCTCAGCTCCCGAGGAGAGGGGAGCCCAGAGCCAGCCTGTCACCCCCTCAGCTCCTGCAGGCCTCGAGGAGCTAAAATATATCTTTCATGAGCTCTGTGTATAGCTAGAACCTGACTTTTCCCTTCCACGTGCAGACCCACATCCACTGTCACTAATACAATGGGATTTCAGACGGGAAATCTGTCCTAAGAGAAGGAAGAACAAGAGACGAGTGAAATCAAAATGCAGTTGGATTTAAGGGATTAGAACAAGACTCTTCTATACTGGCTGAAAACTCACCTCATAAAATTATAGTCATTGGATATGAGAGCTGAGAGGGAACTTACAAATCTTTTATTGAGAGGCAGTGGAGTATAGAGTTTAAAAGCGTGGCTTTGAACCCCATCAGAAAGCTACTTAACCTCCTTCCTTCTTAGTTTCCTGATCAGTAAGGTGGGAAGAAGAGCATTACCTACCTCGCAGGGTTGTCCTGATGATTAAACAAGCTGCTATTTGTAATGTGTTTAGAACTATGACTAGCAGAAATTAAGAGCTGTAGAAATATTGCTTACATTAACACCCTTTTCCAAGAACAGAGGAGAAAATGGCAGAGGTGTGCAGTAAACTAGTTTATTCATGTTTATTCAGCGAGCTAATGACCTGCCTGGTCCTGGAATCCTGGGCTCCAGATTCTTCCCCTGTAGGGGAAAACAAGACTCCATGAAGCACCTGCAGATGCAGCCAGGACCCCCACCCTATCCCGCCTGGAGCCATCACTGCCTGGCCTCGTGCTAACATCTCTTTCTTGAGAAATTCCACCAGACTAAACAGAGGAAGCTGCCCTGTCTCTAAGTCTAGTCTGCTGTGGCCGCTGACAGTACTTGTAGCCCACATGTATCTCCAAACTGGCCCCCACTGCTGGGATTTGGAGATTGTTTTGGCAAAAAGTAAGAGGCCAGAAAGTCAAGTTATCTCTAACCTCTCCTCCAGAGGGGAGAATATCCCCAGTGTAGTCCCCAATGACTGCATCCTATTCCATCAAAGCCGGGTATCACAGCTTACTTAACCTTTCCCTATTGTTAAGCAATTTGCTTTATTCAAAGTTTTGCTCTCATAAGTAATGCTGGGATAAATATTTTTGGCTTATTGACTTTTATTGCAGTTCTAATGATGCCTTCGGGGAGTACAATTTTGATGTCAAAAGGTAAACACATTTTTTAAATTCCTGGTGCATTTTCCCAAGTGGCCTTCCATAAGATTTGTATCTTTTTACATTCCCATGGCAGGGGATGCTGTCTCACAGACTCTTCTCAGCAAGCAAACATTATGTTTTCTATAAACGTTTGTTAATTTTGATGATTGGAAAGTATATCCTGTTATTTTTAAGTCAGTAGAATTCCAGCAGTTTTCTTCCCATCAAATACCATTTAACTTTCCATTCTGGAAGGGAGGGAGGAAGGAAGCAAGGAAGGGAGGGAGGGAGGGAGGGAGAGAAGGAAGGAAGGGAGGGAGGGAGGGAAGGAAGGAAGGAAGGAAGGGAGGGAAGGAAGGAGGTAGAAAAAACAGATAATATATCTCCTATTCAACTACTTCATGGGCTTGTTGCAACAATAAAATGAGATAATATATTTTAAATGTTAAAGAGTGCTACATAAATGTCAAGTAGGAAAAAAATGAATTCCACTGTACTGACTTCCAGTGAGCACTTATGAATCCTATTAATTAAAAAGGCTTAGACAACTTCATGACATTTAACTGCACTATAGATAATTCACGTATATGGTCCTTGAGAATCTGAGCTGTTCTGGGAAATATGATAAAAATGCGTGATATCTGCCAGGAAGATTGCAGTCTTTTGAGAGAAACTACTTTAAACCAAAAGCATGCTTTGTCCGGGTCTTAGAGAGCAGGCAGGGTGAGATTCGCTTTTCAGAGCACACACCAGCTCAGCCATTTCCTGATGCTCAGATGAGGGCTTTTCTTCAAGGAATGGGGTTGACGTTCATTACATTGCACTTCGCTGTTCTCAGGGAACACAACTGGATCTGCAGCAGAGAGCTCTTCACATTTAGGAAACAGAATCGGCTCTTTAAATGTTTTGTTGACGCTGTAAATAATTGTGCGGATGTTGCTGCTCTAACCCTGCCATCCCCTGGCTGGCTTTGTCACTTCCATCAGGTGCCTAAACATCTCCAGCAAAGCAGCTTTCTCCCACCACCCAGTTAAAAACCTCAACCCTTTCCCTCTAGTACTCCTATCCCCTCACGAACTTGACTTGTCTGTGGCATTTACATCACCTGATATCTTATGCATTTGTTTTATTTTCAGCTAATTGCAACTTTACTGATTTTAAAAGTATGTAGATATCTTTGAATTAAAAGAAAGAAAACAATTTTTACAATTTTGAAATTCTAAACACATTATGTACATATGCTTTTTTTTTTTTTTTTTTTGAGACAGAGTCTCCATTGCCCAGGCTGGAGTGGCGTGCTCTCGGCTCACTGCAACCTCCACCTTCCAGGTTCAAGCAATTCTTCTGTCTCAGCCTTCTGAGTAGCTGGGATTACAAGCGCCCACCATCACAACCGGCTAATTTTTATATTTTTAGTAGAGATGGGGTTTCACCTTGTTGGCCAGTCTGGCCTCAAACTCCTGACCTCAAATGATCCACCTGCCTTAGCCTCCCAAAGTGCTGGGATTACAGGCATGAGCCACCGCGCCCAGCCTAAGATATGCTTTTATTATAGCATTACAACTTCTTAGTGTTACAAAGTCTGTACATTTAAACACATTAAATGAACCATTTACGCAGCCAACAAACATATTTTAAAAAGCGCACCACCACTGGTCATTAGAGAAATACAAATCAAAATCACAAAGAGATACCATCTCATACCAGTCAGAATGGCAATTATTAAAAAGTCAGGAAACAACAGATGCTGGTGAAGCTGTGGAGAAATAGGAACGCTTTTATACTGTTGGGAGTGTAAATTAGTTCAACCATTGTGGAAGACAGTGTGGCGATTCCTCAAGGATCTAGAACCAGAAACACCATTTGGCCCAGCAATGCCATTACTGGGTATATACCCAAAGGATTATAAATCCTTCTACTAAAAAGACACATTTATTTGTTTATTGCCTGTCTCTGTCCTTCAGAACGAAAGCTGTGCGAGGACAGAGACTTTGTCCACGTTAGTTTAGGCTCTGTGTGTTCCCAGCAGCTGCTAGAGTGACTGTCTATTAGAAAATACTCAGCAAAAACATAAGAAAGACTGTAACTACGGGATGAAAGTTCTTCTAGAAAGTCCACGGAGGCCGGGCGTGGTGGCTCACGCTTGTAATCCCAGCACTTTGGGAGGCCAAGGCGGGCGGATCACGAGGTCAGGAGATCGAGACCACAGTGAAACCCTGTCTCTACTAAAAATACAAAAAATTAGCCGGGCGTGGCGGCGGGCGCCTGTAGTCCCAGCTACTTGGAGAGGCTGAGGCAAGAGAATGGCGTGAACCCGAGAGGCGGAGCTTGCAGTGAGCCGAGATTGTGCCACTGCACTCCAGCCTGGGCGACAGAGCGAGACTCCTTTCCTGGGTCTAGAGTCAGACAGACATGAGATGGATTCCAGCACCCATGGGTAATTAGCCACATGACCTGGGGCTGGTTACGCGACATCAGTGTAGCAGCTGATGCTTGGTTTGATGTGAACAATATGCACAATGATGTGTATGAAACTCGTAGCAGATGCTTAGTGGTCATCTTTTCCTTGACTAGAATGTTTACTGTTTCCAAGGGAGATGCATTCTCCATTGGAAAAGTATTTGGTTTTTAACCACAAAAAGAAAGAGGCCTCCTTCAAAGTTTTAATTCATAAGACAGTGTCACTTATGTCAGGTGATGGGGAAAATGCTTAAGGTGATGCTCTCTAGTGGCAAAAATACAGGCCTTAACTGTCCATTTTTGTCTACTCATAAAATTAAATAATAAACCACCGTTGCTCTTGACCTTGGGGGAGAATATTTCCCGTTCGGCATGCTTAAAGGCGAGTAAATCTGCTCTGCGTTGGGACAGTCCCTCCTGTGGAAAGTCATGTTTATGTTTATCTAATGTCATCTCCTGCAGCTGGGAAGTCTTGGTTTTCCAACTTTCAAGATAACTAGCAGTGAATATTAATAGGTGTGCTTCTCTTTGAAGCCAGAAAATGCATTAAAATTCTGGATGTTCTCAACAAGACAGCAGGAAGGAGAAGGAGATTGACCTCAACTTGGAGTTTTTCCTGGCCAGGCCTGAGATGGCTCTTTTTCATTATAATATCTAATTTTATCCTCACAAAAGACCTTTGAGAAAAATGATGACATTTCTGATATATAAATGAGAAAATGAAGTCTCATGGAAATTAAATAACTTGTCCACAATCGCACAGCTAAAAGGGCCCCAATCTGAATCTCAGTCAAGTCTGATTGACACTTCAAGTCAATGTTCCACATTTGTACCTCAATAAATATTTGAGAAATATTTATTGAGCTCATTTGCAAAAGTCATCGTGGTGGTTTTGCCATTAAAAGTAATGGCTAAACACCACAATGACTTTTGCACCAACCTGGTATATACCAGGCATTGTTCCAAACACTGAAATGACAGTAATGAGCAAAACAAAGTCCATGCCTTCATGGAGTGCAGACTCCAGTTCAGGAGTAGAAATCAACACAGGCATATTACAGATATAGGTATGGTTATTGATATGTACGTGGGTACAGGCAGAGCTATGCATATAGACAGAGGTACAAGTGTAATCAGAGACAGAGATGCAGTTATGATGATGGCTGTGATACAGACATAGACATAGACAGAGGTAGGTATTAATAGTAAAGAGGTAGAGCCAAGGGGAGGAGAACGATGCAAGGCACTATTTGGGACTGAGTAGTGGAGAAGGCCCCTTGTAAGAGCAATGCTGAATACAGACCTGAACCAAGGCCTGAATGAAGCGCTAAGCATGACGAACAGGTGGGTGAGTTGATTTTAATTAAGTTTAGTAGGGATGGTATTGGGTGCTGCTCAAAGAATAGACTGTAGGGGGCGGTAGAGCATTGTGTCAGCAGGAAGATCAGAGAGGAAATTACTCAGCTGGTTCTCATGGGAGTTGAAGGGAGCTGGACTAAGGGAGTGATAGAAATGGTCACTCCTTAGTCATCATAGAAGTCACTTCGATTTCCCTGGGGAACATAAAGTGAAGTCTTTTTACAAAAGACTGATTTACTTGAAGGTTTTGTGGGAACCAATGCATTATGGAACACATTATATACCAATACCATGCTTTCTCAAGTTATTAGAATAGTAACAGAATGGCATAAAACAGCATATCTTGTGTTATGATCCTGTTAAAAATTATAAGACATTTGAGACTATAAGTGACTTCCACTTGTCATGGCCAATTAAAGTCATGGCCCACTAGAAAGGGGCTCTTGGTTCTCCTCATGTCTGACCTTATTTTGCAAATAAAAAACTAAAGTCCAAAGATGAATAACTTGTCAGAGGTCACAAACGCAGTTAGAAGTGGGACCTACATCTGCTTGCAGCCAGAAGTTCCTTCATTCATTACTTTGCACGTATGCACATAGAAGAGGAAGAATTAATAATTTTTAAAATTAATAAAATGACCACAGTTCCACCCAAAGTTCACCTTATAAATGTATCTCCAAATTCCCTAACCCTAACCCTTATTTTTCATGCAAGCTCTCTTCAGATAGAAATAGTCTAGAGATACTAGTGAGGATATTTGGAGGCATGAGGAAAACTCTTCAATTGTTAGTTATTACAACAAGACATACTGAAAAAAAATTATGGCTTAAAATAATAACACATTTATTGATGGATATTTTCTTAATTACAGCTTCAGAATGGAGAACTTGAGTGTTTGGATTTTTTTTCTTCAACTAAAACACAGAAAATAATGTTTTCAATCTCAAAGACGAGCATAAATGCATTAGGTTTGGAAAAGCTTACAGACCAGGTTCAGCCAAAAGTGAAATTTGATAGCTCCCTTGAATGCCTTCTTATTTGAGAGAAATGGGACACACCCTCAATTATGGCAAAATAAGCACAACCATTAATGTCATGCATGTTAATAAAAATTTTGGAGACTTCACAGAAAAGTTTATGATGTGTTTTCTAAACCACAGTATTTTGGCGATTGCTCAATAATTACAAGAGCCTGGGCCTTGCAGGACCCATTAGCTGTATCCAACATAAGCAGTGCATCCAGAGTTCTACAATGACGAGGGGGTAGGGAGGTTTTAAGAGCAAATAAACAAGGACATATAAAATCCCCATAATGTCTCTTAAAGCCAAATTTCAAATCATTACCTCACATGGAAGAAAATATATGCATCCATATATATGTACCTAAAAAAAGTGTGTGTATATACATATCATTTACTGCATCAGATATGCTGAGACCATACTGCATTATAAAGAGCACTAGAAAAAGAACTGCAGAACTTCTATTCTCGCGTGCATCTGCTACTAACAAATTATATGACCCTAGGCAGGGCAGGCCTTTCCTTGGGCCTCATTTTTCACAACTATTAAAGAAAGAGATTGCGTTCCATGATCACTAAGGTTTTCCTTTGAATATTTTTCTGACCCTAGGGCTGTATTTAGAATTCTTGAAGCAAGAAATTAGCCACTTTTAAAGATGTGCTACTTTGACCTAGAAATGTTCCCTGTTTTGTCCTTTGTTTTCCCATTAGAGCAGACATTTAAATAAAAATGAAAGGAACTACTGTTGTTTTTCTAGGCACAGTTTGTGTGTAATGAGGGAAGTGATTGTCTCAGCAAAAGCACAGTTCCTTCATAAAGGTTCAAAATTAGTGCTTTTCCTCCCTCTAGTGGAAATGTAATGTATTCGCTCTAAATTGAATTGGTTTCAGCTTTTATCAAATTTAAAAAAAAAAAAAGAGAGAAAAAGTTGGCATATCTAAAACATAATCAGGGATTGAACCAAATGCAATTTGTTACAGGTTTTCCACACAAATGTTTTAAATATTTTACTTGTTTAAATAAATTCAAAATTAACAATGAAAAGCTGCAAAGTAGATTTAGGTCAATTGTAGGTCTCCAAATGAAATAGACAAGTCCAGGCCGGGCACGGTGGCTCACGCCTGTAATCCTAGCACTTTGGGAGGCTGAGGAGGGCAGATCACGAAGTCAAGAGATCAAAACCATCCTGGCCAACATAGTGATAATCCCGTCTCTACTAAAAATACAAAAATTAGCCTGGCATGGTACCATGTGCCTGTAGTCCCAGCTACTCAAAAGGCTGACGCAGGATAATTGCTTGAACCCGAGAGGCGGCGGTTGCAGTGAGCCGATAGTGCACCACTGCACTGCAGCCTGGCGACAGAGCAAGATTCGGTCTACAAAAAAAAAAAAAAAAAGAAAAGAAATACACGAGTCCACATTAGATGCTTGGTATTTAATTTATGCCCACATGCATCTGAAAATCAGTCCACGTATAAAAATTACTAGGTCAAAGCATGTCACTGAATAGGACAAGAAACACAGCACTAACGACACTAATAGGAAAGAAATGTTTACTCCACTGTAATTCGGTCTAACACGTATTATATCTGTTTTACATGAGGGTTTTCTGATTCCCTCTCTCTGAAACCTTTGTTCACTCTCTCAGGCAAAGTAAATCAGAATCAGACCAGGTTTGTCTGACCCACCTGTGCCGGGGTGGGCAGGACCACAGTGATGATCACCAGGTGTGTATGTTTGCCTCGCTATTGAGGGAGGCTCTTCTTACTATTATTTTTCTCTCCTTACAGTTGTAGAGCAACAGAGAGACATGGCAAATCGGAGAAATTGTGACTCCAAAGGTATTCGCATTCCATTGTCTAATAATCTGAACAGTTGTTTGTTTGTTGTAAGTAAAATCAAATAGCACCATGCTGGCTGTATTCAGTCTGTGAGCCACACCAAGGACAGTCTTGCTTAGCCCTGGAAGACAGAGATTTTCTATGGAAGAGTTGTAACAAGATGTGTGCTTTAAAGGATGAAAAGAGTGAAAAAGCAAAACCATACCTAAAAGGTTCTTAAAAATATCAAACATTCGGCCGGGCGCGGTGGCTCACACCTGTAATCCCAGCACTTTGGGAGGCCGAGGCGGGTGGATCACAAGGTCAGAGTTTGAGACCAGCCTGACCAACATGGTGAAACCCCATCTCTACTAAAAATACACAAAAAATTAGCCGGGCATGGTGGCGTATGCCTATAATCTCTGCTACTCGGGAGGCTGAGACAGGAGAATCGCTTGAACCCGGGAGGCAGAGGTTGCAGTGAGCCAAGATCATGCTACTGCCCTCCAGCCTGGATGACAGAGTGAACCTCTGTCTCAAAAAAAAAAAAAAAAAAAAAGAGTTATTAGGTTACATACACAGATTAAGAGGCTGGAGGTGTCTGTTGCAATAATCCAGACGAAGGCTACACTGGATGAGACAGAATGCTGTGCACAAAGTGCTTAGTCTTCCCATGCATCGTGAGCAGTTGCCAAGGCACCAGAAAACCATGTCACCTGGAAGATGTGAATAAAATGAATAAACAAAGCCCCACCTTAGAGAAGACTGAAAGTTTGCAGGAATCACTGTAAGTGAAGCAATAATTAATAGTGGCAGAAAAATAAGTACAGATATTGCATCCAAGAAAAAAATATTTTAAAAGAACCTTAAATAATTAGAAAAGAAAGAATAAAAAAGGAAGGAGGAAAAGAAGAAAGGCAGGGAGAGAATGCAGAGGAGGAGTAAATGGAGAAGGGAAGAAAAGAGTAAAGAAGGGAGGAAGGGAGAGAGGAAGAAAGAAAAGGAAGACAGAAAGGAAAGAAGAAAAGGGGGGAAAGGAGGGGCTTTGGAATTTAGAAAGTTGATAGCAGAAATGAAAATCTTAGTAGAAGATTTAAACACAAAGTTAAAGAAATCTTACAAAATAAAGATATAAAAAGTGACATATGAGGGAAAGATACGGTGGTTTTGCTTGTTTAAAATACCCCACTAGGGACTTCTGCATCTTGCCAAGATGGAGTAATAGAAAGTTTTATCCCCCAACATGAAGAAACCAAATAATCAGACAAGGTTATGAAACATTAGTAACAATTGAAAATGTCCCTGTGACCAGAGAGAAATGAGGTGAGCCCTACAAGTGCCTGAGCACACTGACTTCGGGTAGTTTGCAGACTGAAAGAATAAACAGGAAGAATCCAACAGACTCCCTGAGTTGAGGGATAGAGCTGGGAGTCCCAGGAGACCAAGGCAGTTGGAGCTAGAGATGCACAGAGAGAATGTTTGAGTTCTATAGAGAGTCTTCCGTGAGCATCGAACCGTGAGAGTGAGAAATGCTGCCTAAGGCCAGGTGAAGAAACATCCAAAAAGATTAGAGGAACTAGAACCCAGGGTCAGAGTCAGACACTGCCTAGTGTCTGTTCTTACTAGCCAGACTATACAACTTTATAGTCCATTAGGTTGATCCATTGCAATTGAGCACTACAAAAGATTAGTGAACTTGAACACACAGCAATAGAAACTACCCAGAAAAAAACACAGGGCAAAAAAGAATGCAACAAAATAAATAAAAGACCATCGGTGAGTTGTGGGGCAGCTTCAATCTAATACGTATGTAATTAGAATCCCCAGGGAGAAAAGAGAGCAGTGACAGAAAAACTATTTGAGCTTTTTTCTTTTTCAAAATTTAATGTAAACTATAAATCCACAGATCAAACACGATCAACAAACTTCAAGCACATGAATAACTGTACACCAAAGCACATCATAATCAAATGATTCAAACCAGAGGTAAAGAAGAAAAGCAGCCCAGAAATGATACAGGTTACATACAGAGGAACAACCAGAAAAGGACAGCAGATTTCCCGTCAGAGATAATGCAAGTGGGAAGACACTGGAGCAACATTGTTAAAGTACTAAAAGAAATAAACAAATTCTGAAACCTAGAATGCTACACGAAGGGAAAATCTCTCTCAAAAACCGAGGTAAAATATAGACTTTTTTACATATACAAGAGCTGAAAGAATTCATCACCCACCAGCAGACTCACCATAAGAAATGTTAAAGAAAGTTGTTCAGAAGAAGAAAAAATATTAGACAGAAATAGAGATTTACACAAAGACATGAAAAACAACAGAAAGTGTTGCACACGGTGCCCAAAGCAGCTTTATTTGCAACAGTTAAAATCTGGGATCAACCCAGGTTAAGGATAACATGTCCAGAAGATAAAATACTACCCAACAAAATTAAAAAAGAAATATAGAGGATGGAATAAATTATCGATCCACAAACCAACATGTATGAATCTCAAAATAATTTTGCTGCTAATTGAAGAAAGTCTAATAAAAATGGCACAAACTGTATGATTCCATTTATCTAAAATTCCAGAAAATAAAAACTAATTTTCTGTACAGTCAGACCTGTGTTTGCCTGGGAATAAAAAGGTCAAGGAGGGCAGAAGGGTGGGACTGCAAAAAGACCCAAGGACATTTCTAGAGGTGATATTACAGTTCACTGTCTGTACTGTGGTGATGGTTTCATGAGATTATACATATGTCAAAATTAATTAACTTGTACATTTTAAATGTGTGTACTTTTCTGCAAGCCATTTATACCTCGATAAAGCTGCTAAAGATGGCATTTCTAATTTTCCATGCTGTTGTAGGAAATAGGGAAAATTTTTAAGATGTTAAAAAAGTCACAGATTATCACTGAGAAAAAATGTATTTTTGATAATTTACATCTTCTTAGATGCTCAGCATTCTGCTTAGCATTATATTAAAAGGATTTATCTCAATGTATTTAACCAGTGTGTATTATAAATAAACACATTATACACATACATAAATATATTCTGATTATTTAAAGATAATAGTTATAATAAAACCTTTTTATGTGTACCACTGATTATTTTCTTGGTGTATGTTCCAAAATGATCCAAGCATCCAAACACTTTTAAGATACTATATAATTGCTCCTAGAAAAGAGATTTTACAGAGAGAAGGATCAGCACAAAAGGAGATTAGTCTAGTCTAAGAAAAAAATAAACAAAACCAGGCATGTACCACTGAGGAAGGAAGACAATGGAGAAATGCTGTGTCTGCTTCGCAGCTGTTTCCCTGAGTGGGCAGACTGTTTGAGATAGAACACTAGGCACTTTCATTCCCAGGCCTATTCTATTAATACTTTTGCATACGTGAAGACTGACTGAGCCTCCCACTTACTAATAGAAATGCTTGCTGTGCTTAGGGAAAATTTATTTTAATTTAAAGGACATTGCAGTAATCTGCTCAGGCTGCCATAACAAAATACCACAGGCTAGTGGCTTAAACAGAAATTTCTCACAAGCTGGGCATGGTGGCTCACAACTGCCATCCCAGCAACTCAGGATCCTGAGGCGGGAGGATTGCTTAAGCCTAGGAGTTTGAGGCTGCAGTGATCTATTTCAGCCTGGGAAATAGAGAACCATCCCAATAAGAAGAAAGAAAAGAAAAAGAGATAGAAAGAAAGAGAGAGAGGGAGGGAGAAAGAAAGAGAAAGGAAGAAAGAGAAAAGGAGGAAAGGAAAGGGAAAGGGAAAGGGAAAGAGAAAGAGAAAGAGGAAGAGAAAGAAAGAGAAAGGGAAAGGGAAAGATAAAGGGAAAGGGAAAGAGAAAGAGAAAGAGAAAGAGAAAGAGAAAAAGAAAGGGAAAGAATTTATTTCTCACATTTCTGGATGCTAGGAAGTCCAAGATCAAGGTGCCAGCCAGGTAGGATTCATTTTAAGCCCTCTTTTCTTGGCTCATGGGAGGCCACCATCTCACTATGTGCCCACATAACCTCTTCTTTATGCAGGTGCAAGGAGGGGAAGAGAGAGAGTGCACACATGCAAGGGAGAGAACACTCTTGTGTCTGTTCTTATAAAGACACAAATCCTATTGGATCAGGACCCAACCCCTGTGACCTCACTGATCTTAATTACTTCCTTAGAGGTCCATCTCTAAATGCAGCCACTCTAGGGGATAGGGATACAACATAAGAATTTGGAGGTGGGGGGGACACAAACATTCAGTCCATAACAAACATTCAACTGTTTGAGTAACTCAGAGTGGGGCTCAAAATCTAAAACATTTTGATGAATCACATTAATTTACATGTTGATAATGTGCCACATCATACATTTTAATGTAGCATTATATGTGATTAATTCTCTTACCTTTGTTTTTTTTTTAAATGTCATTACTTCACCTTATTTTCGCACATTTTTACTGTACATAGAATTCTATGTTGGCATATTTTTCTTTCAGTACTTTAAAGATCTTGTTGCACTCTCTTGCCCATAGTTTCTAATATAAAGTCAGCAATAACTTACATCTTTGTTTTCACATAAACATTTATAATGTATTTTTTCTTCAGCTGCTTTCAAGATTTTATCTTTGGTTTAAGTGTTTAGATGAGTGCATTAATTTTCTAGTTATGCTGTGACAGAATACTCAAAATTAGGCCGCTTTAAACAATAGAGATTTATTTTTTCACAGTTCTGAAAACTAGAAGTCCAAAATCAAGGTGTCCTCCCTCTGAGATTCTGAATAGAATCCTTCCTTACCTCTTCCATCTTTTGGTAGTGATGATCATATTTTGGTGTTCTTGGCTTTCAGCTGCATCAGTCCAATCTCTACCTCTATCATCACATGACATTGTGTCTCATGTCTCTATCTCCTCTTCTTATTATGAAGACACTAGTCATATTGGATTAAGGTTCACTCTAATCCAATATGATGTCATCTTAACTTGATTACATCTGCACAACTATATTTCCAAATAACGTCACATTCTGAAGTTCCAGAAAGGACATCAGTTTTAGAAGGTCACTGTCCAATACAACTATGATATGCCTAGGCATGGTTTTCTTTGGATTTACAATGATGGGGGTTCACTGAGATGTTTTGAATCTGTAAATTTATGTTTCACTATATTGGAGAAACATTTTTTGAAAACATTTACCCATAAAAGGGGAAATATGGTTCCTTCACATTTAAAAAACATTTCATTCTCATTCTCTTTTCATTCTAGAATTCCAATTACATGTATGTTAGATCTTTTCATATTGTATCACAAATCTCCAATGCTTTGTTTATATTTTGGAGCAGATAATTTCCACTAATCTATCCTCAAGTATACGGACTCTTCCCTTTGTCAATTCTATTACACCACTAAAGCCATCCAGTGATGGCTTTTAATTTCAGCTGTTGTAATTTTCAGTTCTATAATTTCCATTTGATACTTTTTTAGAGTTTCTACTTCTCCACGAGCTTTCCTATCTTTTCATTTATGACACACATATCCCTTACATCCTTGAGCACAATTATAATAGCTGCTTTAAATTTCTTATCTGCTAACTCCAACAACAGGGTCACCTTGGGGTTATTCTCAATTGATCAATTTCCTTCTCTTGATAATGTTTTATATTTTCTTGGTTCCTTGTATGTTGCATAATATTGGATTGTATATTGGATATTGTGTATATTACATTGTGGAGACTCTGGATTCTGTTACAGTCCTCTAAAAAGAATTGAGTTCTAGGGCGCAATTAGCTTCATTTGACAAGAACTGCACACCTTCTTTTGGATGTCAGCTCAAATCTCATACAAATATTTTAACTTTTGCTGAAGTCTATCCTGCACATCTATGATTTGTGAAATAGTCAGATATTTGGGCAGAGTATATACTCAAAATTTAGGCCTTCCCCCTTTTGGCTATCTTTTTTGCAAGATTGTCTTTCATTTCCCAGTGGTCTCATTTCATAACAGAAAGACCCTTCTGTCTTTTCTATCAGGGTTTAGTCACCAAGGTGGAGCTGACATGGGCCTATCATTAGAATAAAAACCTAAGACATTCCTTTCTTCCAAGTTTCAAGTCCACTCTAAAATCTTCCTCTCTTCTTTACGCTGCCTGCAGAACATTTTTTTTCTCCAGAGTTGACAGTTGTTTTCCACAGGAAGTACAGCTATGATAAGGGCTTACTTAGTCATACCAGGTGCAGAAACAACATGGCACTGAGCAGAAGACACTGTAGCTGAGGAATTACATCTGTTTCTAAATTATATAATGACATATTTGAACCCAGATAAAATAACGGAAAAATATGACTCAAAACAAATTGCCATGAAGTCAACTTTTCAATCCGAGTTTGTTCATATCTTGTCTGCTTCTGTACAAGTGATTAATGCATTCTATATCTCAAAATTCAGTGATGAAAATGAATACTGACTTAACATTGGCAAGAATCAAGAAACTCCATTTGGGATCCCATCAGAAAAAGAAAGACGTATATTTCAGAGCCTTCTGAAGACCAGGTCTGTTTTCTAAGATAATTTAAACTGTCACTTACAAAGTTGTATATAACAAAAATAAATTTGAAGGATGTCTGCCCATTTCTCAAAGCTGAGCTCCATTCCCTTCCCTATAAATTTTTTTTCTAATGTGTGCTCATATCAATATTAACTCATTTCACAACTGCCTATGCCATACCCAATAGTCCTTTGTTATATATTTACTTTTATATTTGAGAAAAATAAAGTTAGAAACTAAGAGATCAGTTATATAAACTCACCATAAATGAGCATATTAAGTATGTGTTAAGATATAACATTATTTTCTCTGAGAGAGAGAGAGAGAGAGACTACAAAATCACCATGTCTTGAACAAGATAGAGATGAATGTTCCTTTCCCATAACAGTTCAAGGTAAGCAGCAAGGGCAGGTGAGCTGACTCTACCATCTCAACCTATAACTTTCCTCTCACAGTCAAAGTGACTTCTTCAATTCTTATTATCTTCCAATGAGCAGAAAGGCAGAAAAGGACTATGGGATTTGAGCACAACCCTCTGTGAGAGCAAAAACAGTCCTGAAGAGGTACATATTTATCTGCTCACACCCCATTGGCCAGACCATACTTCAGTGGCACATATGGTTGCAAGACAGTCCAAGAAATGCAGTCATAATCTAGAAAGTCATGCATCCAGCTAAAATTCTGTCACCAAGAATAAGTGGTAAGTAGATACTGTGGGACAAACAGCATTATGTCACTCTCTAAATACATGAAATTTATGAGGACTAAATCCTGACATATTCTTGACTCTTTAAATTTGCAAATACCTCTCTCCCATATAACATATACCTTAAAATGCACATTGAACAAGAGATAATCACAGAATTGCACTGACATTGTGGTGCTGGACTCAGCTGGCCCAGCCCTTTCCACAAAGGAGTGGTTGGCTATTTTCCATGTCTGCCTCACAGACTGTGATTTAACTTCATGCTTTGGAAAATGGTGAGTTAGTAGCTGGCCATGTGCCTTCAACTTGCTTAGGAGTATTTGAAACTATGTAAGCAGATCAGTGCCTGATCCCAACTGTTCATCGGATCAAATGGAAAACACACACACACAAACACACACACACACACACACACACACACACACACACACACACCATTCCTGAACAGTCTGACTTAATGGATCTGTAGCAGGGTCATGGCATCCCTTTTTGCAAAACTTGCACAGGTGATTCTAATGTATAACCAGAGTTGGGAACCACTGAGCTAAGACATTCAAACTCCATGTTGGCTGTGGGAGACATCAAAAAGCATTGGGCATGTCTCCTGGCTTCAAAAATATTTTAAACTGATTCACTGTTCATATCACATAATGTGTACTTTATTATATATTCTAATCCTCTAGTGTAACTTATGTCTAGACTATAATTTTGAGAATTAAACAAGAAATATGAATTGACTGTCATCTTTGTACCTGGCACTTTTGGGGTATGACAACTTTTACATAGGAAAGTGTCATGGTTCCTTCTCTCGAGGCACCCCAGTCTAGCAGACAGAAAGAAAACTCCACGGGATCTAATCTATTAAGCTCTAAGCAATCAGTCAATAATTGCATATAATTGATTTCAGTATTTTCTTCAATATACATAGCATTTGATATCTCATGGGTTATTTTTATTTTTTATTTTATTTTATTTGAGATGGAGTCTTGCTCTGTTGCCCACGCTGGAGTGCAGTGGCACCATCTCGGCTCACTGCAACCTCCACCTCCCAGGTTCAAGCAATTCTCCTGCCTCAGCCTCCTGAGTAGTTGGGACTACAAGTTGAACTCCTGACCTCAAGTGATCCACCCACCTTGGCCCCCCAAAGTGCCGGGATTACAGATGTGAGCCACTACACCCAGCCTCATGGGTTCTTTTTAAATAGTTTTAATACTGGCTGGGCACAATGGCTCACACCTGTAATCCCAGCACTTTGGGAGGCTGAGGTGGAAGCATTGCTTGACCCAAGGAGTTCAAGACCAGCCTGGGCAATATAGTGAAACTCCATCTCTACAGAAAATATAAAAATTAGCCAGGCATGGTGGGACATGCCTGTAATCCCAGCTAATTGGGAGGCTGAGGCACAAGAATTGCTTGAGCCTGGGAGGTGGAGGTTGCAGTGAGCCGACATCAGGCTACTGCACTCCAGCCTGGATGACAGTGAGACTCTGTCTCAAACAACAACAACAACATTTTAGTCCCATATGTTAGTGAAGCTGTCCTAGGTTCTTGGTGCAAAAAGTAAAAGAATATACATTCAACTCCGTGTGGATCAGAAACCCAAATCAAGAATGGCTTAAACCAGGTAGAAATGTGCTCATCACATGGACAAGGAGGCAGAGCCCAGGGCTGTGGGGGCCCTCCACATAGGAGTACCATTCATCTTTTTCTCCATCTCTCTGGTTACAGCATTGAGTATGCAAGGTCCAGACATTATCACAAGGCATACAGGAAAAAGACGTCCTAGTAGAGGAGCTAACCAGGTCCAAAACAGAGACTGGAATCCATTAAAAAGGGATTGTAGCCAACTGAGTTTGCATTTTCGCCTAATTTGTCAATGATTCTAATTGAGTCTTTAAGCACTCGTTAATTCTCCTCTACCTGACTGGAAGTGTTGATCCAGAAACAGCATGTTTCATTTACAAATGCACAAGCGCCCCCTACTTCGGCCCTAAGGACATCAAGAGTGTGTGTATTTTGCATGACCACTGAGGCCAGAGAATTTATGGACTGCTGTTGGGCTTTTATGGCTCCTACAGTTACCTTTCACCCTTGTTACGTCATGATAGAAATATTAAGCACTGATCGTTCAAGAAGGGGAATACTGCCAAGCCAAAATAGGCCTCTGGCTATTGCACATTTTATTCCTGGTTTTTCTAATATAGGATTGCCATGTGCATATTCTTGCCAGTTCTCTCTCTCTCAGTTTAATCTCCATATGATGGCATAGAGATAAGTGATCTCCTGTTTTGGTATGTGCGAGGGAATGCACTTTCTGTAAAAGAGCCCAAACTGGGGATGTCACCCAAAGATGCTACCCTGTCAGTGGGGTTTAAAAATTACAAATTGGGGACCATTGCCACTATACTGCATGTTCCTCTCCAGTGCCTGGGCAGGAATAAGCATAGCCTGGAGCCACAGAGAAAGTAAAGCCCTGTTCCCTGAAGGGATGGTTCTATGTTGTGATTTATGAGGGTTCCAGCTAAGTTTAGTCCAGGCCTTATGAGGTTGCCTTCCCTACATCTAATTCAAGCATCTTTAGAATAAGGATATCCATACTTAATATAGTCATACACAGTATCGTTTGGAACTTTACATGCTGGGAAGGAAGAATCTTCTTGGCAAATATAGTTTCCAAAGATCAGAGACACAATATGTTCCAGCCAGTATCTTAGACAACCCTCCTTACAGGGGCTATTGTCCAGACATCCCCTGTTCATCCACAAATTTGCAATCACTGTCATTATCAAATATCATACAAGGGTCCAGGATTCCATGTGTGGGCATGTTTAGGAAGGACCATGTGTTATTTATTACCTGATAATAAGGTTGGCGAGGGGTGGCATTTCTGCCCGGGATAGACATTCCCATTGGGAACTCCACCTGGGAGGTCTGGCTAGATTGTTAAAATTTTTCCAGTCCGTCCCAATGTTTGGTGTCACCTTTGTTCCTTCTTAGTCTCCAGATCTCTGTGGTCTCAGAAGTTACAAGCATACAGTTGGCAATATTTAAGGTTTCCCAAGTATGGTCCTTTTCCTTTACTCTTAAAGCAGAGACAGGCATTGGCTATCATTCTATCAACTTCACCTAGTCTAAGGGTGTGAGTTTTACCCTCAGGGGGTGTGTCTTTCTGGGAGGAGTTAAAAATGCTCCCATACCATGTTCCCTTTATACCTATTAGGTCCTTAATGATTTAAGGTAAAGCCATCAGAGGGAAACCCTAAGATAGTGAGTTCTGAATCATCAAAGAGTCCACTCGTGTTATTAAACTGAGTAAACTGTTCAGGACAAACCCAGTAATCAGTCTTGTTGTACAGATCAGTAATATCTGATATTGTAGGGGCCAAAGAATGTAAGGCATTGCTACATCTAACAGTGAATGCTAGTAAACTTGATAGTAACAAAATCTTCATGTTTACTTCTTATCTGTGACTACTATCCCTGCTATATGAATAACAACTAAGCAAAAGATTATGGTAATTGAGACTCTTTTCCCAATATTCCACTTAGAAGATGCCACAGTATATACTCCTACTGCAAAGAGCAAGGTGAATACAATTCCCATATGTGTGAAGTAATAAACTTCCACTTTAAATCTTACTCACCAAGATATACAATTTCTTCGTGGGGGTGGTTTATGAGGTTATGAATGGAATCCCATGGATAATCAAAATCTCCGTAAGTATGTGACAAAGAGACGTTCTAATATCTAACAGCAAATCTCAAGAGGAAAGGTAGAAATGACTTTAGTATCTGGTAAGGTAAGGGTGGGATTGAACTGAACAGAGAGTTCCCACTCATTTACTTATCTTTAGTATTTTCAGTTTGAAATCCCCGAATTTTTCACACTGATATCTGAGATGTTCTTCTGGGATTTCAGGGGTCATTCCAGGTCTTGACTCGAGTGTGATGGATCCAAGATTCCAGTCCCACAAACTTCACTGCCAAGCGGGTGGAGAGAAGGACGGCATAAGGTGCCTCCCAGCTGGGACCTAGGGAGGGGAAAAGAGAGGAAAAAGCCTTCACCAGTACCGAGTCTCCTTGGTTGAACAGAGGTGGCCCTAGTTCTTGGGGCTGGAATTCTGATAGCTGTTTTAATTACTGCTAGAACAGGGCCAGGGAGGTTACATGTTTAACCAGTTCAGAAGTTCTCTATCTAATATAAAATCATTGGTAAGGAAAGACCATCCATACACCATTTCAAAATGGCAAAGGAACACCCCTTCAACCCCAAATTTGAAGGGGTGCTCCTCATCTGCACTAAGGCTATAGGAAGATAAGCAGTTTAGAGGAGGTGAGTTTCTTGAGACCACTTCCTGAGGTGTCTCTTAATGATATCATTTGTTTTCTCCACCTTCCCTGAAGACTGTGGTCTCCAAGCACAATGAAGATAGTATTGTGTGCTCAGTGCTTTTGAGACCCCCTGGGTAATAGTTGCCTTAAATGAGGGGCCATTGTCACTTTGGAGGTATTTAGGGAGTCCAAAATGAGGAATTATTTCATTGACTAGTGCTTGTATCACCTTAGAGCACTTTCTGTTTGACATAGAAATGCCTCTACCCAGCTAGGGAAGGTATCCACCCACACCAGGAGGTGCTGAATTCCCCCTTATCTTTGGAAAATGGGTAAAATCCATTTGCCAGTCTTCCCCTGGGCAATTTCCCATTCTTTGTGTTGCTGGGGATGGGCAGATGCCATTTGTTGAGGGGATTGTTTTTGAGGCAGATCTTACGAGCATTAACAATTTGTTTGACTGTTTTTGGTAGATATTTACCTGAGAACAACCTCTGGGCTAGTTGATGAGTTTTATTCTTTCCCAAGTGAAAAGTTTGGTGAAGGATCTTAAGAACTTTCCACTGACTGGAGACTGACAAATAACATTTGCCATCCTGATTGTAACCATCCTGAGGGCTGAAAAGTGTATCCTTGAGAGGTGGCCCATTCTATCTCTGTAGGAGAATACTGAGGCTTTATTTCCCTTATGGAGCCCTCCCAAATTAGGGAGGCTTCAAGTGTGCTGGGACTTTGGGGTTTTCTTACTGCTGACTTAGCTGTTTGGTATGCTAGCCTATTTCCTTCAGCTATTTCATCCATCCCCTTCTGGTGTCCTTTGCAATGTATTATTGCCACTTCCTGCAGAAGGAAAACTGAGGACAACAATCTATTTCCTAATGGTATTTAATGAAAGACCCATTAGCAGTCAGGTAGTGTCTTTCTTTCCAAATAGTGGCATGAGCGTGAAGAACCAGGAAAGCATACTTAGAATCTATATATGTTAACTGCCTTAGCTTTGCTTAGTTCAAGCACCCTCATGACAGCAATTAATTCAGCTAATTGAGCACTGTACCTGGTGAGAGAGGTGTGCTTTTAATGATGTCATCCAGGGTGACTATTGCATACCCTGCCCTACAGGTTCCTTGTTCTATAATAGAGCTTTACCTGTAAAGAGAGCCCAGTCTCAGTTTTCTAGAGGAGTTTCCCGGATGTCCTCTCTGGCTGCATAGGTTTGCATCACGATTTTTTCACAATCATGTTCAGGTTCTCCAATTTCATCTGGAAGGAAAGTGGCTGAGTTCAGGAAAGGACAGGCCTTTAACTGAACTGCAGATCCCTCCGGCAGCAAAACTTAATATTCGAGAAGGAAATTATCTGTTAGCCAGAGACTTCCTTTAGAGGATAACAGTCCCTCTACATTATAGGGGGTGTAAACAGTCAGGTCATTCCTCATGGTCAACTTAGTCACTTCTGGCACCAGCAAAGCCACCACTGCAACTGTTCAGAGGCAAGCTGGCCATCCTTTAGCTACCAAGTCAAGTTCCTTGCTTAGGTTACTGGATGGCTGCTGGGCTAGGCCTCAGGCCTGAATTAAGATCCCCAAAGCTATTCCCTTCCTTTCTGAGATGTGCAGATTAAATGCCCTCCCTATGGAAAGACTGAGGGTTGATGCTTTAAGTAAAGCTTGCTTTAGCTGATTAAAGGCCTTCTGAGCCTTAGGTTCCCAGATCAGGGAGTGAGTTTTAGCTACTTGAGTTTCTTTTATAAGGTGATATAAAGAGTGAACTATTTCACTGTACCCAGGTATCCACAATCTGCAAAAAACCCCAAAATCCTCTTAGCTGTTTGAGGGTTTTGGGAAGGGGAAAGGAGGAGATAGGCTGAATCCTCTTCTCATCTAATGTGCTGGTTCCTTCTGATAAGACTAGACCTAGGTACCTTACTGAAGTTTGACAGAGCCAAACTTTAGATTTGGAAATTTTATATCCACTACCTGCTAGAAAATTGAGAAGAGCCTCAGTGCATTTTTGAGAAAGTCCCTCAGTTGGGACAAAGAGGGGAATATCATCTACATATTGTAAAACTTTAATCTGAGGATGAGAGAATTCAGAGAGGTCTTTTGATAATGCTTGCCCAAACAAGTGGGGGCTGTCTCTGAACCCCTGAGGCAGTACTGTCCAAGTCAACTTGGTAGCCTGATTGGAGGGATCCTCTAAAGCAAATAAGTATTGGGAGTCAGGGTGCAATAACATGCAGAAAAAGACTTCCTTTAGGTCCCACACTGTGAACCATTTAGTTCCCTCAGGGATTTGAGTTAGCAAAGTATCAGGATTATGAACCACTGGATGGATTGGAATTACAACTTCATTAATGAGATGGAGGTCCTGAACTAGTATCTATTCCCCACTGGGTTTCTGTACCCCTAATAGTGGGGTGTTACAAGGGTTGTTGCAAGGTCCAAGAATGTCCTGCGCTTTCAAATTATTAATGATGGCTTAGAGTCCTTGAGGGGGTACTGCATTAGGGGGTACTGCTTCTAGTTAGGGAAGGAGGCAGGATCCTTAAGGTGAATCTGGACCAGGATAGCAGTTGCAGCCTGGCCAATTTTCCTGTGACTTGCCCACACCTCTGGGCTAATACTGATTTCTACTAAGGGGAGAAAAAAATCTGTCCTGGAACCATAAGGATGGTAGCTCCCATATGGGCCAGAATATCTCTAGTAAAAGACCGGGACGCTCAGCCATGATTAAAAAGGCATGAGTAAATAGCAATTCCCCCCTACTACAACTGAGGGGCTATGAAAAATATTGGGTTAAAGACTTTCCTTAGATGCTCACCATGACTGTGCTATGGGAGGACAGAAGGCCAGGACTGGAGAGGAGAACAGAGAGGCTGGCTCTGGTATCCAGAAGGAAGTTTACCTTTCTCCTTTCTACGTCCAGAATCACCCAGGGATCCTGGATAGTAATGGCAGTGTGAGTTGCTGGAGCCAAGAAATTGAGCCCCAGGACCCATCAGTCCTGCTGGACCATCTGAGAGACTGGCTCTGGACCTAGCGACCTATGTCTCCAGGGACAGTTTGACTTCCAGTTGTCTCCACCACAGGGTGGACAGGGTTGAGGTGGCTTCTTCTTGCTGTCTGGGCAACCCCTTTTAAGTGCCCCAGTTTTCCACAGTGGTAGTGATTAGCAAATGCCCCTCGGGGATTCTGGATTTTATAGGCCTCTAATGTGACCAGTAGAACCTCTGTTTTTTCTCATATTTCCTCTTCTTCTCCTGGGCTTCCTCCTGGACTCTATTGTAAAAGACCAAAGTAGCCACTTTCAAGAGGTTCTCTAGAGTACTATCGGGACCTATGGCCAGTTTCTGCAACTTCCTTTTGATATTGGTGGCTGCCTGGGTAATAAACTTGTCTTTTAAGATTAGCTTTCCATCAACTGAATCAGGAGATAGGGAGATATGTTTCACTAATGCCTCTCTCAGCCTTTCTATAAAGGCTGAGAAATTTTCACCTGGTTTTTGATCTATCATGGACAACTTACAATAATTAAGAGGTTTGGTACTGGTCCTTCTCAAGCCTTCCAGTATGCACATCCAAAAGTGTTTTCTATTAAACGCATCTATAGGATCACCAGCATTCCAATTGGGATTTTCAAGGAATACTGCCTCCCTCCCTATTGGTAATAGAGATTCTGCTACTTGTTCACCTCCTTTTTCTCTTTTGCCCTCCCTTCTTTTAGACTTCTTCCCTTCCAGACTTTTAGACTGGCTATAGGAGATATATTGTTCATCTCTGAATGTTTCTGCTTCCTGTAAGCCTGCCTGCTTTTCTGAAACAGTTAGGGTTTGGCTTAAAAGTAGCATAGCATCTCTCCATGTAAGATAAAACACTTACATTAAATTTTGGAAAGACTCTATACATCTATCAGGGTCATCAGAGAACCTGTCCAAAGTTGGGAATTTCTTAAGTGGCACAACCAGAGGAACAAATGATTTGGCTATTGGGAGCCCTGAATAAGTGAGGCAGGTAGGGCACCCAGAAGTTGCATTTGAGGATTCCCCAAAGGGTTTGACTCTCTGATTTTGGGGAAGTATCTATTGTAGGCTAGTCTGACATGGCTGCCAAGAGTGTGGGGTCAACTGTACAATGCTTACAAAGATTTGGGTTGTCTCTCAAGGCAAAGAAATCTTGTATATAGTAAACCTTGGACCATTTACCCTCCTGCCTACAGAAAATATCTAGTTGTTGAATAGTATATAAAAAAAGACTTCCCTCAGAAAGCCAGGTTTTTTCATCCTCAAGATGGTAAAAAGGCCATGTCCTTGTACAAAAGAATATGAGCCATTTTACCATCCGAGCCTCAGGGTCAAAGGAGTTCCAGTGATTCAGAATGCACTAGAGGGGATTACAGAATGCAGATGGTTTGTTACCCATCTAATAAGAGATGGGAGACAAGGCATCCCTCAGTCCTCTTCCTCCTTTCTGTGTTACCCAGGGTGGAGGAAAGAGAGAAAAGGCATTCCTCTTCTCCTTCCTTCTCTCCTCTGGGTCCCTGCAGCCATCATAGGTGCTGCCCCATGGATGCAAGCATATCCTTCACCCATGGATCCAGAGGAGCCAGTAGGGCATAACTAGTCATGCTCACCTGCATAAGGCTCTAGCTTTCCGCCCTGCTGGATTCCTAGACTCACTCAGCCCAAAAGGCTCCCAAGGTACCCCAAGAGGCCTAGGAGAGATTATGTAGTAGTAGGGTTTGGGAAAGACTCTTTAATGTAGGAATGTCCTAATACCATCTGTGGCTTCCCTTGCTATGGCCCCAGTGAAAAATCAGAATTCCACAGAATGGGACTGATTAACTTCCAAACATAAAGTTCCTTTTTAAAAAAATCCCATTGTAGTTGAATGCAGAACAGGTGCCTCAAATGAACGTAAGAATTGAATGGCTGCCATTCCTTTGATGAGGACAGTATTAAAGCTAAGATTTGTCTTATCGGGATGGCTACCTCCCAGCTGTTGAAAGTGGAGGTTTTTTTTTTTTTTTTTTTTTTGTTTTTGGTCTACAAATAAGACATGGGGTCTGATCACTGACAGAGGAACGTAAAAGGGAAAAGAATTGGGAAACAAGAAGTTTGAGGCAGAGGGATGACAAGGCTCCCCAGGGAGAAAAATTCCTTTCTACTAGGTGGCATTGTAGGGTTAGAAATGTTAGGTAAAAACTCTGACTCCAAATTCTTTTCAGGCAGAAGTTACAAAGAGAGATTTGGGGTTTGATAGGTTGCCCCCATAGCAAGCCCCCACCATAAGAAAATTAACTTCTCTCATAAAAGAACTGTTTAAATTCACTGGACAATGCTGAACTATTAAATGGAGGAAAAAAACAACCCAAAAGGAGACCAGGATATTCACTTGGGGTGAAAGATCCTCCCATATGGTGCCATGAATGTCTATTATTGAGGGATAGAAAGGCACTTACTAGGTGAAAATTTAGACTGAAGTCTTGAATTCCCTGTTTCCAGGAAATCACAAAAACAACAACTCTTTGAATTACATTCTTGATTATTAAGACACCAACTAACTCTACTCAGCAAGATTATATCCCTAGGTTACAAAAACACCCACAACATTGCATGGAAAGAAGAGGTTGGAGACATGATAGCCACAAGAAGAAAGGAAAATGCAATAGGAAAAGATTGCAAGTCTTTATGCTGACTCCCTGATGGGCTGTAGGGGACTGGAGTTAGTCCAAGGGCCTTCAGATAACACTGAAGGGTAGCCCCAGCCAGAAACCTTCAGTTGCCCTGGGACCTTCCAATCCCACATGACAGCTAGGCCCTCTGTGAAAGGAAACTAGACTGGAATAGACAAGAAGCCTCAGAAATGCAAGTAAAGGATGAAAGTTAAAGGTCAACTCTTAATCATCCTTCTGATGAATTCCCTTCTTCCCGGCTAGTTCACCAAAATGTGTTGTAGTCTTACCAATGCACCAAGATGTACAGTCTCTCACTGTCTGAGATAATATCCAGAGTTCTTTGTCCTAATTCCAAGAAGATTAAGGAGTGCAGACAACAAGGGTGAAGTTGGAGTGAAACTTTAATAAGCAAAAAAAGAAAGCTCTCTGCCAGCAGAAAGGGGAGCTCTAATCGGGTGCCTACTATGAGGCCAGTTGTGGGTGTTTTATGGGCTGGAAAGGGGAATGAATGTGCTTAGTCTACCGGCTGTCTTGGAGAAGGTGTGACTCAGCTTGGCCAGGCACCCTGGCCCAGGACCAATCAGAAAGCCTGGCCTAGGACCTTTGCCTAGGACCAATCAGGGGCTGAAGTTATGACCCACAGAGGCCAGACTCACAGTCCAAAAACTGGCAATGAAAGTGCCCACTGGAACTCACTGGAGCCCACTGTGCCCACACCCACAAAAGGAGAAAAAACTTTTTCCTGGGAGCCTGCTGACTATACAAAGGACAAAGGCGTTTTTACGTCAGGACTTTTTCCCTCATATGAGTGAGCCAGAGATTTGTGCAAGCTTTTATCTGAATGGGCCAGAGGCTCTCCTATCTGTGCAGCTATAGGCATGTCTCCAGGCACAACACCCTGTGCTAGTTCCCTTATCAGTGCCTGCAGCTTGATTTTTTCCCCAGGCTGCTTTTTACATTATGTGGGGTGAGGCACTGACCGGTGGGCCAAGGGCTCTCTGAGGAGCCTTCCCTTGCTATTTACCTAAGGCAAGCTAATTCCTTTTAGTGTCATCCTCATCTCTTGGTCCTTAGATGGCTCACTATCACCTCTGAATGCAGCTGATATGAAGAGTTAAAGGGGAAAGTGATAACATCCCCTTGACATTTCAGGTATTCCTTCTGCTCACATACTATTGGCAAGAAACTAGCCAGTCGCCCACCTCTAGCTGTTAGGGGAGCCTTGGAAATGCACTAGGAATTATTGGCACCCATGTACCAAGCTAAATATTACATTACCATGGAAGAAAGGAAGAATAAATTTTGGGGTAACTAATGGTCTATCACAGGAACAAAAACAAAGTTCATCTTGCAACGAGCAGAGCCAAGCAAAGGATTACTTGCCATCAGTTTTAGGGTAGAAGGTGCTATTTTACTGAATACTTGTAAATCATATATACCTATCAGTATATAAAAAGTCCAGGTGTACAAAGAATGAATTACAAAAAGTCTTTAATATTTGTAATGAGGAAATGATATTTAAAATAAAACAATAGCCCTCCCCTTTCTCTGAAAGCACTCTGACCACAAATTCCACTTAGCCTGCCAGCTCACACCTTTCAACTTCCTTTACCAAAATTTCCCTCCTTTACATCACAATATTAAAAGGGGAACTGAGAAAGCACTTTTCAGACAAATCAATATGTACCCAGGATGACAGCATAGATTAGTAAACCACAGCAAAGTTTATTCATGTGCAAGGGACATAAAGATACATTAATTGTTTGTTTTCCTAGGCTGCCAGTATAAGCTTTGTTTAAAGTAAATAAAACCAATAATACGGCTAGATACCACATTGCAAAGAACCCTAATGCTATTTATCAGCTTTAAAATACTTTCAACTGAAATCAATTACATTTTTATATACATATATAGAAATTACCTATAGTTCTTTTAAAAATCCTATGACATTAACATGAAACTTTATTAGAATTTAAGATTCTATATGCAAACCTGATAAAGCCTTAAATTTAATTATTTTGGGGTAATGTCTTCTTAAGAAATGGTAGATAGGATAAAATAATTTATGGATTTATCTGCCTTTGAACTGGAAGGAATTTTAGGTAATCACCTGGTTCAATCTACTCCCTAAAGTCACATAGCTCTATAATTTCCCCTTCACTCAGCTACTTTTTTCTGTCTAAAGATATCTCAAAGCAATTTCATACGTAATCATGAGACATTCAAGTGCAAGATAATTTATCAAGAAATCCCACTCCAAGATCCACTGTACTTATTGAACAAGACAAATTAAGTTTGTGTAATGAAAATACACAACAAACGCTGCATTTAGCGTTTTGACTCCACTTTTAATTAATGAATCATAGCTCCTATGCTGAGGAAACATATTATGTATAGATCAATATAAATAAATTACTGGATTGGCTAAATGAAATGCAACCAGTTCAATGGAAAATGTGCATTCTATTCAGAGCCATACTTTAGAAGAAACGAAAACGAATATAAATAAGCAAAATATAATTCAGAGAAGGTTGGTATATTTGCAGCTGGAACATCTTGGCTTGAATGTCTTTATATATGACTCAGAAGCCTATCAAAAGGGCGCTAAGCCTCAGACACAAAATCAATGCCTTCTTTCTAAGTGTTCCTTACCCAAAAATGGCTCTGCAGGAGTGTCCTTGGACAGCCAGGACACATAGACAGCCTCTGCAGGAACACTTGGCTCTAGAATTTGGACTGAGGAAGATGCAGCGAGCCCATCATGACGAGTGCAACCAGATGTGGAAGAAGCCAGTGTGGGCACGTCACGATCTCATTAGCATGCCAGTGTAGGAGAGGGAGAGGCTCCGGGGCCTCCCTGCTGATCTGGAAGATCTTTCTGCTGCTTCTGTACACCTGGTGCTGTCTGAGTAAGACAGGTCTTCCAGATATTTGGTAGTGATTAAGTGAAACATATATTCCAAGAAAATGTTTACTATGCCAGGAAGAAAGCAGTCGCTGGCCTCTCACTGGAACATGATGAGAGAGTCCTTTGTGATGATGGCTCCATCAGTCAGAAGAGGGTACGATGGCTGAAGTAAAATTAAGATGCCTGGTCTCCAGTTTTCTGCCACACAACATGCTTGTACAACAGAAATTTGGGAACACTGCACAACAAATGGTGGATGTAGATGTTTCAGACAACATCTAATCTAGTTAGAAGTGGCACCTGGCCAGAGTAACTACGGTTCATTAAAACTATTTTGGATTAGGCTTAATACCGTCTGCAGGACCTTTTCTCTGGAGGGGCTGGCATCAACCACATGGCAGCCAGGATTCTCCATCCGCTGGTAGGACATTTCTACCCTGGAGACAGGCAAAACACAAAGAGTTGGTCTATTTTTTCACACAGCTATTTGCATTAATGTTCTTTTCCTACCATAGTATAAATAGCTTGAAGCAAGCTTCCCATGTCATTTATCTCACTGTAACTAGCTTTGCCCACAGAAGACATTCATGCATTTTGTTTAATAAATAATAAATGAATAATAATGTTTAATAGCTAGTACTTGTTGAATACCTGTTTTCTGCCAAGCATTAGCATTTTGCATGATTTTTCTCATTTAATTCTCAAAGTAACCTTAGGAGGGAAGACTGTTGTCATCCCTGTTTTGCAGAGAAGGCAACTGAAGCTCAAAGAATTTAGGGAATTTGTTCAGTGGCAAATTTACCCCAAGACTGTGCCCTGAATAATTTTCATACAAGCCAGAGTCCTTAATATATGCATAGGACTCTTCTAATATTTTGCCAGAAATCTACATATCCTTTCCATGCTAGCTAGCCTTCATGTATATACAGAGTGACTAGTGCCTATTTCTTTATGGAATCCTTATAGCACTGTAGTTAAAATAGGGGTGTCGAGGTGGATCGTCTGCCCTGACAACTCTGCCTGACCGCTTCCTAGCTAAGTGAATTGGTCAAATCTCTTCTCCTCTCTGTGTCTCAGTTTCCTGTTCTGCAAAATGAAGACTGAAACCGTACCTTCCTTGCAAATGTTCACTGAAGTTTAATGGAATTAATACAAGTAAATTGCTTAATATAGTATCTTTACCCACAGCAGCTACCATTATTTATAACATTACTATGTTATGATAACAGTCTATCATTGTTTAGTTAGAGAAAATATTTCTGCTTCAGTTTTTAAAGGCAGTGGTGTAGAACTGATGCATACTCAGTCATGAGGCAGGAGGCCTGGCCAGACTCTCTTCTGCCGTTGTGTTTATAACTTTCTAATTAAAACAAAAACACTGGCTGCAAAATCAGAAAGATTTTAATCCCGGTTTTACTACTGAGTAGTTACGTACATTTAGACAAATCACTTAATCCTTTGAGCCTTAAAGTTGTAAACTGTAAAATACGGCTAATGTTTTTGTCACAAGGATGACATAACATCAGTAAAATGCCTGACACACAGGAAGCATCTAATAGGTAAAAGTTACTATGAGCTCGTTATCTAGTGCTCTGTGTGATTGTACTATGACTGGGGAAACTGAGGCACAGAGACACTTACTGTCTTACCCAGGTGCAGCTGCTCCTAGCACAGCCAGGATCAGTGGCAGGGTCTGATCCCTAGTCCGATGACCTTTGCTTTAAGATAACAATGCTGCAGCCCTGTGGTGACAAGCCCATTGGAAGGGGCTGAAGTAACTTAGAGGATGTTGCGTCTTGTGTTTGAAAACTGGAAACAATATCACTTCCTCACAATCCTAAAGCCAGTGCCAGTGGTTCATCTCCCTTCAGGAACGCCTGCTGCTCACATTGCATCGGGACACCTACTTTTGACGAAACACGCTGTTGGCCTCGAGTTCTGCTTCTTCCCTGGTCTTCTCCATGCCCCGGCCCTGCAGCCTCTGCAACCTTTCCTCAGGATTCACGGTGAGCAGCAGGATGAGGTCAGGTTTGAGCAGGTCCTCCGGCCACTGGTATACAGGGTGATGGGCTGGGGGCAGGTGCTGGAGACCCCCACTCACCTCAGTGGCTATGGCATAGGTGGCCGTGCTGTGCCAGTACCTGAGAAGGAATGGGGTAGTGAGTTCTCTGTCTGCAGAAGAAGTCAAAGTAGCATCTTAAAATCAGCAGCCGGGAATGATGAAACCAGGGTTGGCGCTACAGAAGTTTCTCTAGTATTGCATAAGTTAAATAAAATTAAATTTTATAAACTAAAAAAAGTTATACAATATTGTTTAAAAAATAAAATTGACAACAGTAATAATGCAGTGTGTTCTTCACACAGCTCCATTGACCCATCTCAAACTACCATTTAGTGTGGCCTCCCCTCTGTCATCGCGTCTTTTTGGTCCTGCTGTCCGCATTCCTCTATGAAAGAATGGAGGGGGATGGGGACGATGAACCTGTTTGGCAGTTCATTTGTATTTAAGGGCTGTGTCTTGGCAGACTAAAATTCTGGAAAGCCCATGTCAGTTCCTACACTGTTTTCACCTTGAACTTGCCAATGAAATTCGCGTTCTGGGACCCCTGAGGTAGAAGCCTCTTTGTTTCTCCCAACTATCCAGTCTGCTGATGGTGCCTCAGTATGAGACAGGGAGACAAATACGCCCTGCCCAGCTCCATGAAAGTCCTCCCTAAGCAAGTCAGTCGTTCCTTCTGCTGGCTGTTTTAAAAAGTTATTTTGGGGGAGGAAAACAAAGTTATTACCATAAACAAAAGTCAAATCAGTCTCTATTTAAAAATGCCTAGTGGCTTCCTACTACCTACGGGAAATGCTTGGTCTTCTGGTAAGACCCAGAACATCCCTCCTAGTCTGCACCTGCTTACCTTTTCCTCTGGTGAGAGTGAGGTTCTCAGCCAGCAAAACTCTCCTCTCCCTTCAGACTCCTAGGAAGCCCCCAAGCAGAATTGATTGTTTTCTATTCTTTGCTCTCAAAACCCTTTCTACGTGACTCTACTGAAAAACTCCTCATTGCAAATTAGAGCTACCTGTTATAAGTGTAATATCTATTGTCTCCTCCATTAGGTAATTTCTTGAGTGGGAAATCTTTTTTAGTAATGCATGTCTGACACATAATAGATATGCAATGAATGAATGTTCTTTGGGTGTATAAATGAATAAATGAATTAGAATGATTTCATTTATCAGCATAAATGAAATCTGCTCTTGCCCTGTTCACGCCATCTTCCAATTTTAAAGGACTAAATGGACAATTCAGATCCAATATAAAAGGACCATCACTCGCAATAAATATTTATGATATAAACCTTCCAACGTAGAGATACCCAGGGGCCCCTCCTCATTTGTACTTTCAAATTACCACCTTCAATTCTTTGTTTTTGTTTGTTTGTTTGTTTTGAGATAGAGTCTCACTCTGTTGCCCAGGCTGGAGTGCAGTGGCACGATCTCAGCTCAATGCAACCTTTGCTTCCCAGGTTCAAGCATTTCTCCTGCCCCACCCTCCCAAGTAGCTGGGATTACAGGCATGCACCACCACACCCAGCTAATTTTTGTATTTTTAATAGAGATGGGGTTTCATCATGTTGGCCAAGCTGGTCTCAAACTCCTGACCTCAGGTGATCCACCCGCCTTGGCCTCCCAAAGTGCTGGAATTACAGGCGTGAGGTACCATGCCCGGCCCAATTCTTTAAAATCCTAAAATTTTGATCATTTTAGAATTGAACTCCTCCCCACAGTGAAAAGTACACAGTGGGATCCACATAATAAATTCCCTGTGTTACCTGAACTGTACATCATTCTGCCTGTGCCCCCCGCCCCACTTGTTTTGTAGATGTAGGTAAAAGTCATCTAAGCTAATATAGCCTCCATCTCCTTATCTGGAAAACAGAGATCATGCAAGGTTTGTTTTCCTTCCATAGTTGTTACAAATACAGACAAGTGCTTTAAAAAAAACTGTATCACAGTGTTACTATAAGATAAATATCTAATTCTTATCAGACACTGGTTATAACTAAAGCTGGATCATTGCAAATTATGATAACAGAACACAAGACAGCACTGAAAAGGACACAAGTAAAAAATTCACTTGGTTGGGAGGCCGAGGCGGGCGGATCACGAGGTCAGGAGATCGAGACCATCCTGGCTAAGACGGTGAAACCTCGTCTTTACTAAATATACAAAAAATTAGCCGGGCGTGGTGGCGGGCGCCTGTAGTCCCAGCTATTCAGTAGCCTGAGGCAGGAGAATGGCGTGAACCCGGAAGGCAGAGCTTGCAGTGAGCCGAGATCACGCCACTGCACTCCAGCCTGGGCGACAGAGCGAGACTCCATCTAAAAAAAAAAAAAAAAAAATTCACTTGGGAGTTGATAATCTCAACATCCATCCTTCAAAGCCCTTGTTCACCTCCAAAAGTGTGCTCTGAGAGCTTCAGGCCACCGCCAGCTCCTGTGAATTCTGCCTGGACACCTTCCTACGTGTTACTTACCCAACTCCTGTTGCTCACAAACTTGTACTTTCACTCTCTCTGCCAGATGGATTTTGTCCCTCAAGCTCAAAAAAAGCCAATCAGGGTCTCAGTTTTCTTTTTCTGGTACTTAAACTATAATTTACACCATGGTCAGCACATGCTCCAGATTCACTGAATTAAATACCCACCTATGAATACAGAGTCTGATATTATCTTATTTTTAAAGTCTTCTTTATTGTAGAAAAATCACCAGCAAGAATAGATTTTTAAAGGTAACAGGGGTGATTAAGACTCCAACCTTGACTACAGTCCCCATTAACAATTACTGTCTCTCATATTTTTCAGCTAGATGATGGTATTGTCTAAAATGGATTTCATTAAAATCTTTAAACATGAACAAAACCCACAAAGACAACAAATAACTGCTCTTTTCTTTTCATCTGACAAGGTGATACAGCATTTCTTTAAAGAACTAAATTGCAGACAATTCACACACACAAAGAAGACAAATCAAGGGAAGAATTAAGGACCTGTTTCCTATAGAGTTCTCCCATTGACAATACGGCTGCTTGTTTAAATAATCACACCCTTAGCCCATCAATTTCAGACGCTTCCCACTATTTAGTATTCTCCAATCCTGCCATCAGGGAAGCCACATTAGTTCAAATCAAAAGCAATTTGCCAACACATTATACACAGCTCATATAATAATGCTTTATCTTTTAATAGCAATTTCCTATTTTCAAGGCACTTCCACACACATCCACTCACTGAATCTTCATCACAACTCTTGACAGTAGGCAGGGAAGGGGGCATGAGTATCCACACTTAACAGATCAGAAAACTGGAGGACAGAGTGCAGAAATCCCTGCCTGCACACAGTGACCAGAGCTGCTTCAGGATCCACAGGCATCCTAGGACATAATGGACCTCGAAAGTCATACCCTACTAGGAAAACCTTAGTCTTTCTCTTTGACATAAAGGGGACTGTATCAAAAAAGATGTCAGTATGGTCTGGTTTTTTGTCCCCACCAAAATCTCATGCCAAAGTGTATTAGGTTGGTGCAAAAGTCATTGCGGTTTTCGCCATTAAGAATAATATCAAAAACCACAATGACTTTTGCAGCAACCTAATAATTCTCATTGTTGGAGATGAGGCCTGGTGGGAGTTGATTGTATCATGGGGGCAGACATCTCCCTTTCTGTTCTCATGATGGTGAGTTGTCATGAGATCTGGGTGTTTAAAATGTGTAGCACTTCCCCCTGCTCTCTTGCCTCTGCCCCTGCCCCTGCCTCTCTCTCTCTCTCCTGTTGCCATTGTTTTCTCTTCAACTTCCGCCATGATTGTAAGTTTCCTGAGGCCTCCCCAGCCATGCCTCCCATATAGCCATGAGGAACTGTCAGTCAACTAAACCTCTTTTCTTTATAGATTACCCAGTCTCAGGTATGTCTTTATAGCAGTGTGAGAAAGAACTAATACAGATATCACGTATGATAACATCAGGCCTGTTAACAATAGGGCAAAAACATTTTCCAGGCAAAGCCTTCCCATGAAGGAACAAGATTTTGTATCCTTCTCAGTTCATCCTAAGATTCCACATAACTTGCCAACCTTGAAATTATTATTGTGTTATAACCATTGCCATCCCCATTGTCATCCCAGGGTTAAAACTACTCATGGGCCATCACAGCCTAGACTGCAGCAACAGCCTTCTAGCTGATTCTTTTTCCTTTCTTGCCCCTCTCCCACCACACACTTTATTCTCCACATACAGTCAGGGTGGTCTCTTGATGGAATATTTCAGACATACAGAAAAGTGTACAGAAAAAGTTATACTTTCAAGAAAGGAGTAGTAGTTCTGTGTCCAGATAGGACAAATCGGCTTTTCAGTGACCAGGTTACCCACCAGGAACAAGTGGAAAAGCTAGAGGAGTCAAAATTAAAGCCTGGTAATACTAAATGTCAACAGGGCTGTTAGTCACAGGGAATTGGCAAATACTGCTGTGGGGAGGGGAGGAGACTCAACATGCTTTCAACCCCTTTAGAATACTTTTTGCAACACCTACCAAACCTGAACAGCCACAAACCCCATGCCCCTGCAGTTCTGCTCCTGGGAACCTATGCAACAGAACTGCATCCATATGTGCACCAAAAATGCATAAAATTTAGTTCACAACAACACAGGAAAATCTTCAAAACACATGTGGTATGAAAGAAGTCAGGTGCAAATAAAACTCCATATCCAACAAACAGTTGCATTTGTAGGCAGTTTAAGAACAGGCAGAACTAATATATGGCTATGGCAGTTAGGACAGTCGCTACCCCTGGGGAGGAAATGGGCAATGACTGCGTGGGGGGCAGAACAGTGGTGTAGGGGCTGTGGCAGGCTCTCATTCTTGATCTGGGTACAGGTGACTTGACTGTGTTCACTTCTTGAAATTCCTTGAGATTTACATTTATGATTAATGTTCTTTACCAACTATGCCATACGTAAATGCAATTGCTTATGTTTATAAAAATAAGTAAATCTGCTGTATGGTTCTCCACCTTATACATATGCTGGTATTTATTTATGCTTTCTCCTGTTGATGGGCTTTAGGTTCTTCAAATTTTGCAAGAGTATGAAGGAAGCTGAAAGAAACTTTTATGAGTGTTTCTTCAGTAGGCAGGAGCAATCTTCCACTTTGCTACATCTTCTCAAACTGCTCTCTAAGTGATTATGCTAGTATCATATGATATGCTCTGACCAGCATCTTATGAGAGTTTCTATTGATCCATATCATATGAGGAAACCTTTAGTTGTAGTAGTTTCACTGACTGGATGGGAGTAAAATGAAATCCAGATGGGAGTAAAATGGAATCTCACGGTGACTGTAATCTTCTCATCCCTTTGCCATTGTGATGTAAGTTCAGTATGACCTGCTTATCATATCCTTTCCCCTTTCTTATAGTATTTTTAAAGCTTTTTTTTTCTTTTTTGTGTTTTTTGTTTTATTGTTTTTGGGATTTTTTTTTTTTTTGAAACAAGGCCCCTCTTGCTCTGTCATCCTCTTGCTTTGTCATTGCAGCCACGACCTCCTGGGCTTAAGGGATTCTCCTTCTTGAGTCTCCTAAGTAGCTGGGACTACAAGTGGGTGCCACCATACCCAGCTATTTTTTTTTAATATTTTTTGTAGAGATGAGGTCTCACTATGTTATCAAGGCTGGCCTTGAATTCTTGGGCTTAAGCACTTTTCCCAACTCAGCCTTCCAAAGTGCTTGGATTACAAGTGTGAGCCACTGCACCTGACCTAAAGCTATTTCTTACAGGTGAATTTTTTAAGTATAAATCAGTTTATGTCTCTCCTTTATCAGAAACATTCCAATGGCTCCCCAGTGCACTCAGAATAAAATCCACTCTATGCCACGGCCTACAAGCCCTATAGACCTGCCCCAACCTTCCTCTTCCCATTTATCCAGAAAGCACCTCCTCATCTACTATGTTTCCAGAACATAGAACATTTTCTAGTTGTCAGATTTGTTAGCTTATTTCAGTCTTAGCTTCATTCTTGCAGATTTCTTTCTCCACAGTGCTTTCTGTTATCCAGGAATTTTCACATTTGGCTTTTTTTTTTTTTTAAATCATGGCTCTGACTAATGGTGCTTTCTCAGACAGGACTTTCTAAACCATATCTAGCGGGGGGTTAGCCATTTTTTAGCACATCACTTTGATTTTTCCTCTTCCCTGCATTTATCATGCTTTGATATTATCTTACCTCATCTTATGTATTATTTTATGTATTTGTTCACTTGATACTTTTATTCTTCTATAATGTTAAGTTTGCTCCATGAAAGTAGGGTATTATCTATCTCATTGATATGGTTTGGCTGTGATCCCACTCAAATCTCATCTTGAATTCCCACATGTTGTTGGAGGGACCCAGTGGGAGGTAATTGAATCATAGGGGCAGGTCTTTCCCATGCTGTTCTCATGATAGTGACTAAGTCTTACAAGATCTGATGGTTTTAAAAAGGGGAGTTTCCTCACACAAGCTCTCTGCTCTTGTCCGCTGCCATGTGAGATATGCTGTAACTTCCACTATGACTGTGAGACCTCCTCAGCGACATGGAACTGTAAATCCATTAAACTTCTTTCTTTTGTAAATTGCCCAGTCTCGTATATGTCTTTATCAGCAATGTGAAAAAGAACCAATACAGTAAATTGGTACCAGAAGTGGGGTGCTGCTGAAAAGATACCCAAAAATGTGGAAGCAACTTTGGAACTGGGTAACAGATAGAGGTTGAAGCAGTTTGGAGGGCTCAGAAGAGGACAGGAAAATGTGAGAAAGGTTGAACTCCCTAGAGATTTGTTCAATGGCTTTGACCAAAATGCTGATAATGATATGGACAATGAAATCCAGGCTGAGGTGGTCCGAGATGGAAATGAGGAACTTGTTGAAAACTGGAGCAAAGGTAACTCGTTATGCTTTAGCAAAGAGATTGGCAGCATTTAGCCCTTGCCCTAGAGATTTGTGGAACTTTGAACTTGAGAGAATAATTTAGGGTAATTGGTGGAAGAAATTTCTAAGCAGCAAAGCATTCAAGAGGTGACTTGGATGCTGTTAAAGGTATTCGGTTTTAAAATGGAAACAGCATAAAAGTTTGGAAGATTTGCAGCGTGACAATGTGACAGAAAAGAAAATCCCATTTTCTGAGGAGAAATTCAAGCTGGCTGCAGAAGTTTGCATAAGCAATGAGAAGCCAAATGTTAATCACCAAGACAATGGGGAAAATGTCTTGAGGGCATGTCAGAGACCTCTGCTGCTGCCCCTCCCATCACAGACCCAGAGGTTTAGGAGGAAAAAAATGGTTTTATGGGCCCAGGGTCCCTCTGCTGTGTGCAGCCTAGAGACTTGGTGTCCTGTGTCCCAGCCACTCTAGCCTTGAGTAAAAGAGGCCAAGGTACAGCTCAGGCTCTTGATTCAGAGGGGGAAAGCCCCAAGCCTTGGCAGCTTCCATGTGGTGTTGAGCCTACAGGTACACAGAAGTCAAGAATTGAGGTTTGGGAACCTCCGCCTAGATTTCAGAGGATGTATGGAAACGCCTGGATGTCCAGGCAGAAGTTTGCTACAGGAGTGGGGCCCTCATGGAGAACCTCTGCTAGGGCAGTGCGGAAGGGAAATGTGTGGTTGGAGCCCTGACACAGAGTCCCTACTGGGGCACTGCCTAGTGGACCTGTTTGAAGACAGCCACTGTCCACCAGATCCCAGAATGGCAGATCCACTGACGGCTTGCACCATGCACCTGGAAAAGCTGCAGACAACATCAGCTTGTGAGAGCAGCGAGGAGTGGGGGCTATACCCTGCAAAGCCACAGGGATGGAGCTGTCCAAGACCATGAGGATCCACCTCTTGCATCAGCATGATCTGGACATGAGAAATGGAGTCAAAGGAGATAATTTTGGAGCTTTAAGATTTGACTGCCCAGCTGAATTTCAGACTTGCAAGGAGCCTGTAGCCCCTTTGTTTTGGTCAATTTCTCTCATTTGTAATGGCTGTATTCACCCAATGCCTGTAGCCTCATTGTATCTAGGAAGTAACTAACTTGCTTTTGATTTTACAGGGTCATAGGTGGAAGAGACTTACCTTGTCTCAGATGAGACTTTGGCTGTGGACTTTTGAGTTAATGCTGAAATGAGTTAAGAGTTTGTGGGACTGTTGGGAAGGCATGACTGGTTTTGAAGTGTGAGGACATGAGATTTGGGAGAGGCCGGGAGTGGAGTTATATGATTTGGCTGTGTCCCCACCCAAATCTCATCTTGAATTCCCATGTGTTGTGGGGAAGGACCCAGTGGGAGGTAATTGAATCATGGGGGCAGGTCTTTACCATGCTGTTCTCATGATTGTGAATAAGTCTCACAAGTTCTGATGGTTTTAAAAAGGGGAGTTTCCCTGCACATGCTCTCTACTCTTGTCTACTGCCATGTAAGACATACTTTTTACCTTCCACCATGATTGTGAGGCCTCCCCAGCCCCATGGAACTGTAAGTCCATTAAACCTCTTTCTTTTGTAAATTGCCCAATCTCGGGTATATCTTTATCAATAGCATGAAAATGGACGAATACATTGGTTTATCATTGAATCCTCTGAATTGAAACTAGTCTTTGGCACACAGGAGGTGTCCAATAAGTATTTGTTGAATAAGCCAATGAACAAATGAATGACTGAAAGTATAGACTCATTAATGTCCCCAGTATGCTATTTCCAGCTTCCCTTGGCAAGTTTTTTTACCTTTCTGAGATCTATAGTTCTCATCAGTAAACTGGGAATAACATGTAACATTCACCTACCCAAGTTATAGCTCCAGATACTAGTATTATATATGTAATTCTCTAGCAAATGCCAGTGCCTGGTATAGGTAATTAACAATTCATAAGCAGAATTCCTATTATTATCATAATACAATTTTTTCCTGGCATATACATGTACGTACATGTGCGCACACACACACACACACTCTCATATATTAGGGAGAAAATGTCCAATTCAAGGCATCTTTATACCTACCTGTCTACAATCACAGGAGATTTGGCAGATTCTTTAGCTATTTCGGAGGCCACAAGATAATTGCCCAAAGAGTAAAAAGCTCTTCTAATGATAGTTGGTTCATCATCAAAGATCTTCCTCCACTGGCCAATGCAAGAGGGTGGTGACTTTAAGAGGACAGCCTTAAGTGAATCTGCCACTGACTGGGTCACCGTGGTTTTACCTGCAGGTCATACACAAAGTATATACATCTTAACCACAGCCGAAAAGTTAATATTGACTGAGAAAGAGCACAGACATTCTCTCAACCAGCAAATCAAATGAGTAGACCAAATAACAGGATTCTTTATAAAAAGCTGTAGACCCATAGGAAGTTCGGATTCCTCTGTGTGGTATTAGGAAACCTGGAGGAAAAATTCTGGTTAGTGATCAAATCTGATATTGGGAGTCTGGACACAAGAGCCCCTTTTACGTGTGACTTTTATTCCTGGCAGCTCAGCTACTGCTCACCCTCTTACCACGTTCCCCACTCTGAAGACTTTCTCTCCTCTTACTGTCTATAGCTGATGAACCCATGCCTGGCATCCACAGCGACTCTTCTCGCCCCTCCTCTCTTTCCACCTTCTTCATACCCTGCTTCCACTTCTGTGCAATCCCTTTCCAATTTCCAGCCCTGGCTCTACCACTCACTCCTGTGCTTGCCCCTTTGGGTTTGGCCTTTAGAGCTTTTGTATCTGCTTTAGGCTTCAGCTTTCTCCTCAAAGGCACTGCTTAGGCCTCATTGACTTTCTGACTCTGCCTTGCACAGCCGCGGGTGACAGATTAGCCCCTTCCCAGAGCCCATCTCACAATTCTCAGCTGCTGCCTGGAGCTCAGGACAGGTGGTGATGAGAAGATCTACTCCAGCACACTGTGCACTAGTTTCTCTGAGCTCCTACTGTTTCGATTTATTTTTAAGTTTCTCTATCACACACTTAACACTTTATTACCAACTATCTATTTTCCTTTTTTCTTGGGTTGTCAGGACGGACCCTAACAGTAGCTACCATTTCTCAGTGTCTACTAGGAGCCAAGTACTCAGCACGTTATACTCTTAATTCTCCCAGTGACCCTGCAAAACAGTTATTATTTAATCATCTTACAGATGAAGAAACTGAGCACTGGAGAAGTTAACAAATTTACCTAAACTCACCCTCCTGACAGGCCTTGGTGCAGGACGCAAATGCAGGGCAGACAGAACCACTAGCCTGTGTTCTTTCTGTCACTCTGTGCTAACTCCTTGTAACATTTGTATGTGTGGATGTTTGTGTTGAGGCTGAATTTTTTATGTCTCCTGTAATCCCACCAAACCTAAATTAGCTGTGGGTACAAAATAAATGATCAACAAAACACATCAGCTGAAGGACCGATGGTGTTACAATTCCCTCTGCAGCTGAAAGAAACTATGATTGGTCCTGGGCACAGCCAGTACATTTGAGTGATGACAGCTGGTCTCCCTGAAGGCCAGGACACGGCCCGATCCTTCACATGGAGCCAGGATGGTCAACATGGGCCATCACCTGTGCCACGTCTCCCTCGCTGGGTACACAAGTGCCTCTATATGGAAATTGCCTTCTATATTATTAAAAGTCTGTACTCCTCAAGTTTACACAGGAGGAGAAACTCCTGTGCTGAATCACTCGGATGCTAGTTCTCCAACATCAACCCTCTCCTCAGTGTGTCCTGGGCCATAGGAGCAGCATGTCTGCCCCTTTTGTACTTTGGTCTAATGTGAGCACACGTTGTATTTTGAACTCAGTTTGACAGCTCAGAAGGCTTTTTTTTCTTCATTTCCTAGTTCTTCCACATTTTGCTCCAGAAGAATCTCTGAATTGCCTATGGTTCCTGGACACACCACCCTGGTTCAAGCCCCTGAACCTTTGCCCATGCTATTTCTTCTGTCTGGAGGATGTTACCTGCTTTCATCACCTGACCAACTCCTATCTGTATTTAAAATACAATCCAGGTATCACCCCTGACCATGCACTCCACCCGACAAAGCCCCACAGAGGCCAGATTCAGTGCCCTTCCTGTGTTCCGCCAGAGCACTGAGGATCCGTGCCCACACATCATGCTGCTTCATATTGAAGGTCTTACTCATCTCTGCATCCCAGGGCCTGCCTAGCACAGGGCCTGCCACACAGTAGGGGCACACATAAGGCTCCATATAAAGTTTGGTTTTGCAAGAAGTATTTGTTTCTGCAACTAATCAGTTAGTGTCATTGCCTATAACTAAAAGGTAGTATTATCTTACCCGTGGCATCCAGTCCTTCGATGGCAACAACCTGGAACTTTCCTTTCTGGACCTGTTTTGGGCACTGGTCGACCAGGTCAAGCACCGCCCGGGCTTCAGGAATAAAGGAGGTACACTGTAAAACAAGGTCTATCCATCAGCAACGAAGCCAGGGGGCTTTTGCCGAAATCACACCTAAATGGCTGAGCATAATATTGCCGCATGCTAATAAGGCCTAAGTTATACTGAGCACTGTGCCAGGCCATGGGAATTCAGAGTATTTCGATGCTAGGATGGACTGGAGTGTTTTATTTTATATTGAGTAGCCGAGGCTTGAAACAGCTGTCCCTGTCTGGATCGCTTGGTGGCCTGCAGTCCTCACTGAGCAGGTTTTAGAAAGGCCAGGCGACGCACATCACCACAATGTCCTGTGACACAGCAACCACGGAACTACAGGCCCGCTGGGAACATTGTGTCACAAGAATGGGAAATCAGCTACACAGTGGGTTGAAGAGAGCAGTCTTCATCTGCAGCATGTCCTCTCCTAGCCATTCAGGGAGCTGAGATAAAGAGTCAAGCAGTGCAATCATGAAGCCAGCGGAGCAGCGCCCCCCTGGGAATTCCCAGTTCCTCAATGTGCATTATCTCACTGCATGCTCACAGCATCTCAGAGCGAGGCTCAGACACTTACTTATGTGCTTGCTCTGAGCAAGGCAATCTTCTAAGTGCTTTACAAGTATTCAGTTGCCAATCTCTGTGATAGCTTTGAGGTGGGTGGGGGAGTACTATTATTATTCCCATCATATGAATTAAGGAAACTGAGGCAGAGAGTTGAAGAAACTTGCTCAAAGTGACACAGTTAATAAATGCCAGAGTTTGAATTTAAACACACGTGGTTGATCTTGCACTCTTAACTGCTCCACAACGCTGTCCCGTAAGCTTGGAAAATATTCCCAAGCTCCATGGGGCGTCCTCAGGGGTCATCTGTGTCACAGGAAGACATCTGCCTAGCCCGCGATCAGAAAGAATTTTCAGTCTCTTTCTGTGAGTACCTGCTGCGAGTCAGATGTTTCCTTAATCGTCAGGACAACACCACAAGATGGGAATTTTACATGTCAAAGGGCAAAACTTAAGAGTAGTTGAGTAACCTGCACAAGGTTCATGGCCAGTCGGTAGGTAAACGCTATTTAAGTCTAAATTTCTTAAACCCCCTAAACGCATGCATTTTCTTTTTCACCCCAAGATCCTTGAATGGTGATCATCAGCAAATAAAATTACTTCCCAGCTGACATTATTTTCCCTCACTCCTGGCAGCCCCTTTATTCCCTCTGTACTGCTGTTGGGATGCTTTTACAGCAAGCATCGCGCGGCTTGGTGTAGGTCTATGTTCCACGTCAGGTTGGAAGACCCTTGCAAACAAGAATCTTAAGAGTTGCCTGGCTTACAGGACACCTTCCCTACCTGATTTGTTAACGGAAATAAACAAACCACCCAGGCAAGAACCGGCTTTACAGACCAGCCTCTTGGTCCAGTTCTCTGGTCTGAAGGGTTCAGAGGCCACGCTGGGAGCTGGAAAGGGACAGAACTCTTACCTCCTCCAAAACGGCCCGGGCGGCTTCCCGGTCCGGGAAGACCACGGAACTGGGCAAGTCTGGCACCACCGGGTGTAGCGGGGGCTCCGGGGCGGGCACGACCTGTGCGCAGCCCACCTGCAGCCGCCTGCCGTCTTGCACCTCCCAGAGGCGCTGCCACAGCTGGCCGCGTGGGTCGGCCTCGAACTCGCCCAGGTGCGGGCGTGGTGCCTCCTGGCAGGCGCCCAGCAGCTCGAGCAGCGCTTGCCGGGTGTCAGGGTCATCCAGGGGGTCGCGCAGCAGGAAGCCTTGCTGCGCGCCGCCGGCCTGGCCGCCCGGGCAGTAGCAGAGCAGCCTGAGCAGCTGGCACCGCTGGAAGGGGCCGCGGCGAAGCTGGTGCAGCAGGCGCTGGTGCAGCCGCGCCGCCCGGACCCGGGCCCCGCAGCCGGCGTCCGGGGTCACGGGCACGCACAGCGAGTAGCTGCGCTCCGGGGGCCCCAGCAGCGCCGCCAGGCGGGGGTCGGGGGCGTCTGCGTCGCCGGGGGCGTCGGCGCCTAGGGCGAAGTGAGCCAGGGTGCAGTCGGGAAGTTCCAGGACGAAGCGGCGCGGCGGAGCCATGGCCCCAGCGCAGACCCCGCGCCGCCCGAGCAGCGGCCCCGACAGTGGCCTGCGCAGGAGCGGGCGGGCGAAGGCCATGGGCGCCTCAGCGACACCGCCCTCGGCCCCGCCTCGGAAACGAAACCCGGCGGGAGCCAGGCGCCGGCGGGAAACGAAACCTGGAGGGAGCCAGGCGCCAGCGGGAAACGAAAGCGAAGCGTTGCGGGGAAACGAAAGCCGCAGGCCCCGGCGGGGCGGGAGCCCTGGGGCTGGGGCGCCCTTCCGGCCTCTCCTCCTCTCCGCGAGATTTGCGCGATAAACGGCCGGCGCTCGGGAGCAAACGTTCGGCCCCGGGGCCCCAGGTGCGCGGCTCCGCCGGCCTGCGCGGTCCCCAGGCGCCGGCTCCCGGGGCTGACACCGAATGAGACCCCGCGCCGTCGGCCCCAAGGTAGCTCCGTGTGCGTTCTGCGGGTGGCTGGCCGCCCCGACTCTGGTTTGAGTTCCTCCTCTGCGGCTTATGCCGGGTGCATGGAGGGGGGCGGGGGTGCACGCGCGAGGGACAGAGGGACAGAGAAGTCCCTTCCCGGTGTTAACTGGCTCTTCAACGCCCACGTGCAGGCGCACTACTGCCCTTGGATGACTGACCAGGCCCTGCAGACCATGGCCCTCCCCGACCTCAACTCCTAGCTCTGACCACGCGTCCCCGCCCCTCTAATCCTGCAGAGCTGCTTTCCTGCGGGAACAGGGCGCAGTTCTGGCCCTTCCCTCTCCTGTGTCCTTATCTCACCTGTGCACTCACTCACCTGTGCACACACTCACCTGTGCACAAGCTTTTCCCTCTTCTTGGAATTGCCCTCTCCCTTTTGCTGACTCTCCAACTAGGAAGTGTCGCCCAGATTGGCACCTCGAAATCGTCTTTCTTCCACCAAATGGAAGTTTCCTGCACTAAGGTGAAGTGTGTCAGGATAGCACCCTCTGCCTGCCACGGTCCAGCATCAGCACTGTTGCTGCCTAACAGTGTAACTGCCTAACAGTGTAACAGTGTTTGCCCAGTTATTTGGATGTTTTATTCTGTGTTTACTCGTTAAGTGATGCCTTTTAAAAATGATGTCAAGCAAACCAAAAACAAACAAAAGGACAATATTCTCCAGGGAAACTCTCTCAAAAAAATAGAATTGAGACAAAGATTGAAAACATTAGATGAGCTGAAAGCAGTTTTTTTTTTTTATGTCTTAATAGTATTGGACTTAAACTTGGGATTATGTTTAATTCTGAAAAAAAAAAGTCTTAACAAACGTGAAATATAGATAGGTGGTTGGAATGTGGGTTAATAGGCTAAGAAGAATTAGGAGTTTAAAATTTTTTAGCTCTTTGAGAATAGAATTGTTTTTATTCTCTATCGGGATTTTCACTTTTGGACATTTAGCATGTGCCAGTGGTTTCATGTGTATGTAGTATATGAAAGTAAGAGTCTTCCAGTCACTCCCTTTTCTTCTCTAAGGCAGTACTGCATCCTCAAGCCTGCTTGACCTTTTCCCTATGCCATCCACCTCTCTGGATGTATTAGTCTATCCTGGCTGCCATAACAAAATACCACGGACAGGGCAGCCTAAACAATAGAAAATTTGTTTTCTCAATGTTCAGGTGGCCAGAGAAGCTGGAGATCAAGTTGCCAGCAGGGTTTGCTTTTTCTGAGGCCTCCCTTTCTAGCGTGCAGACCGCCTCTCTTTCTGGCATGCAGACGGCCTCCTTCTCTCTGTGTTCTCACAGGGCCTTTCCTCTGTGCTTGCATCCTTGGCGTCTCCTTGAAGGTCTAAATTTCCTCTTCTAGGAAGGACACCAGTCAGATTGGGTTAGGGCCTACCATAATGTTCTCATTTTAATGTAATCACCTATTGAAAGCCTTATTTTGAAATACAGTCATACTGTGAGGCACTGGGGGCTAGGGCTGAACATGAATTTTGGGGGACATGATATAGCCTATAACTCCCCACATATCTGGGTTAGTAGCCTCTCCTGTGTCCCCCACCAAGGCTATTTGTATCCTCTGTCCTTGACACTCCACAGTCACTTGCCAGTCTCTTTCCCACCACTGAGCACCTTGAGGGTAAGTAGGAAGACCAGCTTCTTCCTAACTTTTCTCTGAGCCTCCAACTGAAAGAAAACCTGACACACAGTTTGCTAAATGAAGCATCCTATCTTTTTTTAATTTAAGTTTTCCTCTCTATTTTTCACCTACCTTCGCCCTACAAAGAGATGTAAAGTTAATAACACTGCAGTATTTGGGCTTAGTTAATATTATATAAGTGTTGAAGATGTTGAAGATATATCTTCATTCATAAAGAAAAATTTCTGTTAGATTTTCAAGCCCCTTCAAATTTGTAGGACAGAGACTCTGTGAGCCACAGCTGGATGTTTATATTGACTAAACATGCCTGTAGCCACCCACCCTTGCAGGTGGAAAGGAGAGAAGCTGCAGGTGGGGAAGATACTTCAAAGAGGTGTCTTTAAATGAATGAATAGCACAGCTGTATCATAGGAAAAACCATAATGTTCAACACTTACAGTATTAAACAAGAGAAAATGAAACTTTTCTAGCCATTCTGCTCCTAAGAAAAAAAAGAAACAAAATGGGAGAATTAAAAATATAAATGGCAATTAATAAATAAGAAAAAATAACACTTTGAGAAAGAGCTTAGTTTTTGAAAACATGTTTAAACAGATATGTTTCTAGGTAGTTTAATTCAATTGGAAAAAGAAAGAAAATGCAAATCAGAATAGGAATCAATGAGATGATAGAATCACAAGTTGAAAAGGATACCCAAAAGAGAATATTACAAACAATTCCACATTCATAAAAGTGAATATTATAAAATAAATGATGAGCTCAGAAAATAAGAATTAATAAAATGAGCCCAGGATAGAATGTTGATTCTGTGACTCTGTAACCCAAATCCTAGGCTAGAAGTTAATGAAAGGGCTAAAAAGCACTGAAGAAGTTTCAGAGATCACTTGGTTATCAAGGAACAGGTAAGCTCTCTCTCACATAACCTTCTGTTTCTTTTTTAAATAAAAATTCATTCTAGCACATTTGTGGGCTTACAACGTGAAGAGTATTCTACTGTCTCATGGAGTTGATTTTCTCACAAAGAAATGCTATTGATACAGCTACCTTTGAGGGAAGAGTTGCCATAACAGGTCTAGCTGCTCACCCCTTGCATATCTCCACAGGAGCCTCTAACCATGATTGCTGGGCCAAACTTTGGAAAGATGACCCTCCAGAGGCTCTTTATATTAATGGTTGGTGACTCTGTCATGTACACCTGGGGCAATACTCCATGACATGCCAGCTTGCAATCATTTTGCACAAACGTCAAGATTAACGATGTGCACCTCATTCATTGTTGGGGTCCTGAGATTTGGTTACCATAGCTGGGCACGTGGCAGGATGTGCCTGCGTGCCTAGCCCTTCATATAATGGCAGACCCTGAGACTCAAACAGGCTTTTCCTGGCCAGTGGTTTCAAACACGTCCTGGTAGTTCACTGCTGGAGGGAGCACACCCTGTGCAACTCAGGTGGTGAAGGACTCAAAAGCTTATGGCTACCCTCTCCAGACTGCTTGACTTACACCTTTTTCCTATTGTTCTTGCTCTGCAGGCTTTTAGAGGAATAAAGCCCAGATGGGAGTCTAACATGCTACTGAGTCTTATGAGTCCTGTTTGTGAATTAGCAAGCATAAAGGTGGTCTTGAGACGTCCACACATGCACACACACACATACCCACTCATGAAAAGAAAAAAAATTTCCAAGATTAGAGCCCACTGTTATTTCAGAGCATGTTGATATTCCATTTTATGCATGTAAATACACACACACATAAACACAAATACAACTTTTGGCCCATGAAGTAGTGAAAGGGAAAGGCAAAGAAGTTAAAGAAGTCTGCAACCAACATCTGTGTACAATCACCAACAAAGTGTACAATATATGATGAATTTCTAAAAATTAGTGATAAAATGCAGGAAACCTAATAGGCAAAGGATTGGAACAAGCACATCACACACAAAAAATATTCAAATGGCTAACAGAGGAAAAGATACTTAATATCATTGGTCATAAGGGAACTGGAAATTACAACCATAATGATAGGAACAGCAGGCCTACAAATTTGTGATGTGAACAAATGTGAAACAGAAATAGTCCTTCAAGACGGAGCCCAGGTGGCCAACTAGTTCTGAATTTAAAATAAAGCCAAGTAGCCATTTGCTGATTAGAGGTCACACGAGTACTGTGACTTCCTGGAAAGCCCACCCGTTCTAACTTTGGGGCTTTGAGAGCTCTCCTGGATCAACCAATCAAAACACAATGGTATTGATTAATCAGAGCTCAGTTGTATAAAACAATCAGGATGCAGCTGTGTTGCCCAATCAGGACTAAGTGAGTTTAAATCCTTCATTTGCATAAATATACCTGATTGGGACCCTAGGTGGGATTTTTGCTATAAAACCCTAGACTTCCTTTTGTTCTTTGGAAAACACCTCTGTTTCACACTGAAGGCTGGTGCAAATTATTCACTGAAATAAAATCTCTTTCTTCCAGATTCCTTTTCAGAGAAGTTTTGTTCACATTTATAGTGTCAGAAGTGGAATAAGAAAAGAATCCTGATTTTTCTCCCAGCACAGTCCTTAACCAACTCATTTGTGCCTCCAAGAAGTCCTTGAGCTCAGTTGTCTTAAATAATTTCAAGGAACAGTACTCACTGTTATTTCAGAGTATTTTGATATTTCATTTCATGCATGTAAATACACAGACACACAGACATGATTACAACTTTGGGACCATGATGTGAGGGGAATGAGGGTCGAGAGGTCCTCTGGTAAGTCTTCCTGAATTCATACCTTCCATGCTTTGGATGAGGTCTTGGAGACTATTTTTCCCCCATAGGTCCCATCTATTGGAACCTCAAAGAGAAACTTCTTTTAGCCATGGGCTTGAGTAAGGGAGCATTCTCAGCCATTCCCCCCATCTAGACTGCAAAGGGGACATTTCCTCTTGACCCCAAGTTTAGGAGGGAGCCTTTCCAGCCAGTTCCCTCCATCCAGACCCTGGAGAGGACTTTCCCTGTTGGCCCAGCGTTTAGGAAGGGCTTCTCAGTCAGGCTATGCCAGTCTGTAAGGTTTTGTGGGGATGCTCACAGTAAGGGCACTGAAAGGAACAAGTTTGTCAGATCACTGCAATGAGTAGGCCATGCTTTCAGTTCTTCCTATCTGGTCAGCTGCCTTCTGGCACTCCAGCTGGATTTATGAGCCAAAATTATGGTTTCAGGTGTTGTAATTGGCTAAGTCTCTGGACACAAATTACCCAGAATAATCTGAAACTTTACTGGCCAAAGTGGGACTCCTTTAAAATTCCAAGACTTGCCAGTCTACACACACAACTGGAAAAAAGAAAATACCAAACCTCCCAGAGACAATGGGAAGCCTTTTTCAGTTGTTGGTACTTTGAAAGTCCTCAGTGGAATCAAGGCAGTCATCACCTCTCTTAGGGAAAATAACTACAAAGTGAGTGAGCACATCAGTGAAATAGAAACATCAGCGCTTGCAGGACCAACACCAAGGCTGTAGAAACACCACTGAAACCATTGTTCCACTAGCTGCCTTGCCTGTTGCTCTACCTGTCTTCTGCACCTTTCTTCACCAGCTTTATCCTTCATTCCCTCCTTCCTCTTTCAGGTTTTCACCTAGTTATTTTAAGAAAAGGTTCTGAACTACTTCTCTAGACTCATCTGTGTGTTTTCTTGTCCTGTGATGAATTCCTGTGATTTATGTTACTTTGGCATTAATTTTAATCCTCCTCTAGCACACGCAGACTCCTTCTTGAGAAAGCTTAAATTCTTTCTGTATTTGAGATGTAAATTTGCCACCCTCTTTTCTCTAAAATTTGGTAAGGGATTTTGCTATGTGGGACAGATACATTTCAACTTATTTTATTTACAGAAATGCTGGTTGAATCCAACTGTCTTCTAAACAAGGGGGTTTTACCTGACTCATGGCTCAAGTTTTAAAATTAAAGCTAAAAGATCATTACTTGTGCCTACCTGTATTTTTGTGTGTGTGTGCGTGTGTATACATGTCTGTTAGTATATTGTCTACCAGATTGGCTTCTAAAAATGGGTACTCATAAGTTAAGCAAATAAGTCAAAATGCTTTTCAAGTTCATATCACTTAGTAATTTTTAGATGGATAAGACTAGTCTAATATTGTTTGTTTGATGGGAATGGCTATGTCTTTGAGTTATCAGAAAAATATGCATATATTTAACATTAAGATTTTTAGTTTTATTATACTTGCCTGCCATTCAGTAGTATAAAGTTGGTTGATAGAAAACAGCTTGAGATTATGCTAGATTTGCCTGAAGTATCATGAAATTTTCCAGGCATAATTATTAAAAATGAATAGATGGGGTGGATGCAGATGGGATAAAAGTTTTTAAATGAACTTTTGGTAATGGTTATGTTTTGTAATATATTTACTTAGGAAGGCTTCTCCAAATCTTTTTGGTAACTATAGCTATAGAATTTTTCTGAGCTAAATTAAATGGTTAATATTCATTGCATATCTAGATCATTTAGAAATAAGATAATGCTAAGACATTATTGCTAAATATGAGTTTAGGCTTACATATTTTTGGCTTCTTAATTCAGAAGAACAAAAGTTCTTTGGATTTGTTAGTAAAAATGTCCTTTTTCATATTAAAAAGATGTTCTGTTAGAAAGCTTGTGTCTCTTGAAATTGTAAAACGTGTATTCTTGGATTGTTGGTATGGCAGATTTTCACTGAAAATTAGGGTTGCTAAGAAATAGTATGGTGATTAAAGTGTGTGATTAAGCTATAGGGCAGAAGGCATTCTGTTTGCAAGTGTTTGAGGAGGGTAGAATGTGTTTTTGATAAAGAAGGTTGAAAAGAAAAGAGAAATGAGAAAGAACCTTGTGTGATAAATTTTTGTCTTACAGTAAAATGACTGGTTATTTAAGAAAGGAAGTATGGAACAGAGAAGAAAGTCTAAGCATGTCATCAAAGGTCTAAGTAAATCATAAGCTGCATGAAAATCAAGTTTATAAAAGCAATTTTCTGTGCAATCAGGTTGGCTACAATTGAAAAGAAATCGTATATGAGTCTTTCTCAGGATTAAACGTTGATGTTAAAAATACACTGATACAGAACTTTAAAATTTGATCTCATGTATTAAAACAAGATTTTCTTAAAATACTGATTTGCTCTTAGTAAAATTGCAAGAGGTTTTAATTTTTAATTTGCAAATCTGTTCCCTTAATAGTAATCCTCTAAACTACAAACAGTTTCTGTTTCTGGCATATTTCCTCCTGAGATCTATATAATTTTCCTGTTTTCAGGTTGTAAATGCAGCTCTCTTTCTCTTGGTCCTTGAAAAGGTAAATTATTTTTGCGTGGCCACAATGATAACCATCTCCTTCAACCTTTTTGTCATCTCCTGTAACTTTTTCTCTGGTTCTAACACTGCTGTCATGGCCTGATGCTAAAATGTTTATTTTGAAGATCTAGAAAACCAAAGTTTTCCTTCATTATAACTTGATTTTACACTCTTGGCTTTTCTTGATGTGTCTGAATTGTTCCACGTAACCAGGAAACTTCCTATGTTGTTCCTAAGAACCAAGGATTTCCATGTTCAGAGTACTAGTTTTCTTGTTTACATTTCTCTATAGTAGCATATGCTTAGAATTCTGGATACATTCTTTCTGTGCCTGATTAAATTCAAATACCCTTCGCATCAGGTTTAACTTTCAGGTTATGTGAATGGGCTTTCTGTAAGGAGAAGCAATCATACTAAAGGAGGTTTGTTTCCCCTTTACCTATTAGGTAACTGGCCTAGTAAACTAAGAGTCTGTGTTTTGCTGAGATAATTCTTTTGCTTCATGTTGTTTTTATTAGGCTTTTGATTACTTAGAGAAGCTGAACTTTAAAAAGTTTAGGGTTTTCACATGCATGTAAATCTGTATTCTTTTCGAAGTCTCCTGATTATCACTTTGTTTATTTAGCAGTGACATATGGTTCCGGTTAATCAAGTATTTTGAACCTTTTGACATCTTTGGCAGGTTTCCTCAATATCAAAACCCTAAATTAAGCCTTTCTGATCTTGTAGAGATACCAAATGATTAGGCTTATTTGGCAAATCATATGGGAAGCATATCAAATAAGAAATGATGTTTAACTTGCTTTAAGTTATATTTATATAAATACGTTATTAATATGTGTTCCAAATTGCGTGAGATCTTAAAATTCCAAGATGTTGTATGATATGGTTTAGATTTGTGTCCCCAACCAAATCTCATGTTGAAATTGTAAACCTCAATGTTGGAGGTGCAACCTGGTGGGAAGTGATTAGATCATGGGAGCAGGTCCTCATGAATGGCTTAGTACCATCAACTTGGTACTGTCCTCAGGATAGGTAGTTCTTGTGAGATCTAATTGTTTAAAAGTGTGTAGCACCTCCCCCTGCCCCAGCATCTTTCTTTCTTGCTCCTGCCCTGGCCATGTGAGACATCTTCTCCCCCTTTTCCTTCTGTCATGTTTGTAAGTTTCCTGAGGCCTCCCCAGAAGCCAAGCAGATGCCAGCATGATGCTTCCTGTACAGCCTGCATAAGAATGAGCCAATTCAACCTATGTTCCTTATAAATGACCCAATCTTGGGTATTTCTTTACAGCAATGCAAGAATTGACTAATATATCATAATATGTGTTATCAGTCTTGAGTATGATTATTTTGTTTAATGATTGTATGCCACAAAAATACCTAAATTTTCTTTTAAATTTTCTTGCAATTATTTCTACATTATTTCTTACAATTTCCTTGTAAACTCTCATCAGAGTTTTGATCATAGCTGTTCTTGATTTTTCTCATCCACAATTATTGTTTTAAATTCTTCTCTAGAAGCATTTGCAATCAGCTATAGCCCAAAATTACTAATTAAGGAAAGCAAAATTAATTAACTAAAAGTAAGTAATTGATAAGGATAATTTTATGACTTTTATTTAAAATGTTGGTTCTACACTTAAATATTTTTTTCAGATTCAAGGAATTTTTCTTTCACTAGCTATAGTTTGCAATAATTTGGTGAAGTATACTTTTGTGAACAAAAGTGGAGGCCTTTGCCTTTCTCCCTACTTGAGTCCTCCAAAATTCAGACACTATTTGTGAGCATTCTTATTTTATTTCTGTAAGTTCAATAAAAATCTGCTCTCCCTTTATAAGCAGGATACTATTGGAAATACTGATTATATTACTAGGCTTTGATTGAAAAGTCATATTTAAGAAGGGTCATAAAATGCCTGGCTTCAAGAGTTACCAGCCTTACAGTGAATACATAAAACTTGTCACTTCCTGGTAGGCCCAAGAACCTTAAGTCCCTAAGTAAAATCTAAAGCCTGCCTTGATTTGGCTTCCTAGCCTCTAGAGGTTCTAAAACCTGAAAGTTCCTGTATGATTAATGTGGAGAGAAAAAGTCATGTTCTTAAGAAAAACTAATGTGCACCTACTACTAGGTTAAATCCCTGTGCACTGTTTTCAAGTTCTGTTTTTCTACCTGTAGACCGGACTGGATCCTGAGTTCTCCTAATTTCCTACAATATCTGGATACAGTTAAATCCTGATAAAGTTTACCAGCCCTCTTCCCTCAAGCAAAACTGTAGAGCCTCTCGGACATTTCCCCTACTCGAATTATTCAACTAGGGGAATTAGGTATTAAGACTGGAGAAAACTCATCAGAGCTCTGGTCAACACTGGGGCTACTCTGTCCATCCTTAACCCCAGCATGCTTTCCATGGACCCTCCCCGGAGTTCTGAATTCATCCAGATTATGGTTCCTATTCTTCACCTATTCTTTTCCAACTAGTACCCCTCACGGGCAGTTGTTTTTCCTTTGGGCTTCCACACACTTCCTAGGCAGGGACTTCTTAGAAACATTCCAGGCCCATATTTTATTCTCCCAGAAAGGAGAAATAATGCTTGAGTTATCCTCACCAGGAGATTTGGCCACGGAAATAACTTTTACCCAAATTCCCATCTATTCAGTTATCCTCAACACTACCTACCCTGTTCTCTAACAGCTATAATTCAACACTCATGATAATCCCTCAGATTATGAAGATAATAGTTGTGGATACTCTCAAGGATATAATTCATCTAGAAGGGCTAACCCTAGAAGGAGCTAGATTAGAAAGGTTTTTCGGGTCCCAATTTAAACTAGATTGTGCTTGGAATTCATAAATGATCAGAAACCCTTCCTGAACTGTTCACAGGATTGCCTGCTCTACCACCCAGGCCATCAGGATGCAACAGAGGTCCATAGACTCCCTTGCTCATGTGGTCCTAGACAAACACATTGCTTTAGACTGTCTCCTCTCTGCACAGAGTGATGTTTGTGCTGTTGCTGCCACTTTCTGCAGGGTAAATACTTCCAGGCAGGTTGAATTTGAAACATCTAAGATCATAAGGCTAGCCAAATCTCTGAAAAACACCTTCAAAAAGCCTCCTAGCTGGACTTTCTAGGTTAAGTTTCTGATCTCCAGATATTTCCAGCTGGCTTCCCCTGTAGTAGTGTTCCTTCTACATGCCACCCTGCAAGTCTTGATCCTCCTCATGTTTGGGCTAAGCATTTGGCACCTCTTTAATATTTTCCTAGCCTATTTTAACAGATGCCTGCAAGAGACCCCCACTAGGATTGTGCTGACCTAACCTTTGAGACTTCAAAGGTTGCTCCAGCCAGAAAGGGGAACCAAGTTAACCCAAAAGAATTTGATTCAAATTTAACAGATACCTGTATGCCTCTCATGATCACATGTTTATGAAGAAGCGAGATCTAGCCAAAAGTGGTTTTCAATTGTGTAAGACCATGGCATGAGAGTTTAAGAAACTTTGGGCTGAGATTTCAAGGACCTGAGATATATCTACTGTTGAATATTTGGTAATCATTAAGCATACAATTTTGCAGATGTTAAATGTTAAGTTAAACACATTTAATGTTTTTTTAAGTAAAATAAGTCATTTCTGTTTCTATTCAGAATATGACAGTATCAGAATAACCCTAACTGAACACTTAAAGTTTGCCAGGCACTATTCTGAATTCTTCACAAAAATTAGCAGTTTTACTCTGCACAAAAATCACATGAGATACGTGGCTTTGCTGATGAAGAAATGGAAATCCAGAGAAATAAAGTCGCTTACTCAAAGTCACCCAGCTACATGATTTGTGGCTCTGAAAGTTCAGCTACTAGGACTCTTCCAACTTCCTACGGGTGTCACGAAAGCACAAGACCACACATTTACACACAGTTCTGATGAAACAGGGCTAAAAGGAAGATTTCTGTAAAAAGGTCAACAACGCTTTCTAAGAAAACTGTAAAGATAAATCAATGATGAGTCGCCGTAATTCTCACCAATTAGGAAGCATCTTAGAAAAGCATTGGATTTCCTCTAACTAAAAACATCTATAAAAAATGATATCGAAATATAGGAAGATATAAATATCTAAATTTTAACACTGTCACCTTGCATAAATTAGGCTGAATAGCTAATGGGATAAGACCTAAATTCAATTTTGTTCCATACTTTTTTACTGTGATCTGAAAGGGGTCTTGAGATGAATGATCCTGTACTCATCTTCCACCAGCCAATCGATCTGTTTATTATTTGGCTTTAAGAAGAAACCCCTCCACCATGATGGAGCAAAAACTGTTACTTGGCTATGTCAAGAGAAAGCAATGCAATAAGTACAAAGCGTGCTGATTAACGCACCTTTGTCTATCTCTATCAGACAGAGAGCTACATATTGATGGAGACTGCTATCCTCATCTGTAACTACATCAAGCTAGAGAGACTGTTATAATACAAGTGGACTGAGGCAGCCATAAGTAGAGAAACCAGGAATGCTTGCCCCGATCTCTACTCTTCAGTCTTGGCCCTGTTTCAACTTTCAGTTTCATACGTGGAAAAATCGAAACTAACTCAGCTGAGTGTTAGTCAAAGAAGGTGTGTCCTGCTCCTTGATGACAGGTTGCTCAGAGACTGCTGATTTCCACCCCTATATAAAGAGAGTCCCCGGCATACAGGGACTGCTCTGCTCCAGGCATCTGCCACAATGTGGGTGCTCACACCTGCTGCTTTTCCTGGGAAGCTCCTGAGTGTGTTCAGGCAACCTCTGAGCTCTCTGTGGAGGAGCCTGGTCCTGCTGTTGTGCTGGCTGAGGGCAACCTTCTGGCTGCTAGCTACCAAGAGGACAAAGCAGCAGCTGGTTCTGAGAGAGCCAGATGAGACCAAAGAAGAGGAAGAGGACCCTCCTCTGCCCACCATCCCAACCAGCGTCAACTATCACTTCACTCGCCAGTGCAACTACAAATGCGGCTTCTGTTTCCACACAGCCAAAACATCCTTTGTGCTGCCCCTTGAGGAAGCAAAGAGAGGATTGCTTTTGCTTAAGGAAGCTGGTGAGTCCATGGTCCCAGACAGAAATCAGGATTCTCAACCATTGGGCAGTGGGGTAAGGTGAGAAGGGGCTGGGGACACACACAAGCTGGAAAGCTTCTCCAAAACTTGAGGTCACCATTTACCATTGCACGGTGAGCATGTTGTCCTATGAGAAAATAATTCAGTAAATTTTGGAGTGGGCATCTAGTCCTTCCTAAATCACAGAATTGGGCTGGAACAGGGGATTTGTGGAGCAAACCTGTCCCTCCTGCCACTTGGAAGCAAGAAGGGGTCTATGCAAAGGGCAGGTCCCTGTAACACTCGGTGTTTGGAAAGAGGCGGTTTGGGAAGTTTGTACTACTTTCTGAGTTTGCCCACAACACTAACGAATTTGGGTTTTCCAGAAACAGTTATTAATAATTAGGAAAGTTGGAAACAAAAATAAAAACTTTGGCATAAAAGCAGCAGTAGTTAAATCTTATATTTGAGTTTGTGTATATTCTTTTATTTTTTTATTGTTTATTTATTTATTTATTTTTTATTATTATTATACTTTAGGTTTTAGGGTACATGTGCACAATGTGCAGGTTTGTTACATATGTATCCATGTGCCATGTTGTTTTGCTGCACCCATTAACTCGTCATTTAGCATTAGGTATATCTCCAAATGCTGTCCCTCCCCCCTCCCCCCACCCCACAACAGTCCCCAGAGGGTGATGTTCCCCTTCCTGTGTCCATGAGTTCTCATTGTTCAATTCCCACCTATGTGTGAGAACATGCGGTGTTTGGTTTTTTGTCCTTGCAATAGTTTACTGAGAATGATGGTTTCCAGTTTCATCCATGTCCCTACAAAGGACATGAACTCATTAATTTTTTATGGCTGCATAGTATTCCATGGTGTATATATGCCACATTTTCTTAATCCAGTCTATCGTTGTTGGACATTTGGGTTGGTTCCAACTCTTTGCTATTGTGAATAGTGCCGCAATAAACATACATGTGCATGTGTCTTTATAGCAGCATGATTTATAGTCCTTTGGGTATATACCCAGTAATGGGATGGCTGGATCAAATGGTATTTCTAGCTCTAGATCCCTGAGGAATTGCCACACTGACTTCCACAATGGTTGAACTAGTTTACAGTCCCACCAACAGTATAAAAGTCTTCCTATTTCTCCACATCGTCTCCAGCACCTGTTGTTTCCTGACTTTTTAATGATCGCCATTCTAACTGGTGTGAGATGGTATCTCATTGTGGTTTTGATTTGCATTTCTCTGATGGCCAGTGATGATGAGCATTTTTTCATGTGTTTTTTGGCTGCATAAATGTCTTCTTTTGAGAAGTATCTGTTCATGTCCTTCGCCCACTTTTTGATGGGGTTGTTTGTTTTTTTCTTGTAAATTTGTTGGAGTTCATTATAGATTCTGGATATTAGCCCTTTGTCAGATGAGTAAGTTGCAAAAATTTTCTCCCATTCTGTAGGTTGCCTGTTCACTCTGATGGTAGTTTCTTTTGCTGTGCAGAAGCTCTTTAGTTTAATTAGATCCCATTTGTCACTTTTGGCTTTTGTTGCCATTGCTTTTGGTGTTTTAGACATGAAGTCCTTGCCCACGCCTATGTCCTGAATGGTGTTGCCTAGGTTTTCTTCTAGGGTTTTTATGGTTTTAGGTCTAACATGTAAGTCTTTAATCCATCTTGCATTAATTTTTGTACAAGGTGTAAGGAAGGGATCCAGTTTCAGCTTTCTACATATGGCTAGCCAGTTTTCCCAGCACCATTTATTAAATAGGGAATCCTTTCCTCATTGCTTGTTTTTGTCAGGTTTGTCAAAGATTAGATAGTTGTAGATATGCGGCATTATTTCTGAGGACTCTGTTCTGTTCCATTGATCTATGTCTCTGTTGTGGTACCAGTACCATGCTGTTTTGGTTATTGTAGCCTTGTAGTATAGTTTGAAGTCAGGTAGCGTGATGCCTCCAGCTTTGTTCTTTTGGCTTAGGATTGACTTGGCTATGTGGGCTCTTTTTTGGTTCCATATGAACTTTAAAGTAGTTTTTTCCAATTCTGTGAAGAAAGCCATTGGTAGCTTGATGGGGATGGCATTGAATCTATAAATTACCTTGGGCAGTATGGCCATTTTCACGATGTTGATTCTTCCGACCCATGAGCATGGAATGTTCTTCCATTTGTTTGTATCCTCTTTTATTTCATTGAGCAGTGGTTTGTAGTTCTCCTTGAAGAGGTCCTTCACATCCCTTGTAAGTTGGATTCCTAGGTATTTTATTCTCTTTGAAGCAATTGTGAATGAGAGTTCACTCATGATTTGGCTCTCCGTTTGTCTGTGATTGGTGTACAAGAATGCTTGTGACTTTTGTACATTGATTTTGTATCCTGAGACTTTGCTGAAGTTGCTAATCAGCTTAAGGAGATTCTGGGCTGAGACAATGGGGTTTTCTAGATATACAATCATGGCATCTGCAAACAAGGACAATTTGACTTCCTCTTTTCCTAATTGAATACCCTTTATTTCCTTCTCCTGCCTGATTGCCCTGGCCAGAACTTCCAACACTATGTTGAATAGGAGTGGTGAGGGAGGGCATCCCTGTCTTGTGCCAGTTTTCAAAGGGAATGCTTCCAGTTTTTGCCCATTCAGTATGATACTGGCTGTGGGTTTGTCATAGAGAGCTCTTATTATTTTGAGATATGTCCCATCAACACCTAATTTATTGAGAGTTTTTAGCATGAAGGGTTGTTGAATTTTGTCAAAGGCCTTTTCTGCATCTATTGAGATAATCATGTGGTTTTTGTCTTTGGTTCTGTTTCTGTGCTGGATTACATTTATTGATTTGCATATGTTGAACCAGCCTTGCATCCCAGGGATGAAGCCCACTTGATTATGGTGGATATTCTTTTAATAGGAAACCTGAAAATTTTTTTAACAAATATGTCAAGGACTTAGCTCTCAAGAATGCTTACTGAGCATCTCCACGCTAGTAACTGGCAGCATCTTGGAGAGAACTCAGCATGTTACCTTCAAATTTAACATCTTCCACTCCGGATCTGTTCTTCCTTCCGTCTTTGTCCTCCTGTCTTTCGTAGAGTACCTTCTGAGCTAGTAACTTCAGCAACATCTCTAGCTTCTTTCCCTCCTTTTTTAACTTTTCTTATTTATTTATTTATTTATTTATTTATTTTATTTTATTTTATTTTTTTTTTTTTTGAGACGGAGTCTTGCTCTGTCTCCCAGGCGGGAGTGCAATGGCGCGATCTCGGCTCACTGCAAGCTCCGCCTCCTGGGTTCATGCCATTCTCCTGCCTCAGCCTCCCGAGTAGCTGGGACTACAGGCGCCCGCCAACACGTCAGGCTAATTTTTTGTATTTTTAGTAGAGATGGGGTTTCACTGTGTTAGCCAGGATGGTCTTGATCTCCTGACCTCGTGATCCGCCCGCCTCGGCCTCCCAAAGTGCTGGGATTACAGGCTTGAGCCACCGCGCCTGGCCTTATTTATTTTTTTTTTGAGATGGAGTCTTGCTCTGTCACCCAGGCTGGAGTGCAGTGGCGCAATCTCGGCTCACTGCAAGCTCTGCCTCCCAGGTTCACGCCATTCTCCTGCCTCAGCCTCCGAGTAGCTGGGACTATAGGTGCCCGCCACCACGCCTGGCTAATTTTTTTGTATTTTTAGTAGAGACGGGGTTTCACTGTGGTCTCGATCTCCTGACCTCGTGATCCGCCCGCCTCAGCCTCCCAAAGTGCTGGGATTACAAGTGTGAGCCATTGCGCCTGGCCTGTTTAACTTTTTAATGAAAGCATAGCATACATGCACCAGATTACACAGATTTCTAGATAATCGAGGAAAACTGTTTTTTTGGTTGTAAGAATTAAAGAGGAAAGAAACACAAAAGGTGGCTCCACAGTCAAGGACAGGTTTATTTTAGAGAAAACAAACCTGAGAGGGGCTTCTGGCTGAGTTAAGTCAGAGCCCACTCTCTTACAGACTAAGAGTTATAAGGATTTAGGGTGGGAGAGTTTATATTAGAGACTTGGACTGCTTCTGTTTCTCTTTGTTGTGCTTATCTGGGAGGGAGAGTTGTGTGTCTTTTCCTATACATCTTCCTGCAGCTGCAGGCATACCCACCCTGAATCTGCTTTTAGCTTCCCTATCTTAGAACACTGAAGAGAAACTAATGTGCTTATTAAGGCCCACTGTTTTACTGGGACCCATTGTATGAGAGTGAAGTTTGGCAGTTACCTAAGAGACTTCCCCTCAACCTCCCTCTGTGCTCAAGCTGTCTTGTCTGTGTTCTACTGTCTGCTCTTTCTGGCTGCTTGTAGTTAGAAGAGAAGTGATTTCCTTGAAATGCATGAGGCTAGAAAGGGAGCTGGAACTTAAAGTGGTGGTGTTTGTCTGAGATGATGGTGCTCCTGCTCTGTCAGTGGTAATTAAAGGTTTAAATTCACATTGAAATTTTAATTTTAATATATATTTTATATATTATATTTAAAATTAAAATTTACCATTCTGGCTAAAGATGCTTCTAAAATATATTATTTACTTTCCTGGCTTTTAAACTGTCTTGAAATTCTACTCAGACTGAATAGAATTAAAAATAAGGAGCATCAGATCTGGGCTGTAATATGATCACTCGTGTATGTTAACACTATTGTAAATAAATTACTGCTTGTCTAAGATCTTAATTATGCCTCTAAATTCTATTCCTTCCCTTTTGTTATTCTTCCATCCCTTTTAAATATACTCCTCAAAATTGTTAGCAGTTCTGTGCCACTGGCCAGGACTCTGTCTTACTTTCTCCAGTTTATCTGCTGCTATATCACCACACTTCTTAGGTAATTATGTTTTGTTTTGTTTTCGGGTTATAATGAGTGTCACTCAAACTGCCTCCCAGCATGATGGATTATAAATAGGGAGGTGATATAATGCCTCACTGTCCAATCGTAGAGACATCTGAGAGTTAAAGGGGGCACTAAAACTCACTCACAGATATTGTTTCGTCTACCATAAACCAAAACTGTTCCAGGCACACCAGCCTGGAGGCTTCTCTAGTTATAAAGACTTTAGGCTTTGGAGTCTAGGCATGTACCCTAGCTCTACTTTTCTCTAACCTTATGATCTTCAGCAAGTTGTTTAACCTTTCTTGGCTTCAATTCTTGCACTAAAAACCAGATAATAATTCCTTCCCCATGGGTTATTTAAGGGTTGAAAGCTTTTACCATATTACCGTGGGTGATGTATGGTGAGGCCAGATACAGATTAAGAGAGACAAGAAAGAGGTTTGCACAGGTTCATTCTCCTAGAATGCAGGCAGGCAGGTGTAGGACGCACAGGCCCATCCTTCTAGGACGTAGGCAGGTAGGTGTGTAACGCATAGACCCCACCCTCCTGCAATGCAGGCAGGTAGGTGTGTAACGCATAGACCCCACCCTCCTGCAATGCAGGCAGGCGGGTGTGTAACGCATAGACCCCATCCTCCTGCAATGCAGGCAGGCAGATGTGTAACACATGCAAGAAACAGATGTTCTTCTCTGAGAAAACAAAATGACCCCAGAGTAAAGACCAAGGATATTGGCAATAGGAGGTTTTCCTATGAATAAACCAGTTTACCTCTCTGTCTCTCTGTAGTGAAACCCTCCTTTGGACCAGCCCCTCCCTTCGTCACAGAAATTCCATTCTGCTATTTTGTGCCACACTGAAATTTGAATGAACAAATAAAAACATCAAAAGAAGAGGCAGACACCAAAACAAATACATAGAGAGGATGTAGGAAGAAGAAAACTTCCAAAAAAATCTATAACTAGTAATTGCAGAGAGATAAGAGAAAGAATTGCATATATGAAACAAGAATAGAATGCCCGGAAAGGAATAGTCAGAATATGGAAGCATCTGGGGAACTAAAAATGGGGTTTCTAAAATTAAAATCTTAATGGAAAGACGAAAAGGTAAAGTCTTACCAAAATGAGACCAAAAAATCAGGGTAGACATAGGAAGGAAGATGATAAGAAAATAGTGGTTAAATTTAGAAACTCCAATATTCCAGTAATAGAAGTTCCAGAAAGATGAAAAAGGAAAAATTGAGACAAGGTGCGAATAAGCAAATAATAAAAGAAGATTTTTCTTTATAACATAAAGAGCTATGATTTGAGATTGAGGCCTTCCAGGTGGCCAGACAGTGAATAGAGAGAGATTCCTAGGACACCCTGTCTTGAAATTTCAAAACATTAGGAAGAAAGCTTCTGGAAAGGGAAAAAGCCATGCACTTACAAAGGAGTACAAATGAGGGTGTTATCAGGCCTCTGAACAACAGCATTTAAAACTGCGTGAAAATGACTTTACCTAGAATGTGATACCTGGACAAACAATTGATCACCAATCCATTTTGAGGCATACAAGTCATCACTTTAATTCCTGCTTTACACTTTTTTCAGGAAGCTTGTAAAGGGATTCTCCAAAATAAGGGAGTTGCCCAAGAGAGAGGGCGATGCAGAATCTAGGACAAGGAGTAGGGAATGGAAACGCAGAGTGAGGAGGAGTGTCATTCCCAGGCTGGCAGCTGGCCCGTGGACAATCACGCCACATGGCGGGGATGTGGCTTTCTGCTTTGCAAATCCTGGTGCTGCCTTATTGTACCCTTTGGTGTCTGAGCAATTCTATTCATCTGCGTAACCAGTTCCCTGCATCCCTGTTTAGATCCCGAATTAAACACATACTATTCCCATTGGGTGGGATTGGTGTTGGGAACCAGGGTTAGGGGAGGGGAAATTAATGAGAAAGTTTTATTTCTTTTTTTTACATTGAGAAAATGCTACTTTTGCTATTAAAATAATAATGTGTATTTGTGAAGTTGTAAAATTCATTTATCACCTTGCACAGGTATGGAGAAGATCAACTTTTCAGGTGGAGAGCCATTTATTCACGACCGGGGAGAATACCTGGGCAAGTTGGTGAAGTTCTGCAAGGCAGAGCTGCAACTGCCCAGCGTGAGCATCATAAGCAACGGAAGCCTGATCCGGGAGAGGTGGTTCCAGAATTATGGTGCGCTCCATGGGGTGGGACTCTCCTTATTGCTACTGTTATTGTTAGTTCTTATATTTCCTTCCATCCTGGGCCTTCAGCCAGACCTGCTGAGGAACTGGAAGGGAGGAAAAACTAATCTTGCTTACTCTAATTGCTTTTCAAGCTGTGCACGGCGTTATGGCAGTTTTAGTTCCTTAGGGCTCTCGGTAAACAAGTTTGGCAAGTTAGATAATAGACCTTTTACTGAGATGACTATCTTGTACATTGCAATTTAGCAAATGCAAGATCTATGGCCTTAGTTTAGACACTAGGTAGGAAAATTAGCACATTTGACAGCGTTGTAATAAAATATCTCTGTTGGGACTGGACTGGATCCATGACCAATCTTATCAGAACCTCGTGGTGTGTGGATTGGCCAATGTGGAGGGCTCCAAGGGATTCCACCGTGTAGCCAGGATTAAGAACCGCTGAATTCTAAGGCTGCTGAGATTCCTCGCAGTTCAGTTTTCTGCAGATGTCATGTCCGTATAGCAGTTCTTAAAACTTAGCAAGAGCTTGGAAAACATTAGCTCTTCTTATACGGACTGTCATGTTGGGAAACAGGTATAACCTGTTACAGTAGAATTCTCTGTTCTTGTTTCTATGAGCTGTTGGAGCCTTGAAGTCTTTCAAAGAGAAGCTGCATTTCTAATCTGTTGAGGATGTTGCCGAGACATCTCTGATACCCCATCTGTGATGGTGCGGACTGTGGGGGAGAGGCGCTGTGGATGTGGGTTGGAGGGTCCATCTGATAAGGGTTAAGCAGGTAGGAAGAGTCAAGGTGTCAGGTTGCAGGTGAATTAGGAAGGGCCTACAAGTATGTGAAACAAAAACGGCAGTGAAGGGAGGCACTTTGTCACACAGGGGGTCTGAGGTTCAAAAGTGAACTTTGGGAACCATACTCAGAGAAAAAAGAAACTGAGGAAGCAGTGTGATGGAGGCTAACTGGAGGGGTTTTCTGGGTGGGTACCCAGCCAATGCCCTTCCTCCAAGATCAGCCATCCGGGACGTCCTCGTGGTGTGCAGAGTAGGGACAGTACTGCATGCCCAGGTCAGATCTCTCAGGCTTGTGGAAGAAAGTGGTATAAATTAGCGAATTTAGAAGCATATAAGAAAGGACACTGGCAGCAGCATGGAGACAACAGGAAAGCATGAGGACTGTGGAGAACGGGAAGCATTGCGCCCTGCTCCTATAGTGCATGAGTGATGAGTGGAGAGCCAGCTAGCAGCTTTCCTTGATTTTTGTGCTGCAAGAGAATTTGGATGATCCTCAAATTATTAAACATAGATCAAAAATCTGCAATTATAAATATTTGCAAATAATTAGAAATATTTTTAGGCATTGTGAGGAACAAATGTATATAGATGCCTATCTGGCCCATAAGCTGCTAATTTTCCACCTCTGGCTTAATGGGTCAGGGATGGGTCTATGCGCTTGAGTGGATGAACAGAGCTGTTTCAGAGCCCCACAACCTCTACAAGTTTGGTAATTTGCTAGAAGGACTTCCAACACTCAATAGCCAGCTATACTAATGGCTAGGGTTTATTAGAGTAAAGGATGCAGAACAGAAACAGCAGGGTAAAGACATACATATCACCAGAGTCCAGAGAGTCCAGACACAGGCTCTGAGTCCTTCTCCATCCCAGGCCTCACAGGTTGTACTTTCTCTCTAGCAGTGAACTATAGGGACATATTTGGAATGTCTTTGCACAGGAAGGTCCATTTGATTCTTAGGGTCTGAGGCTTTATACAGGGCTAGTCAGTTATGCACATGCTGCTATGTAACCAGCTATTGGAACTGAAACTCAGGACCTCAACAATGCAACCAAGGAAATCGTGGATTTTGTTAAACAATCCTGAGAAGTCTTGACAAGTTGACTCAACATGCCCCATTGCTCCAGGTTTATACACCTCACCAATGATGTATAGAATATTGTAGTCACCATATATGCAGGGATTGGCCAAGATTCCACCATGGTTCCAGGTTTTCCTGGAAAGATGTAGTGACTGAGCAAACAGACCTGCTCCATTAAATCTTTCTTCCCAAGAGCTTTGGCAAGGAAAAGCTGAGGACAGAAGGATAGTTATCATGGACATATAGCAAAAGTTGGAAAGGGGACAGAATATAGCAATTGACTTACAGATCCTCAGATGACTTGGAAATCAACTAGGTCTGTCTTTAGTATAACTGATAAGTCTCTATGTTTTTGGTTTTGAACTTAATTTCTGGTCTGTTTGGAGGTCAGGTGCTCAGTTACTTGCCTTTTCACAATGTGATATGCCATTAGGAATTTATTTGAGATCAATTTTTAGAACGTTTTGAGTTGTTTTAAATCATGGACAGTTGCCTTCTTCTGGCTCCAGTTTATGCTAGATGTTTTGAGGGCATATGTTACATACGGATAAAATAAAATTAGCCCAAAATAGGAGTTAAAATGACTTTTTATAATATTAGAGGATAGTTGCTTAAAGAGTTTTTGGAATCTCCAGCTTCTATAATTTGAAAGTAATTTTAAGAAAAAGAGTCAACTCTTAAAAAGTCACAAAACTAGGAAAACTCAGACTTAATCAACTGCAAGGAGTGAGTCAGCCATTGAGAATACCTGTACTTAAGAGGTAAGTGGATACCATGAAGGAGCAGAGGAAATTGGAGGGATGATAAGAGAGGTGGAGTAGAAACTAGTGTGACAGAAACCAAAGCGAAGGTAATTGTGAACACTTTCTGTGCTCCCAAAACGACACACTATCACAGCTCTTCACATACCATGTTGCAAGGAGGGGTCTGTTTACACTTTATTCCCACACCAGGCTTCCCTTTCTCTTGGTTTTCTTGGCATCTAACACAGTTGTCTCTGACATCACATAGAATGTCTCTAAATATTTAGTTGATGAGCCAACTATCAAGAAGATGTCCAGAAGAAGCTGATGAACTTAGCAAAAATACTAGGGATCTTCAACAGAGCAATTTTATCTGTGTGATGGAAAGAAAAAGAAGTAAATTTATAATTGTTCATAAATAAGTCTAGAGGCATCCAAATATATCTACCTGCCTCAAAAATTACATAATTTGTATGCAGGAATAAATGAAAAACCTCATTTAAATATATCAGTAAGTGCTCACATACATGTGCAGAGTTTTCAAATAATCAACTAAGTATTTGCATCATTATTTTACATATATATTTAGTTTTTCAAGTTTGACACAAGAAGAAAGTATAATTCATATCTGAGTGAGTTTTGTGGGTATAAGGAAAAGTGTCTTTTTAAAAATGTAAACAAGATATATTTTTTCACAAGAGATCTAAATAGCCCGAGGGGCTCGGTCCTTGGATAGAAAAGTTTAAAGATGATCATTTTCCCTCAGGTGAGTATTTGGACATTCTCGCTATCTCCTGTGACAGCTTTGACGAGGAAGTCAATGTCCTTATTGGCCGTGGCCAAGGAAAGAAGAACCACGTAGAAAACCTTCAAAAGCTGAGGACGTGGTGTAGGGATTATAGAGTCGCTTTCAAGATAAATTCTGTCGTTAATCGTTTCAACGTGGAAGAGGACATGACGGAGCAGATCAAAGCACTAAACCCCGTCCGCTGGAAAGTAAGTACACAAGGTCGCTTTTGCTGATTTTCTTCAAGAAAACATTCAGGAATGACTTTTTTCAATTAAACTGAAAACAATACTGATACAAGAGAACTCTGGACTCCTTAAGGCAGTCCAGAAGTCAGGTTCTTGGTCTTTCAGCTCTGTTAGATTAAAACTATACTTTTCTTTGCCTTACTTCCCTTTTCTGAAAACTTGAAATGATTTCCTTTGGAAATATTGTGAGGATAAACATCAAAAAATATGCTCAGTGCTAGGAAATGTTTGGAAGAATATGTTCATAGAAAGTCTAAATTTATTTTTAAAACTCTTGGCTTATGGATGGACAGATACTGGTTCCTCATAAATTCTGATGCAGTGAATTTCTGGAAGACATTAGGGGTAAAGTCATCCCCAAGTTGTAGCAAAATGGGACCTTTATTCCCAGATTCATGCTTTAGGGCTGGCCCCACTACCAGCTACTAAAAGCCTAAAGTCCATACACATGCGAGCCAGCTCCACATATGCAGCTCCCACTCCATGCAGACACGCATGACTGAAATCCCAGTTTTCTACCTTTGACTGCTCATCAGAATCAAATCAGGAGGCTGTTTAAGAAGCAGCTTCTTGGGCCTCATATCTGCTGCCCTGAAACAGGGCCTGTGGTGAAAGCAAGCATAGCAGGGAGGGCTTGCACAAACATATATTTCTAACAAGCAGTCCCAGTGAAATGAAAGATAAGATGCAGAGCTCAGTGCTAGCACAAACACACAAAAAGAGATGTGGGAAAAGTCACATGATAGAAAGCTATGTGTGCTACCATACCGTGAAATGGCAAAACAGACTGAGCTTAAGTGGAAGGCTTCATGTAGGAGGAAGCATTTGTCTATGCTCTGAAAAATGGAAAGAATTTTCGTAGGTGGCAAAGACCTGAAGAAGAAAGGCACATCCAGACTAGAAGGCTTGCCCGCACAAAGAACAGCTTTTCCTTCAAAGCTGCCTTGGCTGTTTTTTTAAATCCCATGTCAGCATTCCAAATAGAATTAGGGAGGAGGGAAAGGGATATTCTATCATTTTCCTGAAGCTGTCCTGTAATATGTGGAAATGGGTTAGGGGAAGCTGGAGATGCTACTTTCAAAAATTTTTAATAGGTATGTTGAACTTGAACTTTTGGTTACATATATCAGGACATGATTATCAGCCACATTCCCAGGTCTAGAAGGAACTGGAGAAAAGCTAAAGCGAGAGGTCTGATAGGAAAAACAGGGACACAATCCACCAGGAAGGCAGAGGCTCCAGCGGGAGGGCTAAGCTGCCTTAGACATGTTGACTTTCCTGCCTGCCCCTCTCCTGTCCCCACCTCTCTCCTCTTCCCCGTGTTTCCTGTTACTGTCTTCCTCATTGTTCTCTTTTGGTGTCCTTTTTTCAGATGTGTAAGTATTTTTTCCCCACAGCTTGGTTTTCTCCTATCTCATGGCCTTTCTCTCAGATATTTTGACTCCTACACTGGCTCCCATTCATCTGATTCACTGTAGATTTGCCATCAAGATCCTCTTTTGGTGGAAGGCTAGTTTCTGCCTGTTTGGAAAACCAGATTATTGATGTATGCAGGCTTCCAATTGATGTAAATTGATGCTTGTGGATCAGGTGCCTGTTCTTAGTCCAATCGTACATTGCACTCAGAACCTAGTTTCCTGAGGCTGCCTCCTCCACTGCGAGGCTGTGGGCTGGAAGGTGTCACCAGCCGTGTCCCCGGGACAACAGCACTGGGCATGCGATTGCTCACTGGGAGGCTTTGTTGTGACCTGTAGGCTTGCTCCAGCAGCATGGGAGGAGAGGGCTACTTCTACTCCCTCATGCCCAATCCCACACCCTCAATATTGTTCCCCTTCCAGCTCCTATGGCTTGCTTTTCTCCTGCAGAAGCCCTTCCAGTCTAGCTGGCTGATTCTGGAGTCAAAGTCTGTGGAAAAAAATGCCCATGATGTATGTCTTCTTTGATAGTCAAGTCTGCTCATGATTCAAACCTACATGGAAGGGCATTCCCTCCCTGACAGGCCTCTCCTTACCCTGAGCCTGGATAGGGCATGGGGATGGGTGACAACCCCTCCCAAGATGCTCACAGTCTATTAAGGAAGATACCATGAAAGCAAATAGCAAAATTATCCTATGACCAGGGGCCAGTGGAGGCAGATATCAAAAGACTGAGGAGCAAAAAAGAAGAGGAAAAATAAAGAGTGAGCAAAAAAGGCAACATTGAAGTGTTCACAATTTCTTCTCATCTGACTACAGTGGCATCTGACTGGTTCAGATGATGATATTAGTGAAATTCTGTGTAGAATAATCCTTTCCATGGAAACCCTTTAGATGTGGGTTTGTCCTGGCTCTGTGTTGGGTTGGCTGTCACCGTTTGTCACCTTGGGCAAGTCTCTTCACTTCTTGCCTTTTCTAGGACTGACTTTTATTTTCAAACGATGGTAGTATGTATAGAATAATACACTGTCCACACTCATACACACGTATTTGTTTACTTAAAAGACTGTTGAAAGAGAATATTAATGATTTTGAAAAACTGTTCTTAGGTATTACATGAAAAACAGACATATGAGGCCAGGTGCGGTGGCTCATGCTTGTAATCCCAGCACTTTGGGAGGCCAAGGCGGGCGGATCACAAGGTCAGGAGATCGAGACCACAGTGAAACCCCATCTCTACTAAAAATACAAAGAAAATTAGCCGGGTGTGGTGGCGGGCGCCTGTAGTCCCAGCTACTCAGAGAGGCTGAGGCAGGAGAATGGCGTGAACCCGGGCGGCGGATCTTGCAGTGAGCCGAGATTGCGCCACTGCACTCCAGCCTGGGCAACAGAGCGAGACTCCGTCTCAAAAAAAAAAAAAAAGAAAAAGAAAAACAGACAGACATATGCTAGAGGCCCTCATAAGAATATATTAAAAATCAGCAGAGAAAACAATGTTTTTAAAATGTGCTTTTCTGGGTTATGGGATTACACATGATTTATTTTTATGCTCTTTTATAGTTTATATGTTTTCAATAAGTGCCCATTATTTTGTTGTCTGAAAATATTATGACTCAATCAAACATAATCTCGACAAGTTTTTGAAAGTTTATATTTTAAGAATGTTTGTGCTTCTGACACCATATTCCTAAATTTCAGGGCTAGCTTTCATTTCCCCAAAGTAATATCTTTCTAGATTGTTCCTCAGCTCGTAGAGTCTCTTTGCTCAGAAGAGATGAAGCTTGAAAAGGGGGAGTGAGGTTTGGGGGAAAACAGGATGGAAAGCTCTCTGCAAAGCAAACACTACCATTGCCTTTCAGGTGTTCCAGTGCCTCTTAATTGAGGGTGAGAATTGTGGAGAAGATGCTCTAAGAGAAGCAGAAAGATTTGTTATTGGTGATGAAGAATTTGAAAGATTCTTGGAGCGCCACAAAGAAGTGTCCTGCTTGGTGCCTGAATCTAACCAGAAGGTTGTATAAAGCAAAAGTTGTTTTCTTTATCGTCATACATTCAGATTCATTCCCAAAAGGGAAGTCTCTCAGTCAAGGACCTCACACATTATTATTTTAGAGGGTTCGGTGGTGACAAATGGGAGGAGTGCCATGTCAGGGCAGATAGGGCTGAGGGCTGCCATTGGCTCTGCCACCTCCCAGCTGTGGGGTCTTTAGAGAGCTTCAGTTTCTCTATCCACGATGGATACAGTGGTACTTTGCAGATGATACAATTGTATATAGATTCATGTAGATATTCTTGCTATATGATTCATATAAGTATAATGTCCCTATGTGTCATACATGCATGACATAGCCCCTAAACATAGAACTAATGAATGCCACTCTATTGATATCAACATTATCACTTTACTTAGTTAAATAATCTCTATGTATAATTTTGTTATGTTGCACAGAATGTAGAAGAAGTGTTTCCCGTTTAGTTTTCTAATGTAATGACAATTGGATCCATCCTATTAGCACAAATTTCATACACAGATAAAACAAGGTTGGCCAAAGCATGTCTACACTGTGGAGCTTCAGGTATTACTAGAAGCCGGGTATCTAAAAATGTGTTCTCAGAAGCTACAGAAAAAAAAATCCATTAATAAGGAACTTCCTTATTAATGAAAGATACAAACTTTAAAAAAATTATGATAGTATAATTGAATCCATAAAATTAAAAATATGTCACACATATCATAAAATTAAAAGTTAAATATGTTAACATGATATACTGAATTGTATAAAATAAAGTATTATATATGAAAAGTTATTTAAATCCATAAGAATCTATTAACACCAAAAAAGCAAAACATCCAGTGGGCATAAGTAGGTAATTTACAGAAAAAAAAAATGGTGAATAAACATTTTAAGAGCATTTGATATTGTCTATATTCAAAGAAATACAAAATAAAATATGAAGCATAAAGTTGCAGTAAGAGAGCCAAGTTCATATTGTTAGCAAGAGTATAAATTATTGCAACTTTCCTAGAAAACGAATTGCTAACTTTATAACCTTTATAATAGCCACATATTTGAATTTAGAAATTCCACCTTAAAACATGAGAAATATTCACAGAAGTAGAGAAATACTTATGTAAGGATATGTTACTGCAGTATTAAGAATAATACCGGCCGGGTATGTTGTCTCACACCTGTAATACCAGCACTTTGGGAGGCTGAGACGGGCGGATCACGAGGTCAGGAAATCGAGACCATCCTTGCTAACACGGTGAAACCCCATCTCTACTAAAAATACAAAAAAATGGCTGGGCGTGGTTGCAGGCGCCTGTAGTCCCAGCTACTCGAGAGGCTGAGGCAGGAGAATGGCATGAACCCAGGTGGCGGAGCTTGCAGTGAGCAGAGATCGCGCTACTGCACTCCAGCCTGGGCGACAGAGCGAGCCTCTGTCTCGAAAAAAAAAAAAAAAAAAAAAGAATAATACCAAAAAAAAAAATAAAGATAGCCTGTCATTCAGCATACAGAGAATGAGTAAATCTGTAGGTTCACAGAATGAAATGTTACACTAACAAGCATATTCCAAAAATTTTTAAGTGACAAGGAGAAATTCTGATAATATAATAGTAGGTACAGATAAAAAACAGTATGCAAAATTAATTTGAAGTTTAATCCTAATGTGTAAAAAAAAGTATCTCTACATAATTCCTTTGGTTATCTTGGAGTAGTGGAATTATAAGTAGTTTTAGTCACCTTTATAACTTTTTGAACTTTAAAATTTTGTAACTGAAGTATTAGTTTTATTATTTTAAAAACAGCTTCTCCATCTGCCATCCAAAAATACACATACAGGAAAATCTCTACGCCATATGCTTAAGTAATGCTAGGAGCTCAAAGAGCAGACATTCATTCCTTATGCTTTAGACTTTCGAGGCTCTAGGTAAATGGTTCAAGTTTAAAAGGTAATGTTGAAGTGAACATGAATAAGAAAATCCCAGAATGGAGGACAGGATGACCATCAAAAAGAAGAGAAAGGGGATAGAGGAGGTTTTCCTCTATGCACTATTTTATTTGATTTTTTAAAACTCCATCAAAGAAAGTCTGGTTGAGTGCCTCCTTTTTAAGAGGGACTGTTAACCCTTTGACTCATTGCCATTTTCACTAATGCTTCATGAGCCACGTTTTATCATCCCCATTGTATACATCAAGAGGCCGAGTGGTAGGTACTCATTTACCTGACTTGTATCAGGGGCAAAATCTGAATTTTGATGACCCCAAAGCCCACAAACCTTTTAGCCAGTTTGTTTGGAGCTTCATCAAATCACCTGGGATCTTGTGAAGCAGCAGACCTCTACTCAGTGGGTCTGAGGTGGGCCCACCACTCTGCACCTTGAACTAGTTCCCAGATGATGCTGATGCTACTGGTACCCCACTAGACATTCAATAGCAGGTCTGTTCCTATCCATGCATAGGAGTTGGCAAATGCTGGCCCCAGGGATGGGTCTGGCCTGCCACCTGTTGTAGTACAGGATGCAAGTTAAGACTTAATGAGGGAAAACATCAAAACAAGAATCGTATTTGTGACCTGTGAACATTATGTAAAAGCTGGTTTTCTGGGTCCATAAATTAAGTTTCAGTGGAGCTCAGCCAAGCTATTTTTCTTATGTATCGTCTGTGGTGGATTTTGGGCTGCAAAGCACAGTTGATTAGTTGTGACAGACTGTGTGGCCTGCCAAGCAGAAAATATTTGCTACCTGGCCCTTTACAGAAAACATTTTACAGACGCCTGTCTACAAGGATAGGTATAGAAGGAATACCTTGCCATCACCAGTGCAGGTACAGCTTCTCTATACTTACAGAAGTCATAACTATTTATAAGTGATGTTAGGGTAATAATAAAATCCTCAGGTAAATCCACCCTTTAGCTCCAAAAAATGGCATTCAAGAGAGTTCTGCTTTATAAATTGAAAAGGAGGAAATTAGATACATGGCGGACACAGTCATTGGAAATATCACGTGAAGAGGAAAACGGCTCTCCCAAAGTGTGAAGGGATGGGGAAATTGCCTTGGAGTTCACTGTCAGGGAAGCCTTCAGGATGAAGGTTCTGATGTTTGACCTTTTCAGCAAAGAGCAGAGAATCCAGGCATGCTGTGATCTGTTGGAAACCGAATGCACACAAACAGAGCCTTGTCTTGCGAGGGCCATGCCAAAGGCAACTCAAGGGAAATGAGAAATGCTCGATCCAAAATAATACAATGCAAACACTACAGGTGGACAGTTGAGCTCACATACTGTGAAATGCACCTGAAACTAAATTTGTATTCACTTCTCCTTTGCAGATGAAAGACTCCTACCTTATTCTGGATGAATATGTGAGTATTTCCAATGAGTTAGAAAGTTAACAATTAATTAATTAGCAACAATGCCAGAGTTGAGTTCCATGAGCATAACTATCTAGTACCTATCTGTCCTTCTTAATTAGCACTTCACAGTTTGATGGTCAGTGATTACGATTACGCCAGAGCCCTCACTTCACAGGGTCAAATGTGGAGCTAAACACTGGAACAAAATAAGCTTGAACCCAGGTCCCAGCATTGGTTTGCACTGAGCACCATGTGATATTGTCTGCCATATAGCTATGCATCTGTGGATGTCACATTGAACCCGTTATCACACACAACAGAGTCGTCTGTTATGTAGTCCTGGGCTAGAGGCTCTCCTGAGATAGGGCATCCAGCCTACTTTGGAGGAAGGCCATATCACTCTTCTCATTATCTTGGACAAACCAGGCACAGCCAGTTGTCTTCTGATTGATAAACCTTAGCTTTCGTAAGGAGAGGCTTATGTTTCTGCTCCAAACACCACTGATATTATTCCTACCCCCACTGCCTTCCAAAGGAAGAGGGAAACCTACCCTTCTCAAAATTGAAAAACAAATCACTTTCCCCTTTCCTGTCTTTTTTTTTTTCTAGATCTATAACCTTTGCCACTCTTCCTAGCAAAGGACAAATAATTCCACTCGAAGACATATTTTTTTTTTTTTTTTTTTTTTTTTTTGAGACGGAGTCTCGCTCTGTCACCCAGGCTGGAGTGCAGTGGCGCGATCTCGGCTCACTGCAAGCTCTGCCTCCTGGGTTCTCGCCATTCTCCTGCCTCAGCCTCTCCGAGTAGCTGGGACTACAGGCGCCCGCCACCACGCCCGGCTAATTTTTTTTATATTTTTAGTAGAGACGGGGTTTCACCGTGGTCTCCATCTCCTGACCTCGTGATCCGCCCGCCTCGGCCTCCCAATCGAAGACATATTTTAAAGAAATAAGCTCCAACAACCTTGAATTCGATATTTAAATTGGATTTGTTTTTTGGAGAAATGCTTACTGTCACTTTTGATGTTTGCTTTTCTTTCTTTTCTTTTCTTTTTTTTTCTGAGATAGGGTTTCCTGTCACCCATGCTAGAGGGCAATGGCACAATCTTGGCTCACTGCAGCCTCAGCCTCCTGGGCTCAGGTGATCCTTCTGCCTCAGCCTCCCAAGTAGCTGGTACTACAGGTGTGCACTACCACACCCAGCTAGATTTTTATGTATTTTTTGTAGAGATTGGATTTTGCCATGTTGCCCATGCTGGTCTCCAACTCTTGGGCCTCCCCAAATGCTAGGATACCAGGTGTGGGCCCCCATGCCCAGCTGGTATTTTGTTATTTTCAAGTTAACCAATCATTGTTTATACTCATTTCATTTCTTAACAATATAAGCTTTCTTAATAGAGCATCAGGGAAAAGGTGATAAGGAAAATATTCAGTTTCCGGGTCCAAGGTAGAGAGGAAAATTCAAACAATTTATTTTTGGATTGACTAGGGATTTTGACCAGCATCCCTCAACAAACTCGCTGGTCTCCGCATATTTGGAAAACACATCGTTGAACCAAAATTTGCTTTTACCAATTGAATAACATTTTGCTTCAACAAGTATTACTTGAGCTCCTGTGAAACACTCAGTGTAGGTCATAAGGAGTGTGAAGAAATCATTTCAGCCTACAGAGTAGAATAGGACAGAATAAAACAAATGAAAATGGGTGGAATAAGATCAAAACAAAGAGCCTTCACAGGTCATGGAAGACTCTTCTTGATCTGGCACCTGCCTGCCTTGGCAACACTTTTCTTTTCATCCTCACTCCATTTCTCAAAACAAGCCTTTATTAATATTTATGTATATGCATGCATGCACTGAAGCATGCACATTGTTACTATTCCAGAAACACCATCTACCTCCATTTCCCCAGTACATCATGCTATATCACACTTCTGTGCTTTTATGATACCATTCCCTCCAATTTAAAATCTCAACACATAATTCAGATGTCAGCATTTGGGGGAAGCCTCTCCTGATTACCCCTTCCCCCAGTGGAACTACATCTGCCCATGCGGGGCATATATCATTCTGTTTATTGTGTGCTTAGGTGTCTACTGTGCTTAGCCCAGCCTTTTCCACCAAATCATGAGCTGGTTGAGTAGAGAGATGGGGTCCAAGGGGTTCAATATCAGCCACAGATTTCAAAACATATCTGTCGACATGACTTTCATATTGAATATCAAAAGCTATTTGGGATTAATAGTCTAGATTGAGTTTTACAGGATTCATCAGTTGGAAATATACCAGTTTCTGTTATGAATTTTCTAGATGCGCTTTCTGAACTGTAGAAAGGGACGGAAGGACCCTTCCAAGTCCATCCTGGATGTTGGTGTAGAAGAAGCTATACAATTCAGTGGATTTGATGAAAAGATGTTTCTGAAGCGAGGAGGAAAATACATATGGAGTAAGGCTGATCTGAAGCTGGATTGGTAGAGTGGAAAGTGGAACGAAACTTCAACACACCAGTGGGAAAACTCCTAGAGTGACTGCCATTGTCTGCAATCTTATCCCGTTGGTATTTCCCAATGGCTGAAAACCTGATTTTCTGCTGCACATGACATCTGATTACCTGTGGTCACTGAACACATGAATAACTTGGATAGCAAATCCTGAGACAATGGAAAACCATTAACTTTACTTCATTGGCTTATAACCTTGTTGTTACTGAAACAGCACTTCTGTTTTTGAGTTTGATTTAGCTAAAAAGAAGGAACACACAGGAATAATGACCTCAAAAAAGCTTAGATAAGGCGCCTATACACAGGACCTGACATTTAGCTCAATGATGCGTTTGTAAGAAATAAGCTCTAGTGATATCTGTGGGGGCAATATTTAATTTGAATTTGATTTTTTAAGCAATGTTTACCATGATTTCTATATTTCCATTTTGAAGCTATTTCTTGTTCCAGGTTTGTTCATTTGACAGAGTCAATATTTTTTGCTAAATATCCAGATACCAGTTTTCACATCTCAGACATTACAAAGTATCTGCCTCAATTATTTCTGCTGGTTATAATGCTTTATTTTTTTTGCCTTTATGCCATTGCAGTGTTGTACTTTTTACTGTGAAGTATAGAAATAGTCAACAGCTGTTTCCAAGAACATATGATATGATAATCCTACCAATTTTCAACAAGTCCCTAGAAAGAGATAACACATGGAAAGACGGTGTGGTGCAGCCCAGCCCACGGTGGCTGTTCCATGAATGCTGGCTACCTATGTGTGTGGTACCTGTTGTGCCCCTTTCTCTTCAAAGATCCTGAGCAAAACCAAGATGCACTTTCCATTTGATGATGGAGTTGACGTGGGGGCAGTGCTTGCATTGCTTTGTTCACCTATCATTTGGCCACATGAGGCTGTCAAGCAAAAGAATAGGAGTGTAGTTGAATAGCTGGTTGGCCCTACATCTCTGAGAAGTGATGGCACACTGGGTTGGCATAAGATATCCTAAAATCACGCTGGAACCTTGGGCAAGGAAGAATGTGAACAAGAGTAGAGAGAGTGCCTGGATTTCATGTCAGTGAAGCCATGTCACCATATCATATTTTTGAATGAACTCTGAGTCAATTGAAATAGGGTACCATCTAGGTCAGTTTAAGAAGAGTCAGCTCAGAGAAAGCAAGCATGAGGGAAAATGTCACGTAAACTAGATCAGAGAACAAAATCCTCTCCTTCTGGAAATATCTCATGCAGTTTGTTGATATCACTTAGTATCTTATTGCCTAAAAAATAATTTCTTATCATTGTTTCAAAAAAGCAAAATCATGGAAAATTTTTGTTGTCCAGGCAAATAAAAGGTCATTTTAATTCAGCTGCAATTTCAGTGTTCCTCACTAGGTGGCATTTAAATGTTGCCTGATGTCATTAAGCACCATCCAGAAATTCTGCTTCATAGTCTATTTTCAAGACTTGGTGATTTTGAAAGTTTTGGTTTTTGCGACTTTGTTTCTCAGAAAAAAAAATATTCCTACTTAAATTTTAAGTCTATAATTCAATGTAAATATGTGCATGTCTCATCCAGGATAGGATAGGTTGTCTTCTATTTTCCATTTTACCTATTTACTTTTTTTGTAAGAAAAGAGAAAAATGAATTATAAAGTTGTTCCCTATGGGTTTTGATTGTATCTAAGCTATGATGACCTTCATATAATCAGCATAAACATAGAACAAATTTTTTACTTAACATGAGTGCACTTTGCTGATCCTCACGGCACGGTGGCTCACACCTGTAATCCCAGCACTTTGGGAGGCCAATGTGGGTGGATCGCAAGGTCAGGAGTTCGAGACCAGCCTGGCCAACATGGTGAAACCCCGTCTCCACTAAAAATACAAAAATTAGCCAGGTATGGTGGCGTACACTTGTAATTCCAGCTACTCAAGAGGCTGAGGCAGGAGGATTGCTTGAACCCTGAAGGTAGAGGTTACAGAGCCAAGATAGCACCACTGCACTCCAGCCTGGATGACAGAGCAAGACTCCATCTCAGAAAAAAAAAAAAAAAAAAAAAAAAAAAAAAAAAAAAAAAAACAAGAGAGTTCAACTAAGAAAGGTCACATATGTGAAAGCCCAAGGACACTGATATACAGCAGGTATTCAATCAGTGTTATTTGAAACCAAATCTGAATTTGAAGTTTGAATCTTCTGAGTTGGAATGAATTTTTTTCTAGCTGAGGGAAACTGTATTTTTCTTTCCCCAAAGAGGAATGTAATGTAAAATGAAATAAAACTATAAGCTACGTTAAATACATTTTCAGCCGTTTTATCCACTATTATTCACATGCCACGCTCACCACCCCCCCCCCGCCCCCCCACCACCTAATGCACTGTCAGGATTTTCAAGGCCTTAATGTTTAAAATATTCAAATGTTAATTTCTCTTAAAGGGGAGAAATAAGGACTTCTAACATTACAGTAAATTCAAATTCAGTCTATATAGTGTGTTGCTTTATGTTTTCAGTTTTAAATGTGAGTGTCAGTTTTGTAAAACACATTTAATTGGGAAAGCAAGGAACAATTTCATGGAGGTATCTTACATGTTAAGGGAAGATATTTTATGTTGCATTTAATTATTTCTTTTTTAATCCAAAATTTTATTTGGCCATGTTTGTCTAGAAGTGACAATATTGTTTCTTATATTAACTAGAACCGGAGCCTGGAGATAGAAAATAAGTCTAGTTACATAAAAATTTTAAATTTACGCACATTTGAATTTATCAATTATGAATACATACACTCTACACAATGAATAGTGGAGAATAATGAAAGTAGCAAACCATTGTATATGTCAAAGTATTTTCTATAGCATATATATATGTGTGTGTGTATGTGTATGTGTATTATACTTTAAGTTCTGGGATACATGTGCATATATATGTGTGTGTGTATGTGTATGTGTATTATACTTTAAGTTCTGGGATACATGTGCAGAACGTGCAGGTTTGTTACAGAGGTATACACATGTCATGGTGGTTTGCTGCACCCATCAACCCGTCATCTACATTAGGTATTTCTCCTAATGCTATCCCTCCCCTAACCCCCCCACCCCCTGACAGGCCCCGGTGTGTGATGTTCCCCTCTCTGTGTCCATGTGTTCTCATTGTTCAACTCCCACTTATGAGTGAGAACATGCATTGTTTGGTTTTCTATTCTTGTGTTAGTTTGCTGAGAATGATGGTTTCCAGCTTCATCCATATCCCTGCAAAGGACATGAGCTCATCCTTTTTTATGGCTGGAGAGTATTCCATGGTGTATATGTGCCACATTGTTTTTATCCAGTCTATCATTCATGGGCATTTGGGTTGGTTCCAAGTCTGCTATTTGTGAACAGCACTGCAATAAACATACGTGTGCATGTGTGTTTATAGTAGAATGATTTATAATCCTTTGGGTACATACCCAGTAATGGGATTGCTGGGTCAAATGGTATTTCTGGTTCTAGATCCTTGAGGAATCACCACAATGTCTTCCACAATGGTTGAGCTAATTTACAATTCTACCAACAACATAAAAGCATTCCTGTTTCTCCACATCCTCTCCAACATCTGTCATTTCCTGACTTTTTAATGATTGCCATTCTAACAGGCATGAGATGGTATTTCTCATTGTGGTTTTGATTTGATTTGATTTCTCTAATGACCAGTGATGTTGAGCATTTTTTCATATGTTTGTTGGCCACATAAATGTCTTCTTCTGAGAAGTGTCTGTTCATATCCTTTGCCCACTTTTGGATGGGTTTGTTTGTTTTTTTCTTGTAAATTTGTTTACGTTCCTTGTAGATTTTGGGTATTAGCCCTTTGTCAGGTGGCTAAATTGCAAAAATTTTCTCCCATTCTGTAGGTTGCCTGTTCACTCTGATGAAAGTTTCTTTTGCTGTGCAGAAGCTCTTTAGTTTAGTTAGATCCCATTTGTCAATTTCGGCTTTTGTTGCCATTGCTTTTGGTATTTTAGTCATGAAGTCTTTGCCTATGCCTATGTCCTGAGTGGTATTGCCTAGGTTTTGTTCTAGGGTTTTTATGATTTTATGTCTTGCCTTTAAGTCTTTAATCCATCTTGAATAAATTTTTGTATAAGGTGTAAGGAAGGGGTCCAATTTCAGTTTTCTGTATATGGCTAGCCAGTTTTCCCAACACAATTTATTAAATAGGAAATCCTTTCCCCATTGCTTATTTTTGTCAGGTTTGTCAAAGATCAGATGGTTGTAGATGTGTAGCATTATTTCTGAGGCCTCTGTTCTGTTCCATTGGTCTATATATCTGTTTTGGTACAGTACCATGCTGTTTTGGTTACTGTAGCCTTGTACTCTAGTTTGAAGTCAGATCGGGTGATGCCTCCAGCTTTGTTCTTTTTGCTTAGGATTGTCTTGGCTCTACGGGCTCTTTTTTGGTTCCAAATAAAATTTAAAGTAGTTTTTCCCAATTCTGTGAAGAAAGTCGATGGTATCTTGATGGGGATAGCATTGAATCCATGAATTACTTTGGGCAGTATGGCCATTTTCACGATATCGATTCTTCCTATCTATGAGCGTGGAATGTTTTTCCATTTGTTCGTGTCCTCTCTTGTTTCCTTGAGCAGTGGTTTGTAGTTCTCCTTGAAGAGGTCTTTCACATCCCTTGTAAGTTGTATTCCTAGGTATTTTATTCTCTTTGTAGCAATTGTGAATGGGAATGCACTCATAATTTGGCTATTTGTCTACTGGTGTAGAGGAATACTTGTGATTTTTGCACATTGATTTTGTATCCTGAGACTTTGCTGAAGTTGCTTATCAGCTTAAAAAGATGTTGGGCTGAGATGATGGGGTTTTCTAAATATACGATCCTGTTATCTGCCAACAGAGACAATTTGACTTCCTCTCTTCCTACTTCAATATGCTTTATTTCTTTCTCTTGCCTGATTTCCCTGGCCAGTACTTCCAATACTACGTTGAATAGGAGTGGTGAGAAGGGGCATCCTTGTCTTGTGCCAGTTTTCAAAGGGAATGCTTCCAGCTTTTGCCCATTCAGTGTGATATTGGCTGTAGATTTGTCATAAATAGCTCTGATTATTTTGAGATACATTCCATCAATACCTAGTTTACTGAGAGTTTTTAGCATGATGGGGTGTTGAATTTTATCGAAGACCTTTTCTGCATCTATTGAGATAATTATGTGGTTTTTGTCATTGGTTCTATTTATGTGATGGATTACATTTATTGATTTGCGTGTGTTGAACCAGTCTTGCATTTCAGGGATGAAGCCGACTTGATCACGGTAGATAAGCTTTTTGATATGCTGCTGGATTCGATTTGCCAGTATTTTATTGAGGATTTTCACATCAATGTTCTTCAGGGATATTGGCCTGAAATTTTCTTTTTTTGTTGTGTCTCTGCCGGGTTTTGGTATCAGGATGATGCTGGCCTCATAAAATGAGTTAGGGAGGAGTCCATCTTTTTCTATTGTTTGGAATCATTTCAGAAAGAATGGTACTAGCTCCTCTTTGTACCTCTAGTAGAATTCGGCTGTGAATCCATCTGGTCCTGGGCTTTTTTTTTGGTTGGTAGGCTATTAATTACTGCCTCAATTTCAGAACTTGTTATTGGTCTATTCTGGGATTTGACTTCTTCCTGGTTTAGTCTTGGGAGGGTGTATGTGTCCAGGAATTTATCCATTTCTTCTAGATTTTCTAGTTTATTTGCATAGAGGTGTTTATAGTATTCTCTAATGGTAGTTTGTATTTCTGTGGGATCAGTGGTGATATCCCCTTTACCATTTTTTTATTGTGCCTATTTGATTCTTCTCTCTTTTCTTCTTTGTTAGTCTGGCTAGCAGTCTATCTATTTTGTTGATCTTTTCAAAAAACCAGCTCCTGGATTCATTGATTTTTTTTAAGGGTTTTTCATGTGTCTATCTCCTTCAGTTCCGCTCTGATCTTGGTTATTTCTTGTCTTCTGCTAGCTTTTGAATTTATTCACTCTTGCTTCTCCAGTTCTTTTAATTGTGATGTTAGGGTGTCGATTTTAGATCCTTCTCACTTTCTCCTGTGGGCATTCAGTGCTATAAATTTCCCTCTAAATACTGCTTTAGCTGTGTCCCAGAGATTCTGGTATGTTGTGTCTCTGTTTTCACTGGTTTCAAAGAACTTATTTATTTCTACCTTCATTTTGCTATTTACCCAGTAGTAATTCAGGAGCAGGTTGTTCAGTTTTCATTTAGTTGTGCGGTTTTGAGTGAGTTTCTTAATCCTGAGTTCTAATTTGATTGCACTGTGGTCTGAGAGACTGTTTGTTATGATTTCTGTTCTTTTGCATGTGGTAAGGAGTGTTTTGCTTCCAATTATGTGGTCAATTTTAGAATTGTGTGATGTGGTGCTGAGAAGAATGTATATTCTGTTGATTTGGGGTGGAGAGTTTTGTAGATGTCTATTAGGTCTGCTCAGTCCAGACCTGAGTTCAAGTCCTGAATACCCTTGTTAATTTTCTGTCTCATTGATCTGTCTAATATGGACAGCAGGGTCTTAAAGTCTCCCACTATTATTGTGTGAGAGTCTAAGTCTCTTTGTAGGTCTCTAAAAACGTGCTTTATGAATCTGGGTGCTCCTGTATTGGGTGCTTATATATTTAGGATAGTTAGCTCTTCTTGTTGCATCGGTCCCTTTACCATTATGTAATGCTCTTGTCTTTTTTGATCTTTGTTGGTTTAAATTCTGTTTTATCAGAGACTAGGATTGCAACCCCTGCTTTTTTTTTCTCCCATTTGATTGGTAAATATTCCTCCATCCCTTTATTTTGAGCCCATGTGTGTCTTTACACATGAGATGGGTCTCCTGAATACAGCACACCAATGGGTCTTGACTCTTCATGCAATTTGCCAATCTGTGCCTTTTAATTGGGGCATTTAGCCCATTTACATTTAAGGTTAATATTGTTATGTGTAAATTTGATCCTGTCATTATGATGCTAGCTGGTTATTTTGCCCGTCAGTTGATGCAGTTTCTTCATAGTGTTGTTGGTCTTTACAATTTGGTATATTTTTGCAGTGGCTGGTACCGGTTTTTCCTTTCAATATTTAGTGCTTCCTTCAGGAACTCTTGTAAGCGAGGCCTGGTAGTGACAGAATCCCTCAACATTTATTTGTCTGTAAAGGATTTTATTTATCCTTCGTTAATGAAGCTTCCTTTGGCTGGATATGAAATTCTGTGTTGAAAATTCTTTTTTTTTTTTTGGCCTCCACTCTCTTCTGGCTTGCACAGTTTCTGTAGAGAGATCTGCTGTTAGTCTGATGGGCTTCCCTTTGTGGGTAACCTAGCCTTTCTCTCTGACTGTCCTTAACATTTTTGCCTTCATTTCAACCTTGGTAAATTTGACAATTATGTGTCTTGGGGTTGTTCTTCTCGAGGAGTATCTTTGTGGTGTTCTCTGTATTTCCTAATTTGAATGTTGCCCTGTCTTGCTAGGTTGGGGAAGTTCTCCCAGATGATACCCTGAAGTGTTTTGCAACTTGGTTCCATTATCCTCATCTCTTTCAGGTACACCAACTAAACTTAGATTTGGTCTTTTCACATAATCCCATATTTCTTGGAGGCTTTGTTTGTTCCTTTGCATTCATTTTTCTCTAATCTTGTCTTCACGCTTTATTTCATTAAGTTGATCTTCAATCTTTGATATCATTTCTTCCACTTGATCGATTCGGCTACTGATACTTGTGTATGCTTCATGAAGTTCTTGTGCTGTATTTTTCAGCTCTATTAGGTCATTTATGTTCTTCTCTAAACTGATTATTCTGGTTAACAGTTCCTGTAACCTTTTATCAAGGTTCTTAGCTTCCTCGCATTGGGTTAGGACATGCTCCTTTAGCTTGGAGGAGTTTGTTGTTATCTGCCTTCTGAAGTCTACTTCTGTCAATTTGTCAAACTCATTCTGCATCCAGTTTTGTTTCCTTGCTGGTGGGGAGTTGTGATCCTTTGGAGGAGAAGAGGCATTGTGGTTTTTGGAATTTTCAGCATTTTTGTGCTGGTTTTTCATCATCTTTGTGGATTTACCTACCTTTCATCTTTGATATTGGTGGCCTTTGGATGGGGTTTTTGCATGGGCATCCTTTCTGTTGATATTGATGTCACTGATTTCTATTTGTTAGTTTTCCTTCTAGCAGTCAGACCCCTCTTCTGCAGGTCTGCTGGAGTTTGCTGGAGGTCCACTCCCGACATTGTTTCCCTGATTATCACCAGCAGAGGCTGCAGAACAGCAAAGATTGCTGCCTGCTCCTTCCTCTGGAAGCTTTGTCCCAGAGGGGCTCCTGCCATGGAACTCTCCTGTATGAGGTGTCTGTTGACCCCTGCTGGGAGGTGTCTCCCAGTCAGGAGGCACGGGGGTCAGGGACCCAATTGAGGAGGCAATCTGTCCCTTAGCAGAGCTTGAGTGCTGTTCTGGGAGATCCGCTGCTCTCTTCAGAGCCAGCAGGCAGGAACATTTAAGTCTGCTGAAGCTGCACCCACAGCCGCTCCTTCTGCCAGGTGCTCTGTCCCAGGGAGATGGGAGTTTTATCTGTAAGCTCCTGACTGGGGCTGGGGCTGCTGCCTTTTTTTTTTTTTTTTTTTTTGAGATAGAGCCTCGCTGTGTTGCCCAGGCTGGAGTGCAGTGGCCCAATCTTGGCTCACTGCAACCTCTGCCTCCTGGGTTCAAGTGATTCTCCTCCCTCAACCTCCTGAGTAGCTGGGATTACAGGTGTGCACCACCATGCTTGTCTAATTTTTGTATTTTTAATAGAGATGGGGTTTCACCATGTTGGTCAGGTTGGCCTTGAACATCTGACCTCATGATCCACCCACCTTGGCCTCCCAAAGTGCTGGAATTACAGGTGTGAGCCACCACACCCAGCCAGGCTGCTGCCTTTCTTTCAGAAATGCCCTGCCTAGACAGGAGGAATCTAGAGAATCAGTCTGGCTACAGCCACTTTGCTGTGCTGTGGTGGGCTCCACCCAGTTCGAACTTCCCAGCAGCTTTGTTTGAACTGTGAGGAGAAAACCACCTACTCAAGCCTCAGTAATGGCAGATGTCCCTCCCCCCACCAAGCTCAAGTGTCCCAGGTTGACTTCAGACTGCTGTGCTGGCAGCAAGAATTTCAAACCAGTGGATCTTAGCTTGCTGGGCTCTGAGGGGGTGGGATCTGCTGAGCAAGAGCACTTGGCTCCCTGGCCTCAACCCCCTTTCCAGGGGAATGAATGGTTCTGTCTCACTGGTATTCCAGGGGCCACTGGGGTACGAAAAAAACTCCTGCAGCTAGCTCGGTGTCTGCCTAAATGGCCACCGAATTTTGTGCTTGAAACCTAGGTCCCTGGTGGTGTAGGCAGCTGAGGGAATCTCCTGGTCTGTGGGTTGTGAAGACTGTGGGAAAAGCATAGTATCTGGGCTGGATAGCACCGTTCCCCGCAGCACCGTCCCTCATGGCTTCCTTTGGCTAGGGGAGGGAGTTCCCTGACCTCTTGTGCTTCCTGGGTGAGGCGATACCCCACCCTGCTTTGGCTCACCCTCCATGGGCTGCACCCGCTGTCCAACTAGTCCCAATGAGATGAACCAGGTACCTCAGTTGGAAATGCAGAAATCACTCGCCTTCCTTGTTGGTCTCGTTGGGAGCTGCAAACCAGAGCTGTTCCTATTTGGCCATCTTGCCAGCCCTCCAGGTCAAGTTTAATCACACAAAACACCCCCATATATGCTTAGGAGAGCTACAGCAAGTCCACCTCAGATGCTACTAAAATGGACTTAAAAGATCAGAAAGATTGTAACAATATTTATTTTTATTATTATTAAAAATACACATTTGTAGGATATTTGAAAACAGAGTAAAACAAAATAAAGAAAATTAAAATTACCCATAACTGTATCACATAGAGGTAACTGGTAATTTAGCTCACATCTGTCCAGTCATATATAGTGGTTAATAGAATTGCATTCATACTCAATAATTTTATTTTTCACATTATATCTTCTGAAGCTTTTTAAAGTCAATTAGCATTTTATACTTTAATGACAATGGCCAGTTCTTAACAATTCACAGTAATAGATGAGAAAACATTCAATGACATGAAAAAGTCAGAGTTAATTTGAGAAAAAAACCACTGGATTTTGTTTTTCAGTTGTTTACATATTTATTTATGGATGTGAGTGGTATCCTATTAATTTTGGTAATATTCTGTCTACACACACACACACACACACTCACACACAAACAAAGCTTCTCTGTGAAAGTTCATTATTGGGGAATCTGGAAAACTGCCCAAATGTTGTTTATTTTTTTCATTCAGGGGCGCAACTTGTTCCTAAACCCCTCTCAGCAACACGTCTGAATAGACTGACCTTTGTCAGTTCTCCTACTGGGTTATACTCAGCTTTATCTTTTATGTTTTCTGACATCTGTTTGTGTGGATAACCAGAAAACCTGTGTATATGTGTAGTCGGTGCTATCTGCTTTTGTGAAGAATCTCATTTTTCATTAAATCATAACTCAGATATCACTTTTTCCTGGAAGCCTAGTAGACAGCAGGCATTTGAATGCTGGTTGAGTCAAACTGGCCTGAATTAGTCAGCTCAGGCTGCCATAAAAATATACCATATACCATGTGGCAGAAACAATACACATGTATTTCTCTGGAGGCTGGAAGTCCAAGATGAAGGTGCCAACTGGTTCAGTTCCTGGTCAGGCTTCTCTCCCTGGCTTGCAGATGGCTGCCTTGTCTCTGTGTTCTCACATGCAGGAGACAGAGATCTCTCTCCTCTTAAAAGGCCACCATCCTTTTGCATAAGGACTTCATTTGAACTTAACTACCTGCTAAAGACCCTGTGTCCAGATATAGTCACACTGGGGATCAGAGCTTTGACATGTGAATTTTGGAAGGAGACAATTCAGTCCATAGCATGATCCATCATTTAAATGGTAAGATGCAATATACCTAATAGATTTGACCTGACTTTGTCTGATGCCATTTAATAGATTTGACCTGACTTTGTCTGATGGCAATTAATAAGGCCACTTCTATTGAAATAGGCAGTGCTGTGAGTAGTATGACTTGGTGACACCTGGACGTTTCCAGTCCTTTAAATATTGCCTCCATTAGCTGTGACAGAGCCTGAAATATCTTTGTTGTGATTAAACTTGCAGTTTCTCCACTGATTTTCTGTAAAACTGAGGGAGTTTGGGGAAGTAGCAAACGTTAATCTTGTTCTTCGAGTTGTCATTGGGATGTGTCAGCCCCACCTTTCTCTCAGGTATTGGCCAGGAGAGGGAAAAGAAGGGAACGGAGAGCAAACTTAAGCTATTTACTACCTATTTGCCTACCATGACCTGGTGATGCCTTGTAGTTGAAAGATTTAATTCAGGAACAGCTTGGTGCATATCTACTGTGTGGTGAGACCTGTGCCAGACGCTATGGGGAATATCCAAGAAGAAGAGTTCGGCTTTTCACCTGTGAGAAATTTACAAATGTTAGGACAAGAGTTAGACACATGAGAGAGTTAAACAACTGAGTAGGAGAGGCAACACAGTGATAGAAAAGCACCGGCTGTGGAGACAGCCTGGCTTGAGCTGCAGTACCGTGTTTGATTAAGGGTGCGATACTTAGGTTCACAAAGGCCCAGTTTCCTCATCAGCAAAATGAGGGATCAATGCAGATTAGAGTAAGGACTTGAGTTAATTATACAAACAGCTTCTAGTGGCCTCTGGTAACTACTAACAGTTACCAATGAGTTCACATCATATGAAAGCCATCCTTCATAATCTGATGTAATGCAGGACAAAATAGATAAAAACTCATGTCACAGTTGTGACATAAAAACTCATGACAATTGTCATGAGCAAAAAGAGAGGACATTTGGGTTTTGGGGAAGAACACCTTAGAGAACAGGAGGCTTAAGACGGCTGAGCATTAGTTAACTTACTCATTTAGTATGCACCTATGATGTATCAGCTTTTATAGCAAGTGCTAAAAACACAAAAATGAGCATGAGATTGTTTTGTTGCTAAGGTGCTCAAAGTTTAGTGGAGAAGGCAGTCTTGTAAACGAATAGGTAAAATAAGTGTTGAAGGATGGTAGAAGTAGCAATAAAGTTTTCACACACACACACACACACACACACACACACACACAAGCATGGCAGACTCTGGTCTCTCATTCTACATCTTAATGGGAATATTGAGATGAGTGCTTCGCCAGAGCTCAGGTCTGAAAAATTCGGTAGAACATAAACTTCTAAAACTACTCATCCATAAAAAAGAATGAATTAATGGCATTTGCAGCAACTCGAATGAGATTGGAGACTAGTATTCTAAGTGAAGTAACTCAGGAATGGAAAACCAAATGTTTTATGTTATCATACTTAAGTGGGAGCTAAGCTATGAGGATGCAAAAGGCATAAGAATGACACAGTGGGCTTTGGGGACTCAGTGGGAAAGGGTGGGATGTGGGTGAGGGATAAAAGACTACAAATTGGGTGCAGTGTATACTGCTTGGGTGATGGATGCACCAAAGTTTCACAAATCACCATTACAGAATTTACTCATGTAGCCAGACACCACCTGTTCCCCAATAACCTATGGAAACAAAAAACAAAACAAAAAAAAAAACCGCTCTGCTCTGTTTTGTGAAGGGTCCAATGTCGGCCTTCAAGTGGCCTCAAAAATCAGAGATACAGAAATGTGTGAAGCAACTGGATATAAGACAGCACAGGGTGGTGGGAGCCAGGGCAAGCTAGAAAACATACTCCTCCTAGAGGCGTTCAAGTTTTATAAAACATGACACTCCCCAAGTGAAATACCTCTGAAGATCTGACTTGTCTTATCAGACACCTGTTTTCAAATTCAAGTCTCAGTGCCACCATGACGATCCCTAATTAATTCAATGGTATGTCAGGCATTAGCTGTTCACTGAAAACTGATAACCTTAATCATTGTTCCTTGAAGGAAATATTTTTACTCCCTGTTGTAAAGGCTTTGAGTAGTCATTCATACCCCCTTCTGTGAACATGAGAAAATTATACTTTCTCACCCTCTTTCAGTTAAGCAAAGCTACTAATTCCAGCCAATGATGAGTGCATTTAACTGCTAGTACAAGGCTGTACAACATTTGCTTTTGCGTCCACAGTGATTACAAAGGAGGCCTCATGTTGAGATGGCTGAGTCTAAAAACAGGCAACCTTGATCTTGTATGCTTATTGGGAGGATAGTATTGGAGAGACAAATATGGTCACAGCAAACTGCATATATGGGACAGTTCACCTTTTGAGATTACTTGTTACTATAACACAGATTAGCCCATCCTAACCAAAATGATCCCATAACAAATAACATTCAGATTGTCTAAGGCTAATGATGGAGATACAATTTCAATAGGGGTTAAGGCATTTGGACTTCGTAGTCCCATTTCACAATATTGACCAAGATCTACATTCTCCTTGGGGGTGGCTCTATAACTGATGGAATCACAATACTCTTGGCTTCGGGGGAATGCGCCATTGCCTCCTACCGTGGACACACAATTCTTCTCTTAACTTAAACTATATGGTCCTTAAGGGTAGAGAGCATATTTTAGCAGCTAACAACTTTTGAGCCCTGAAGTGGGCATGGCAAGTATGGTGTTAAGCACTTTGCATAATTTTTATTTTAAATGCTCAGAGAAACCATAGAAGAGAAGTGTAATCATCCTTCATTTTATAGCTAAGGAAACTGGAGCTGAGGGAGTCTAACTGACATGACCGCATGCATAGCTAGATCTTGATGAAACCTAGACTGACTTTGGCAGCCAAGCCCGAGCCAAGCTCAGGGACAGGGCTTTGTCCTTCTTTCTTCCAAACGTCCTGGGACTCAGCTTCTGGGTTTCTGGGTTTTATTTGTTGTTGTTATTTGCTTGTTTCAATCTGTGAAGGCTGCTCCCCTCTTGATGATTAGAAACTGTGAGTGCATGTCTTCTTTAGAGGAAGTGGCTTGTGGCCTTGCCCTGTGATCCTCTGATAAGAATAGGTTCTCAGAAATACAACCCAATAGACCAAACTCTCACACAAAGATATGAAATGAGAGAAGAAGGAAGGAGAAGACAGACTGATAGAGATCTTCATACACGTGCAAGATGGGGAAAGGAGAAAGAGGAATTTGCATTCTTTCATTGGAATATTACATTCTTTCATGTCTAATGCCAAACATACAAATATAATAAGAGAGTAACAAAAGTGGTGTGAGCACAGCTCAGCAGAAAGATTGGCTAACCCAGGGGAGTGACAGAAATGTTACTAGAGGTGTCAGTGGTGCACTGAAGTTTAAAATAGTAGGAGAAATTTTCCAGGCTGTCAAGGTGTGGGGATTTGATGAGAGTGGATGCATTTGTTGTTGTTGTTGATGGTGGTGGTGATGTGTGTGTGTGTGTGTGTGTGTGTGTGTAGAAAGAGATAGAGAGGAGTTTTTAAGTACTGTATGTATTTTAAGGAGATTGAATAATCTAAGGCGAGGAGCATTTAAAATAATAGCAGAATAAAAGTTAAATACTTAGAAACATAGAGCAATGAAACAAAATGACCTCTAAAGGGCCTTCTAAGTATGTTTCCATCCAGAAAGGGTCTCTATAGCCCCTATTCTTATTTTTATTCCCACCATCCCCCAGAACTTTCCATTCTTAGGTGGCATCCAAGGCTCTGTCCATTCCTGCTCAAGCCCACCTGCCACCTTTATCCATAACAGACAAACCTGCTGGTCCTACCAAGCCAGACAATCTATTGTCAGGAAAATGTTTTATGATTCTCTTCTTCTGCAGTCTTGCTGGAGTTCACTTTCCCCATCTTACTGTCTCAGGTCAGGTTCCCTGGGAAACAGACTCTGAGATGGAGGTTGGCTGCTAAGAGATGCTTAGGAAGGGTTCCCGTAGAAGAATGAGGACACAGGGGAGCTGGGATGCATTTGCTGGGGAACTCTGGGGCTAGGGAGCCCTTCAGTGTTGTCCCAAGGTATGCCAAGCGATTCTCAGAAATACAACTCAATAGACCAAACTTTCACACAAAGATATGAAATGAGACATGTGGTATGTCCCAGCCAAGCTGTTTTGGAAGGAGTTTTGCAGGAGGCAGCTACCTTCGGCCAAGGTTGATTCCTGGGATGCAAGCCTCCCACATCCAACAGTCGCAGCTCACGGCATAATGACTGCCTTGGTTCTGTAGGGAATCTTCATGAAGCATTCAAGCATCCACCTTGTGATATATCACCTGAGCCTTGTTCAGTAGGTGGAATAGCAAGTCCTGTTTCTCCCCGTGGCTCTTTATTTTAAACCTCACGTGTTACCACGTGGCAGCATCCACTAGGAATGAGCTGTGGGCACCTGAGTTGTTGTCCAGGACACAGACCTGGATTCTGTACTGTGTTCCCCTTCCACCTATCTGCTACCTGAATTTCTTCCAGGTTCCCATCTTTTCCTAGCTCTTGGCTATCTGCCTTAACTGTGCTCTCATGTCTAAGACTGAATGACTTACTCTAACTACCTAGTACTGTACCTGGGCTCTCCTTCAAGACTCAAGTGCCTGTGAATTACTGCTACTCAAAACCAGTTTACAGTGAATGTGTTAGCTTTAGTTGTTAGTTTAGGCAAGACCATGCTGGAGTAACAAATAAACCCTAAAATTTCAATAGCTTAACGCATGCAGGTTCATATTCTCCTGAGGACCACCCTACCAGTGGGCAACCCACAGATCCAGCTGGCTCCATTTGGTGGTCCTACCACCTTAATATGTGGCTCTGTTATCACTGGGCTGGTGATGGGTAAGTTCAGTGTCATGAAGGTCTTTCTCATTGCCTTGGCTCAAAAGTGAGGCTTATGTCTACAGTCTATGGAACAAAATGAGTCACATGCCCTGGCCTGACTGTGAGGGGGCCAGAAAATCTGGGAAAATGCATGGCTATTTAGTGAGCATTAAATGTTTGCCCACAATGAAGTCTGTCTGCTGTTAAATATAATCATTCTTCGAGACTTGAGAAAGCCTTTAAAAATTTTGTCAAACCCCAAGGGCCATATTCAATTGATTACTGTAGAAAAGCAGTGTAATACAAAGTTAAAAGACCTCTGAATCAGCCTTCTGTAATATTACCATGTGTGCCACGAGCAAGCAGGGATCCTAGATCTGGCACGGCCTCAGTAAACCTCAGTGTTTCCATAAGTGAAGCGAAAAGATCAGATAAAACTTTCTCTCGGGTCCTTTTCAGTTCTAAGTAGAATCTATGGAGCTTGCATTTGAGCCATGCATAGAAGATCTGGTTAATAAAGAACCATGGAAGATTAATTTCTTTCATTCAACAAATTTTTATTAAGTGCCTAGAACTTATGTTGCCATTGCTGGATATGATGGCAAACAAGAGAGACACGTCTCTACTTTCTGGGAGAATGCTAGGAAAAATATCTTTACTTTTTAATTCACATGTTAATATTTTCATTTATTGTCATTTATCTTGCCACCTTTGTATAACACTTATTTTTATTATAACGCTTGTTCTCTAAGTTGTAGTCATGAGTAGACACCTTCCACATGCTTGTATTAGTTTGCTAGGCCTGGTGAAACAAAGTACCACCTTCTGGGTGGCTTAAACCACAGAAATGTATTGTCTCACAGTTCTGGAGGTGTATTAGGGTTCTTCAGAGACACAGAACCAATAGGATAGAGATAGATAGATAGATAGATAGACTAGATAGATGATTGATAGATAGATGGATGGATGGATAGGTAGATAGATGATAGATAGATAGATAGATAGATAGATAGATAGATAGATAGATAGACAGATAGATAGGAGATTTATTATGGGAATTGGCTCACATAATTATGGAGGCCAAGAAGTCCCACAATCTGCTGTCTGCAAGCTGGAGACCCTGAAAAGCTGGTGGTGGAATTCAGTCGGAGGCAAAAGGGCTGAGAACCTAGGGGTGGAGTGGGGAGGGGGAAGCACGCTCTCATGTAAGTGCTGGAAGCCTGAGGCCTGAGAACCAGGAGCTGTGAAGTCAGGGGGCAGGAGAAGATGGATGTGCCAGCTGGAAGAGAGGGAGCATATGTGCCCTTCCTCCTCTGTGTTCACGCTCTCCGGAGATTGGGTGACGCACGTGGGTGAGGGCAGATCTTCTTTACTCTAAGGATTCAAATGCTGATCTTGTCCAGAAACACTCTGAGAGATGCACACAGACATACTGTCTTACCAGCTGTCTGGGCATCCCTTAACCCAGTCAAGTTGACACTTAACATCAACCATCACAGGGGGCTAGAAGTCCAAGTCAAAGCTTTGGCAAGATTGGTTCGTTTTGAGGGCTGGGAGGAAGAATCTGGTCCAGGCTCCTCCACCAGCTGCTGGTGCTTTGCTGGTCATCTTTGGCGTTTCTTGGCTTGTAGAAGCATCACCCAAATCTTTGACTTCAGTTCACATGGTGTTCTCCTTGTGTGTGTCTTTGTCCAAATTTCCCCTTTACAGAAGGACACCAGTCATATTGGTTTAAAGCCCACTCCAGTATGATCTCCTCTTAACTAATCATATCTGCAATGACCCTATTTCCAAAGAAGGTCACAGTCTGGGGTACTGGGGCTTAGAACTTCAGTATATGAATTTTAAGGAGACACAAGGTGTCCGTAACAGTGCTGTGTTAAGTGACTGGAAGGATGAATTTCCTTCTTCACTTGCACTTTCTTTCTTGAAGTGTTTTTTGAAGCTGCTTGAAGACATCTCTGCATCCTGTCTTATGTGGATGCTACGCCCACTGCAGAGATTACTTGAGATGTCAAGGTTGGAAAAGAAAGAGAGGATGCTTTTGAAGGGAGGAGGGTAAGAGTACAGACAAGGGAAGCTGTATTAGTCTGTTCTCACACTGCCAATAAAGACACGCCTGAGACTAGGTAATTTATAAAGAAAAAGAGGTTTAATGGACTCACAGTTCCACATGAGTGGGGAGACCTCACAATCATGGCGGAAGGCAAGGAGGAGCAAAGTCACAGCAGGCAATAGCATTTGCAGGGGAACTCCCCTTTATAAAACCATCAGATCTCATAAAACTTATTCACTGTCACGAGAACGGCACAGGAAAGATCCACCCCCATGATTCAGTTACCTCTCACCTGATCCCTCCCATGACATATGAGAATTATGGGAACTACAATTCAAGATAAGATTCAGGTGGAGAGACAGCCAAACTGTATCAGAAGCTTTGCCAAGAAGACCCGGAGAGTTGCAGGAACTCTCCTCTTTTCCTTGGCATTACCCTGGGAAGGCCGTGTGGCTCACCTGGGGACTGTGCCTCTGGCAGGAAAGCCTTGTGCAGTTTGCTCCTGAGAGAAGGCATGGCTTCTGGAATGAGACGATCAGTAGCACAGATGGGTTGAAGATGAGAGGTTACATTCCACATTCCCAGAACCATAATATCCCCCAGATTCCTGTGTGTCCTTAAGGAGAGAGAGTCAGAATGAGAACTGACATTTAATTTCCTGCTACGCTAGAGAAACAAGAAATGGAATTTGTTAATTTTTAAAATAAAAAAAGTGAATTTTCTATATTTATGGAATGTGTGATTACAAATTCACATAAACTTCCTTGTCTAATCTTTTTTCTTTTCTTTTTTTTTTTTTGAGACTGAGTTTCGCTCTTGTTGCCAGGCTGGAGTGCAATGGCGCGATCTTGGCTCACCACAACCTCTGCCTCCCGGATTTAAGCGATTCTCCTGCCTTAGCCTCCCGAGTAGCTGGGATTACAGTCATGTGCCACCATGCCTGGCTAATTTTGTATTTTTAATAGAGACAGGGGTTTCTCCATGTTGGTCAGGCTGGTCTGGAACTCCCAACCTCAGGTGATCTGCCTGCCTTGGCCTCCCAAAGTACTGAGATTACAGGCATGAGCCACCACGCCCAGCCCCTTGTCTAATTTTTTTAAAAAAATTCAAGTGTGGGTCTTGAGCTTTCCTTGATTTTCTATCTAGAAGAGAAGTGTCAGAACAGCTGTCTGCTTTCCCAGCTTCTGGGCCATTTGCTGCAGCACTGAGTCGCCAGCCTGCTTCCCATGAACAGAGAAATTTTGCCCATCTAGGTAATCAGGAAGAGCTTGTTCAATGAGTGAAGGGTGAGTCATACCGCATTGGCACAAACACTTGGCAACAATGAGTGTCCTTTACAATGGGCTCTATGGGACAGCCCTCTGGGGGAGATGGGCCAGCCAGACCTGAGTAAGGGGCTGGATTGAAAACTGACAGTGACAGGTGGAAGTGAACTTGAGACCCAATAAACTTGTTGTTGGAGAGAACTAGGGCAGCTGCTCAGAGGCATATCTCAGAGGAGAGGATTTCACTCAGTATTTATTGAGCACTTATTATGTTCAAGGCCTTAAGAGGGAATATGTAGAAAAATGCTGTTCTCTAGAATCTTAAGATCTAAGCATCAGAGAGTGAATGCCACAAACATTAAGTGTGGCAGATGCCATGATCAACATAGACAAAGACCAAGTATTACACCAGCTCAGAGATCAGAGATCTGGGGATGGGGAACGCCATGATAGGCCGGGAAGTCTTCACAGAGAAATCTGCATCTGAGTGCCTTTTGAGGCCTGCTGCAAACAAAACTTTCAGTGCCAGTGTCCCCTCTCACTATCTTCCCAACAATGATTGCATTCACAAAGACAGAGCAGGGGAATGAAGTCACATGTGTTACCACATGAGCAATTACAAGTCTCAGTTGGGTCAGGGCAGTTTTGCACCTTAACTCTCTTCCTGCAGCCCCAGATGCAACTATGCAGTCCCCCAGCTTGACTGTTACACCTCTGTGTGTCATGAAAACGCCTGCATCTTAATACAGACCACTTTATTGTGGCGAACACAGTACAATGTCTGTGCATTTGCAGTCACCCACCTGTGCCTTCCCTGAATCCTTCATTCATAAGTAGTACTCAACCAGGAACTTCTCTGGTATCCCAACTTGGACATGGGAGGTGTGAATATATTTTTCATAAAGCTCAGGCCTTTATGCAGAACTATTTTCATCTTCTAGTGAGAGGCTGGAGTAACAAAGTGCTGTTGTTAAGATTCTTCCCATTGTGCATTTTTCTTGAATAATGACATTTCTAAAAAGAATCTGAAACTGAGACATTAGAAGGCAAGTGCTCGTTCATATCTTTGAAGAGGTCAAATATTTACCAGAATAACTTCTCAATCCAGAGGGGGCAGATTTATTTTATTTTATTTTACTATAAAGATGTATGTGTAGCAGAAGACAAATTATGCAGAGCTTTGAGTTAAGAATCATCTGATTTAATTTTTGGAGAAATGAGACAAATTGTAGCTAAGGACTATGGAGTTGTTTTAGTTTGCCAGTTATATTTAATTTGACTATCTATTTATTTATTTATTGAGAGACAAAGTCTCACTCTGTTGCTTAGGCTGGAGTGCAGTAATGCAAACACAGCTCACTTCAGCCTTGACCTCCTGGGCTCAAGCAATCCTCCTGCCTTGGCCTCCCAAAGTGCTGAGCTTACAGTTGTAAGCCAAGGCACTCAGCCTATTTGACTTGTTTAATCCCTCCCAAGAACTCATACATACTATTGCCACCTCATTTTCCACATAACAAAATGGAAGCACGAAGACGTTAATAACTTGCTTAATGGCTAGTAGGTGGTAGAGCTTGAATTTAGACCGCACAGTGTGGAGGGTATGCTATTAAGGAAAAACGATGCTCTAGTGGGGTTTCCATTTAATATTGCAGAAAAAAGAATCTATATATTTAAGAAGGTGTTATTTCATGCACACTCGTAGGTTTTGTTCATATATGCACATCTGACAGATAATTTAACATTTGTGTATCTTGAAGCTTCCATGGGGAGTGGCAGAAGATACAGGAATTCTATTAATACCTTCACAGATCTTAGATTCCAACAAGCTAGATACCTTAAGAAAAAGAAAGAAATTGCTATGCTTGGATCCCAGATGTCCATTCCACCTTTTGGGACCACCCGGGGGGCTCTCTCTTCTCCATCCTTCAAGTCAAGGATAGTGGGGTGAACAGACTGACTTTCCTTGCGAGGGTTGGCTCAGGAAGGCTCTGGGCTCCTCTCACAGCCGCCCCAGCGAGGGTCTGGGAGGCAGGTGCTGGCTCCTGTGGGGTCTGCGGCAGAGCAAGACTGGAGCCCAGGGCGCAGCTGCACAGCTCAACGCCGGTTCGCGCCCTGGTTTAGAGCGTTGGGCTGGGTCACCCCTTCTTTCCTAGCTTGCTAATAATGTGTTACCTCGGTGTAGGAATCAGGGGAGTGTCTTCTGGAGGCCACTAAAGCAGGAGTAGCATTTTCATGTTAGCGTGCACGGGCGGTCTCCGCAGCCCCTCCTCGTGCGGGAGCCTGTCCTGGGGCCTGCGGGGCAGCTCCGGGCCTCGGGTCGGCGCAGGCGGGCGGCAGGGGGCGCTGTGCGGCTCGGGGCGGGGGCGGGGCCGAGCCTCCCGCGTGCCCGGCCTCTGTGCGCGCTCGCGCCCCGCCCGCGTCGCCGCCTCTCCCCGCGAGGGCTCTCGGCAGGCGGGAGGCGGCAGGGCCGGCGTTGCAGTGCGGGCCCTGAGGGCTGCGCTGGAGGGAGGCGCGGGCGGCAAAACGGCGGGCACCCGGCACCCCGCAGCCAGTACCGGGCGGAGCCGTCGGAGCCGCGCACCGCGGACGAGCAGGCCCAGGTAGGGTGACGCGCGTCCCCTTTGTGTTAGCATCGCCCGGGCCGGCCGCGGAGCGGGGAGGGCGGGACGCGGCGCTGCGCGGCCGGCCTTGGGGCTCGGGACTTGCGGCCGCCCCTGCCCCGCTGGGTCCTGCCCGGGCGCCCGGTGGCAGCGGGCGGGGGGCAGCGTCCAGGGCGAGGTCTCGCGGGCTCCTTGCAGAGGACGCCCGCCTTGCCCTGCCCGTGTCCCTGACCTCGTCCCTGCTCTGCTCCTGCCCTGCCCTACCTGTCGCAGTGGGCGCTTAGGGACCTGGCGTCCCCCTGCCTGCCCTGCGCGGTCGCGGGTCTGCGCTGCGGCGCGGGATCAGGGCGCCCCGGGGCACGGTCCCGCGGGCAAGCTGGCGGCGGGGGCTTTCAAGGTTCGCGGCCCCGCCCGCAGACCCTGGGGCTGGAGCCTTGGCCCCGAGAGGAGGTCTGGGAAAGGACTACGCGCCCGGGGCTTCGCCTCCGGCGGGGAACGTCGGAACTGGCCAAGACGATGCCCCGCACATCGCCTGCGCGCGGGGTCCGCGGCTGCTACTGCTCCCGGTCCCCACCGCGAGCCCTTTCCCGGGGAATGAGCCGCCTCCCGAGCCCCGGAGTTCCCTGCGGGTCTTACCCACCCCAGCCACCCGCCGCCGCCCCCAAGCCCCCTGCACTGTGTTTGGCTCCCAGCTGTTTGGTCGCTTCTGCCATCCTGGAGGCTTCCTGGTCCTGGGGTGAAGGGGTGACTTCTTTACCCTAATGGTCTTCGTAGGCAGGTCTCAGAATGTCCACTCCAAAGTTCGTGGTCTTTTTTCTAGCGAATAATGATTTTTAAAATCCATTGAACAAATATCCAGTGCTGCCTCCTGCAGGGTCAAGGCTGGGGTAACAGAGGAGTGAGGCAAGGCCCCAGGGAACTATCCCCAGTGGATCCCTGCTGCCCTGCGGTGAGAAGGGGTCTGGCTCCTGCACTAAGAGACTGGGAAGAAAGCACTTCCCGCAGTGGGGCCTGGGAGATGGAAGGAGGACAAGCCCCAGTGAGTGGGGCTGGGGTTGAGAGTTGAGCCTGGCGGATAAGATGCATTTGTAAATGAAACGCCGGGCAGAAAGTAAGTTGGTGTAGACGCCTGTGGAGCTGTGGGAGTCCCCAGGAGGGAAGGGAGGGAGTCAGGGTGGCTTTGCAAGGGTGGGGGTGTCTGTGTCAAAGCTTGCAGTTGGGCAGGTCGGAGGTGGCAGGAAGGGCCTCTGTCCAGAGAGAGCTGCTCCAGCACAGGAAGGGGGGCGGGGGGACAAGGTATGTGACACGGTGTGAACTTTCCCAGGGGATTCACCCAGTGGCTCCAAAGGAGACAACAGCCTTTTTTATTGTATTCTCTTCTCCAGTACTGAGATTAGGGAACCTCGTTTTTTTTGCACGCTTCTAGTGCCTTTTACATTTTTGTTTTTATTTTTAAAGCGTGCAAAGGAAATGTGACTAGAGGGTCAGAAGAGGAGAAATCGTGAAATCTTTGAATTCTAGGCCAAGACTTTGGGTTTGACTCTGTGTCAGTGGGAGCCGTTGATGGTTTTGGAGGAGGAGAGTGATCTGAGCCCTGCTTTAGAGGGATTTCTGCGGTGTTGAGTGGAAGGGAAGGCATGGTGCACTGTGCCTACTGTGGCTTCAGAGTCAGACCCCCACTGGCTGTGGGCTTCCATCTGCATCAGGCATCAGAGGTTGTGGATGGATTGAGGACTTCATGAGAAAATGGGTGCAAATAACCCAATTTTAATGGGATGGAAATTTTCCAGACCCAGTGCAATTTGATTTTTGCAGTTTGTGTTTTTAAAGAGGCCCCGATTCTAATGTCAGCAACTCTGGAAGAGGAACTAATGAAGGGCAAACTCAAATGCACGATGCAGGCACCCCCAGGTCATCTGTGCCGTGAGGATTTGGGAAACTCAAAGAGCATTGTAAAATGCATATATTTTGTAAATAGATTCCAGTGCCCTCAGCTTGCTAGTTGGTAATCCCTGTATCCAGACTGTTACTAGAGTAAGTCACCTCTCCTGGGGATTCAGTGTGGTTTGGGACTTTGAAGGGACCTCACACTGTTTGGTTGAAGCTGCTGAGGTTCAGGGGCAGAAGTGCCGCTCAGGCAGCGGCAGGGTCGGGAGATACAAGCCACGTTGCCTGCCTCTGAGAACATTCTTTCCCCTGTGGTCCACCATGTGGCCCCACTGCCTACTTTTGTTCACATTTCTCACTCCTGGAAGCCTTTCCCTCTGGGAGTAGAGTAGAGATGGGAAGGAGGCCTGCCCTTGGAGACTGACAATCACAGAACCAGGTGGCCAGCACCCATTTGCCCTACGAACCCTTGTCGTAACCATGGGAACCTTATAGCTTGGAAAGGAGGGGTCAGGTAGCCCAGGCCACAGGAAAAGCTGTGGCTGGTCCAGCCCTGGCATCAGCTTTTCTGGTTCTGTCTGCTGTCCCTTTTTTCCCATACCTCACTTGCAATAGAAGAGGACGAAACTGTGCTCGCTGCCCTGCGTGTTGGGTGGTCTGGGACCATTCAGGATGATATTGAGCCCTCAGACTCTCCCAGAGCACTCAGCCAAGCAAGGAACCCCTGGCTTCACAGGATGTGGGATCTCAGAGGCAGCCCAGAGGCGGGGAATGGAATGGAATGTTTCTAAGGAAGAGGGACTCTCTGTATTTTCTCTGGGGAATTCTCTAACTTTGAGATCCAAGAATGAAGTTGGAGGTGCCTTTCTTTTCTTTAAGAAGTAATCATTTCCAAGACCAGCCTCCTTTCTCCATTGTTTCTGCATTACTGAAACACATGAATACCCTTTCTTAATTAGATGAAGAAATTAAGTTGAAGCCACTGCTCACATACCTGCTGGGTCGTGGGGCTGAAGGATAGAGCTTATTACAATTTCCTGACCCAGCTATCTGGCCCTGGGCCAGCGTCTTAACCTCCCTGATGGCTCTAGTTTTTTGAGGATAAAACTGAGGTGTTGGCATAAATATTTTCCAAGACCCAGAAATAAAAATACACTGTTGGATCATATTATTTTTTCCAGGAGAATAAATATTACAGGACGACTCACCAAGTACAGCCATTCTTAAGGGTTTGTTTGTTTGTTTCCCAAGAGAAAATATTTTAATTTTCAGAAGAGTGGCTTTTTTCCAAAGTGAAATGGTAAGAAATGAAGCTTTGAGGAGGGTGGCTCGTTGCTGATAGGAGCCTTCACCTTGCTCCACTCCACAAATAACCCAAGACCTGAATTTAAAGGTGCTTACTTCCTGGGTGTTCCATAGAACTGGAGGGCAGGCTTTCTGTAAGGAGCAGGCTTATAAGCTGGATGCAGTGTTCCAGACAAAAGCAAGCTCCTTGATGGCATGAAGTGTGTCAACCAGTATTTTATCATCTCAGGTGTGTTTGGCACTAGAGGTGGAGGAGGCGATGGTTAATATTCATTATGCATTTGCCTGATCTTCAGGGCTTTGCTTGGATCGTGGATGCAGTTCTCACACAGCCCCGCAGCACAGGCATGTGTGGCTGTCCCTAGCTGACAGAGGAGCAGAGTGAAGCAGAGAGCAGGGATGTTATCCAACGTCGCAGTCGCACACACGTCGTCAATTTTGAAGCCTGGCTTTGAACCCAGAGGCCTGCAGATAAGGATAGATCCCATGACCTTGAGGAGGCTGTAGTCTAGGGAGCAGGAAGCTCAAACATTAACAGATTGTTTGAACAGCGGGGTCAGGGCAGCATGGGGGGTCAGGGCAGAGTGCAGTGGGACCCACAGGAGGGTGCCTGGATCAGCCCCAGGTGGCAGGGAGGCTGCCTGCTGGGGCGATGCTGTTGGTCTGGGATGGGAGGGACGGGTCAGAGTTAGCTAGGCGAATTAAGAGGGTCAAGGTCACATTTTGGGCCTGGGAACAGCAAGAAACAGCCTGGGGTGGACAGGGAACTTAGGACCAGCACACAGGGCTGAGCTGCCCAGCTGCCTTATCATTGGCCTTTGTAGGGTGGCTGGTGGTCTCTGAGCTGTTTGGACCCAGGTTTCCGTGTGTAACACAGCCAATTTCATTACTGGCATCTCCTGGAAGGTCCTTTCAGTGCATTTTCCTTTTCACTGTTTTGTTTTGGAGCCTCTTTCCCTATCTGTGTTCCCTCCATTTCCTTTCCTCCTCCTCCAGTTGTACCTGGTGGGAGAGTGAGTTCAGGGGAAGATCAGGGGAACTACCTATAGTGACCGTTGGTTTTTTATTTTTATTTTTATTTTATTATTATTATACTTTAAGTTCTAGGGTACATGTGCACGACGTGCAGGTTTGTTACATATGTATACATGTGCCATGTTGGTGTGCTGCACCCATTAACTCGTCATTTACATTAGGTATACCTCCTAATGCCATCCCTCCCCCCTCCCCCTACCCCACAACAGTCCCTGGTGTGTGATGTTCCCCTTCCTGTGTCCATGTGTTCTCATTGTTCAATTCCCACCTATGAGTGAGAACATGCGGTGTTTGGTTTTTTGTCCCTGTGATAGTTTGCTGAGAATGATGATTTCCAGTTTCATTCGTGTCCCTACAAAGGATATGAACTCATCCTTTTTTATGGCTGCATAGTATTCCATGCTGCTATGAAGACACATGCACACGTATGTTTATTGCGGCACTATTCACAATAGCAAAGACTTGGAACCAACCCAAATGTCCAACAACGATAGACTGGATTAAGAAAATGTGGCAACCATTGTTTTTACAGTCAGTCACCTTGCTCCCATGTCTTCCTAGTGACCCATAGTTGCCTGGGGCCAGTTACTGGGAACCTCAGAACTAGACATTAGCCCCACGCATGTGCTGGATATGGCGGTGCAGGCTCTGGGGGCTTCTGCCTATGGGAGCCTGTGGGAGCAAAAGGGAAGGGTTCCTAGTCCTGAAAGTGGATGTTGTCAGAGTCTCTTTATTGATTAAACGGGCTTTTGTGTCTGTCCTAGGACTGTGCACATCTCTTACAACATTGTGTTCCTGGGAATACTTTTTAGGTTTCCCAAGAACTTCTTTCAGGTAATCCTTTGGAGCAGGGCATGTTTATTGTTGATGCGTGGTGTGTTAAGGTCCTCTGGATGGCAGAGGAGTGCAAAATGCATGTAGCTCAACTGCCTCCTGCGAGCCATGCAGAGGGGACCCGCCCGGTTTTTCTTGTCTTTCTTTTTTTTTTTTTTTGAGACGGAGTCTCGCTCTGTCGCCCAGGCTGGAGTGCAGTGGTGCAATCTCGGCTCACTGCAAGCTCCGCCTCCCGGGTTCACGCCATTCTCCTGCCTCAGCCTCCCGAGTAGCTGGGACTACAGGTGCCCGCCACCACGCCCTGATAATTTTTTGTATTTTTAGTAGAGACGGGGTTTCACTGTGTTAGCCAGGATGGTGTTGATCTCCTGATCTCATGATCTGCCCGCCTCGGCCTCCCAAAGTGCTGGGATTACAGGCGTGAGCCACCGCACCTGGCTGACCTGCTTTTTCATAGTGTGTCTCAGACTCCAGGGTGTGCCGCCTGGCTGGTGATCTGGTGGGTTGCAGGAGTGCCCTCTGTGCACCCTCCATCACTGACTGGTCTGCAGCCTCCTCTGCAAGTTTCCAGCATTCTAGAGTGAACTCTCCGGTGTCTGCACCACCTGCTCGACCCCTGCTACAGCCTCTTCAGTGAGGTCTGCCCACATCCTCTGAACAAAAGGGGGCCTGCCAGGGAGGCAGCAGCACTTCCTCATGTCCCTATTTGGGTGGTAGGAAGTGTTCCCTCCACAGAAATACTCAGATGTCTGCGTGAGGGGACTTTCTCCTCAAGTTCAAACATTCACTGAAATGGAAATGCAGTGAAGCTGCAATCAATGCACGCCTTTTTTTTTTTTTTTATAACTTTCTTGGGCAGCTTGTGTGTTAAGCCTGTCGGTGTCTGTTAACACTTCTCTATTCAGAGACCTCCAGCAACGCTCGTTGCCCAAGTTACCTGTGAGCCCACGGTTGAGTGTTCCAGCCTCTTCCTGCGTTGGCTCCAGCCTGTCTTTCCAGGGCTGATCTCAGCAGCTGCTGACGTGTGCCCTGGGACGCTCTCCCACCATCCGTGTGCCAGCTTCCTAATGATTCTTGAAGGTTTATCACAAATGCTGCCTTTCCTTCCAGCTGTAAAATTGCCCATGTGGGTGACTGTGGAGATGCTCTCTTCTGACACTGGCAGTGCACAGATGAGAAGATGGAGCCACACGGAGCAGAACTGCGACGGAGTTAAAGCCCCAGGGTCCAGGCCAGGTCCTGCAGGCCCAGGTGCCTGCGTTCTCTCTCCTCTTCCCAGGCACAAATGTTTTCCCCACCAGGTGCTTCCATAGCAACTTTTTTTTTTTTTTTTTCAGAACCTGTAGTTGCATTTAAAACTCTCTAATCTAATTTTAGTGATTTACGTAACCATCTTATGTCCTCTGCTAAATTATAATCTCTGCACAGGTAGGAACTTACTCATTTTTACGTTCTCTCAGTGCCTATCATGCTCTTTCTGAATGGATTTTTGTTAAGTGATTGAATACAAGATAGAGAAACCTGGTTCAAGAGGGAAGCCTGGAACAGATTATGAATGAAGAAATGGAATTCGAGTGTAAATTCTGTATTCCACCATGATCCAAGCAAACCAGGTTCTCTCTTTAGGTCAGGTCACAGAACAATACACCGTAAGATCTCAGAAGTTGGGTGGGAATATTTGCTTGGGTTTAGGGGTGAGGATGGTAGAATGTAGCCTGGTGGCCCGAAATGCAGAGAGAGAATCCTGGGTACCGTGGTTGTGTAGACACCACGTAAGTGAGATCCAGCGTAACAGCTGGCGAGACTTCCATGGCCATGTTGCTGGGGGGCCCTGGGGCCTGAGGCACTCTGTGATGCACAGGAAGCATATGAGGTGGCCTTTGCCTGTGATGTTCCTCATCCAGCAAAGGGAGATGCATAATGTGGAAAGGTTAGGACCAAGCGCCTGAATGTGCCCATCTGAGCGCGTGTCCTGGGAGTCTGGTGAGGAAGCGATTGTGGAAACGGGAGTCAGCATAGGTGGGCTTTGGAGAGCTGGGGAGTGTAGAGAAGGGGGCGCTCTGAGCTGTCCCAGAGCGGGGCAAAGACCCAGGCCGGTCAGGGTTTGTTCTGGAGGATGCTGAGGACACAGGGCTGTTGGATGAACCCTCAGGAGCAGCAGAGGAGGGGCCTCCATCTCCCTTCCAAGTGCAGGACTCATGAAACACTGGGATGCTTTTGCCAGTGCCTTGGAGGAACTTGCCAGGTAGGGCCACAGGGCCAGAGATGCTTGTGGTTCTTCCTGTATAGGAGTTGAAGAAGTGCAGCTGCTAAGTGTGCTGTGAAGTGTGTGAGGAGCCATCCTTCGTGTTCAATGTGTTCTCTGTCTCTGAGGAATACGTTTTCTGAGTAACTTACGTGCCTGTGGTCTGTGGTGCCAGTTGTGCGCTCACAAGCATAACACAGGCTGTGTGCTCCAAGGGAGCCTTTGCTTTGGGAAGAGTGCAGGCTTGCAAAGACCTTGGGGCTGGCTCTTTGATGGATGGAGAAAGTCAGGAAGCACCTGGGTCCTTCTGTGAGTTTTCTGGCGACCCTGATTGCCACGTGGCGAATTTTGGTAGCGTATGCACTAGAGTGTTGTAGTCTAGGGCAGTGGCGTCCAAAGAGCTTCCAGGAGACTTTCTGAGTTGGCACCTTAGATCTGAACTCTCCTCACTAAAACACTTGCATTTCCTTCTAATCACTTGGCAGAAGTGAGTGATGGTAATCCCTAGTGTGGATGGGATGGGGCTGGCTCTGTGCTCACAGATCTCACTCACAGATCGCACGTCCTTCTCTCTTCTTCTTGTCTCAGTGAAGCACTACCCAAGGCCCTGAAAACTGAGCCAGTCTGGTCTTTGGTGGCTGGCAGAGTGGTGGATAGAGCCAGGTGTATTAGGAAAAATAAAAAGAAATCTCTTTATTTAATCCGTCGTGAGACCCTAAGAAACCATCTGTGTTTCAGCTTCTGTCCTCCTCCTTCAACCCCAGAAGCTCTCTTTACTTCCTTCTTGTTATCATGTGTAGGAGTGAAAGTGGCCAGATATGAGAGTAAGAGTTCCCATATATCCAAGGACAGAAGCAGGCAGGAACCTCAGGATCTGATGTGGGCAAGCCGCAGGTAAAGGGCAGGTTCAAGGCGCAGAATACAGGTAGATGATTCTAATATCTGCCTGCATTTTCATGTGGCTGTCTTCTCTCTCTGTCTCTGCGCTGGGGGTGCGTCTCTTCTCACAAGGACATCAGTCATGTTGGATTAGGGCCAACGCTGTTGATCCCATCTTCGCTTGATTGCATCTGCAAACACCCTAATAAGGTCACATTCATAAGCATCAGGGGTTAGGAGTTCAATATATCCTTTGGGGGAGACATGATTCAACACACACACATGTGTGCACACACACACAAACACACACATACATATGCATCGATACACACAACACATATATATGTACCAGTATCAGGTATAGTGTTTGTGTTTGGATATGTTAGCATATGTTTGGCCAGCAACATAGCACTTACTAACAAGGACTTAAACATAGCACTTACTAACAAGGACTTAGACATAGCACTTTCTAACAAGGACTTACAGCTTTCTGTTTCCTTAATAGCAAGGCACTGGAGGTAGGTGCTTGCTTCCAGGCGCTGGTGCAGCGGCTCGGGATGTTACTGAGAGCCCAGGTTCTCTCTTCTTTCTGCTCTGCCATCCTCAGCATGTTTTCCTTTGCCCCATGATGCAAAAGGGCTGGCCACAGCTGCAGCACATCTGTGTTTAAGGCAGCGAGGGAGGTGGGGGCATTGGTGTCAGCTGCATCTGTCCGTTTTTGTCAGGAAGCGACAAGCTTTTCCAAAAGTTTGGTGGCTGACTCTGTTCAGGGCCCAGTGCCAGAGCCGGGCTGCATGGCCGGCTCCTGGAGAAGGAGAAGGAGAGAAAATGAGGGTCTGCCTGGGAGGAGGTCCTGGAGGACTGGACCGGATAACACATGCGAGAGAACTGCCCCGTGCAGGGGTTGGCCGTGCTAGGCCTTGATAAACTGCCTTTCCCTCTCTTACCTGCTCTTCCTGGCAAAGCAGGAGCCCATGTGGATTAGGCCCAGAGCCATGTGCATGCGGCTTCAAGGTTGCAGGTGTGGGGCTGCGCACACCTGTGCGTTCCATCAATTGGTTTGGTGTGGGTGCAGTGTGGGCCCGGAATCCCAGTCCTGTCCTGGTCGTCTTTGTACCCTTCTAGCACCTGGCACACAGGCTTCTCGTAGGAGGCGCTCAGTAAATATTTGTTGAACTGAATCTGTATCTTTTCCCTTCAAAGACATTTGAGTCCAGAAACAACCATATCCTTTCACTATAATATTCATGAATATCTTACTCTTTATTTCTATTGTTGTTGTTATTTATTTACTTTTGTTCTTTTATCCATCATTTGGCAAAAACTACTTGGTACCAGGGATTCAAAGACACATTGAGGACTATATAGTGAAGGTGAGGACTTGCAGAGAGGAAGGGATGGGGCGGAGTGGGGGGTGCCCTTTCTGAAACAAGGGAGAGTTTACCGTTCTGGAGTCCACGTGGCAGGGATTCATCTCTTAAATCTGCGGTACTTTGTTGAGTCCAGTTTCACTGTAGTAAAAACAACCAGAACACATAGGAAGCCGTGTTGGTCCAGTGAGATTGCCTGCTCTTCACTTCTCTTGTTTGTGAAATAGCACAGGATTTTAGGTGCAGGGTTTTTCATATGCTGAATAAATATTTGTGTAGCCTTTGCTCTAGGCCAGGTACTGTGCTGTCAACTGTGAAAACCTGAGTAAGACTCAGAAGGACGTGTTTGCAGCTCCTCCTCAAAGGAATCCCCAATTTCTGCCTGCTGATTGGCCGAGGGAAGCATTTCTTATCTGTTAATACTTCAATCACTCCTGGGACTCTCTCCCTTTGGCCTGCAGCTCTGCTTCCTTGACAGTGACCTTGTCTTTTTTCTGTCCCTGGCCACGTGCAGTGGATCCAGCCTTTCCTCGGGAGGACCAGCTTGACTGTGCCTGCCTAGGCGACTGATCAGGCCTTGAGCTGTGTCCTGCTGGCCTGGCAGATAAGGGCTGCTTTCTGGAGGCAGGCAGGACTTCTTCCTTGTGTAGCAGGAAAAACAGAATGCAGACAGGTGGAGGGGAAGCGAGGACCTGGAGCCAGGCTGTCCTCTGTGGTGGCCACTGGCCCTGCAGGGCCCCGGAGCCCTTAAACTCTGGCCAGTCCCAATTGAGCTGTGCTGTCAGTGGGTTTTGGGTGTGAAAAACAGAATGTAAAGTACCCAGTCATAATTGTTATATGGATTATATGTTGAGATGATTATATTTTGGCCCTGTTGGGTTAAATAAAATATATTACTGAAAGTAATTTCCCATGCTTTTTAATAAAATGTGGCTACCAGAAAATTTAAAATTATGTATATGGCTTGCATCAGACTGAAGTGCTGATCTGGAGGGCCTTGGAGAAGTGTGTGTCTTTCCAGGTTACCAGCCTTTTGACCAGCTCTTCTAGAGTGCTTACCTGCCCTGGATTCTGGGATCCCAGCATGGACAGGGCCTCTCGTCTGCAGCTGGGGGTCTGGTTTGTGCCATTTCACTGTCACTAGGCACGTCCTACATGCCTTGAGGTTAGTTATGGATGGTTCAGACTCTTGTCCCACTTGTCCTGTTTGGGCACGTCCTTCCTGTAGCCTGCATTATTCAGACTCAACTGTTCAACCAGTTTAACTCTGTTCAGTCTCAATTCAGATTCCAACATTTTTGGGCCTTTTTAAAAAAATGTGTTAAATGGACGGTTTGGGCTAGATGAATTTAACATTTTTCCTTAAAACACTCTATTGTCAAAATCTACCCTGACGTCCATCATCTTTGCATCAAGTTCATTGCCGCAGGCCCCCTTCATTTCGCCTCTGGGTCCACTGCCTGCCTGTGTGTTTACCATTAGCATTCTCCCGGCCTTCAGTGGTCAGGGCAGACGGCACCCGGTGGATCTGGCACATATATTTGATTCCCAGTGAAGACTGGTTGAGAGAAGCCTCTCCCATACCTGTCTCTTCTCTGCATATCCTACATCTGCACCCCAGACTAAGCCCACATGTCTAGAATACTAGACATGCCCCCAGGTCACCAGCTTCTAGCCCAGGCACCGCTGTCCTCCACTGGCCTCCTGTATGCCCTGGCCTCCGTGCTCCTCCCCTCCTTTCTGGCGACTGCGCATTCCTCATTTGAGCCCTTGCCTTCAGAGTTGCCCCAGATTTTTTTCTGCGTCTTTGAAACCTGTGGCTTTCGCTGGCCTTTTCTCCATGGCTGGCTCCAAGGCCTCCTATCACCTGACACCCTCTGTGGTCAAGCGCTTCCCCGTGAACTTCCTCCTCACCTGCTTTTTCCAGCATCCCCAGTGTCTCCTGCTGTGGCACTCTGCCTTTGGTGATGGTCAGAAACTGGCCCATCCTCTTCCTGCCACTTCTGGGGGTTCTGCATGGCCCCTTCAGGCCCCGTCAGTTCCCTGAGCAGCTCTGGCATTTTGGGGGTGACATGGAGTGAAGTCAGTATCCATTTGCTCTCTAGACACAGCAGACTTGGTGCTGAGGGCCTGTGAGCTTTGCCAAATGAAATATTTTAAAAAATTGGAAACAAGTATTAGCTCTAGAGTATTAAAAAAAAAAAAACGGAATTGATGTTAACACATATGACGTTATGTCAACAAAATTTAACTGTTATTGACTTGATTGAAACTCCATGCAGTTACATAGAAATTGTATTTAACCTGATGTGAGGGTACTTTTCAATTTTTGGCATAAAGAGAGATGAGACCTGTGGAATTCACATGTCCCTGAGTTAAATACTGCCCTCGCCACCATATTTTATCGCTTCCCAACTCTCCTTGACAGTGGAGTTGAGACTCAGAGTTTGACATTTATTTTATTTGTTGCACTTCCATAGGGTGAATGTACAGTGAGCTGGGCTCCTGGAGCTAAGCCGTGGGTGTTACTCAGTTTGAATTTCCAGCACAGGACGTGGTATGCTGAACTTCACTCTGGAACTTTTCACTGAACTCAATATATATATATATATATAAATATATTTATTTTAAATAAGGGACATTGGGATCCTGCCTGAAGGTCTGTGTTTCCTTTTTACTGAAACATCACAATGTGATGGTTTTCCAAACCACACGTCTATAAACTGACCTCAAATGGCAAAAACCCTTAGCTGAGGTGCTAATAAAAATAATTATTGTGAAGCTTATACAATCGTAGTTTGGAAGACTTTAAATTGTATTTGAATATTACCTGGTATTGACTTATATGTTATCCACACCTACTGTTTATGTAGAAATCAATTTAGTTACGATATAACTACCATTATGTGATAATAAATAGCTTTGGAGATAGGATAAAGTTTTTCTTGTTAAGCGTGGAACTGTTATTTAGAAAAACAATTCTAAGAGAAAGTAGCTAAAAAAGTGCATTTTCTAATATGATGAAGTGGGTCCTGCTGCAGGAAGGAAATAAATATAAATCATGTTGGCTTGGCAGAAAGAATGAATTTCTAGACCTAACCTGGGTGAAAGGATGGCTTAAGGAAAGATGCGTTATTTTTGTTTGCAGTGGCATGATTACTTTGCACAGTTGCACTTTGGAGAGTCCAGCTCCAAGAAATGATACTAAAGGTGGAGAAAAATAAATGCTTGATGCACAAATGTATTTCTTTATGTTTTTTTAAAGAATAATAGCCCCAAATGGAAAACATCTAAATATAGCTAAGTAAATCTCATGCTCTAATTAGATAAGATTTTTGGAGATAGTGGGCATGGGAAATGTTTCTATTATTAAGTGAAAACAATGGTAAGCAACAATTGTGCAGTTTGATGTACAAACTTGAAAAACGTGCTGAGGAGAGGAATTAGAACTCATAAGAGTTGTGACAGTTTTTCTATTTTTTATTTTTCAATTATGGTTATATTTCATTTTTAGTGAAGTAAATTATTTTAGTTTTGTAAAAAATTAATTGTAAATCCAGTCACCTCCTCAGTCCACACAAATTTTATTACTCCATGTATATACACACACATGCCCACCACACACACACGTCTATGGGTATATATATAATATATATAGATACACACGTGTATATATCTGTATATATATATATTTGTATCTATCTATCTATATATATATAGATAGATACAAATACGTGTATCTATCTATATATACACATACATACGTGTATATATACATATAATTTATTTTTTTGAGACAGGATCTTGCTCTGTCACTCAGGCTGGACTGCAGTGGTGCAATCTCAGCTCACTACAGCTTTGATCTCTGGGGCTCAAGCAATCCTCCCACCTCAGCCTCCTGAATAGCTGGGACCACAGGTGTGTGCCACCACACCCAGCAAATTTTTATATTTTTTTGTAGAGGTGGGGATTTGCCATGTTGCCCAGGCTGGTCTCAAATTTTTGAGCTCAAGCAATCCTCCCACCTCAGCCTCCCAAAGTGCTCGGATTACAGGCGTGAGCCACTGTGCCTGGCTAACTATATATATTTCAACCAATAAATCCACCTTATATCGTAAGTGGACATTTTGCTGCCGTGGGATTGAAGTGAAACAAGGAAGAAACCCTCCTATTATTAATAAACTGGAAAAAGCCATGCAAGCACCCACATTGCTCCTGAAGGGCTGCCCTCCCAGGCTGACCTGATACCATGCACCTGCAGGTCTGACTGAGTACTATTCCTGTCAGAACTGGGACAGTGTGCCCAGCAGAGTCCAGAAGCATCTCCTAGTGCAGCGGTGTGGTCAGTGCTTGAGCAGAGAAGGCAAGACCGTGGGGACAGAGACAGGATCCTGCTCAAGACTTCAGGCCCCACTGGATTTGTGAGAAGACCTGTGACCTCTCTGTAAATGTTCCTGTTTTATTCATCTCTAAAGTGAGAATTGTACCAGGGTTATTCTTTTGTGGGAATCCTCTGAGGATTAAAGAAATCATGCCTATGGAACTTCAAAGGAAAACCTTGAAGGCCTGTCCAAAATGCAGATTCACAAATTACTGTTGGAATTACACAGGTCGGAAGCTGGGTTTTGGGAACGGGGAGGGACAGGCCTGCTGACAGCATTCAGAGTCCACTGTGGAGAACTTCATTGGCTCATAAAAGACTGCCCTCTGGTCCACAAAAATGGAAGTATTTGACCCATGTCATTTTTTTTTCTAGTTTTCAGGTAAAGATAGCCAGGATGAAATAATGCCATATTTCCATTTTTTTCTCTAATTTTCTGTTTTGGTGGTGGTTTCGTTTTACATTTATGGTGAAAATGCCAGTGGCTCTTGTGTTATCTAGAAGTGTGCTGTTTAATCTCCAGATATTTGGAGATTTTCCATCTATCTTTCTCTTACTGATTTCTAGTTTAATTCCATTGTGATATGAGGGCATACTTTGTATGATTTTTGTTTTCTTCTTTGTTTGTTTTTACATTTAAGGTGTGTTTTGTGGCCTGGACTCTTCCCTTTGAACTAAAGGAATGTGTATTCTGCTATTGTTGGATGGAATATTCTTTATCAAGTAGATCAAGTTGATTATTAGTGCTATTCAGTTCAACTATGTTCTTATTGATTTTCTGCCTGCAGAATTTGTCCGTTTCTGATAAAGGGGTGTTAAAGTCTACAGCTATTAGTAGTGGATTTGTCTGTTTCTCCCTGCAGTTCTGTCAGTTTTGCCGTATGTATTTTGATGCTCTGTTGTAGGGTATTACATGTTTAGCATTGTTATGTCTTGGAAAATTGATCCCTTTATTATTTTGTGATGGCCCTCTTTGTTGTGATGATTTTTTTCTTGCTTTGAACTCTGCTTTATCTGAAATTAACATAGCTAGTCCAGCTTTCTTTTGATTAGTGTTAGCATGGTATATCTTTTTCCATCCCTTTATTTTTAACATTAATCTTCCTATTTGAAGTGGGTTTCCTGTAGACAATACAACATGTAGTTGATGCTTGCTATTTTACCCTCCCTGAATATCTGTACCTTTTAACTGGTATATTTAGACCATTCACAATTACACACACTTTAAAAATAGAAAATACTGTGTATTGCTATTTGGAGATTTTTTTTCCTTAGTATATTAAGTTACCTTATTCCTTTACAAAATTACATAGCCAAAGAAATTGCTTTCTAAGTTCTTTAAAATTGGTGTGTGCTTTATCTCACCATTCTAAATAAACTATTTTTTTTCCTGTGGTAATGCCTCTACTATAACAAGCTTCTCATTTTGTGCCTAATTTGGTATCCGGTCGGGTAAATCAATTGGTTCTTTGTGAGCAGTTTAAGCCTAAGACTCAGCTTCGTTTTTATGAGTGATATCTTAGAATCAGGAATGATGGCAGAATTAGCCAAAGCCTTTTATCACAATAAGAGAATTTTAAACAATACTCAATTAATTGATAACCAATGAACCAACGAGTTTGTTCCACAGCTATAATTTGACAAATGTCTCCACTGCTGAAGAGTGTATTTTGTTTTCCCCCAGAGAAGACAAGTGCAGAATAACTCACTGCAGGGCAACTCTAAAGGGATCCCTGTGTTTCCCAGTGTACAGACTATTAGTATACGATGCATGCAAACAGAGAGGTGCTTTATCGAAGCGGGACAAGACCTCTATTCATAGTAAAGTCAAACAAACCACACATGTGAAAACCTCCACTTATAGCGGCTGCATAAGCTTAACTGCACAGAGCTATACTGCTTTTTGAAATACTAACTTGCAAGTTCAGCAACAGCTAAGAAAACAATCCTAGACTTGGAAATTGAAAGACTGGAAGATAATTGGAGGGATTCCTTTGGAACCCCTTTATGTACGTATGTGTAAGGAATTGTAGGTAAGTGGGAGGGTCTCTCTCGAGCAGTATTTTGCTGTGATCACTAGCGGGCACAGGGTCTAAATCACTAGTGGGCACAGAGTCTAAAATGTTCCTTCATTATGGAGAAGATGGAGAAAGGACATGGAGAAGGAAGAGCCTCCACTAACTGGGATTTCTATGTGGATTTCAGAGCAGAGCCTACTCAAAGGATTTGCTTCAGGGAGGCTGCAATGCAAAAAAATGCTGTGTTTTTGTGGGATTTTAATTTAGAGCTTGCAATATGTTATGAGATACAATCCTTGGTGAGGCAAAATAAAAATAATTGTTTTCTCTCAGTGTGTAGTATCTCATGGGTACTGTATCAAAAGTCTTTAGCCTCTAAAAATTTAAAGTTATAAATGCAGAGAGTAAAAAACAACTTTGAAAGGAAAAAACATGGAGAATAAAATTCCCTTTATTCTAAAGCAATTGCCCACAGTGTTTTTAAAATTTTAATTCTTCTAGAAAAATTGTGAGTATATAACTTAAATGTGTGTTCACAAATGGGATCATAGTGTATAAGTATTTTTGTAGTGTGACTTTTTCTTGGCTAATATATCTTAGACATCTTTTCATGCCAAGACATGAAATATTAACCAAGGTTCAGCTTATTCTTCAGTCATATAGCTGTATTATTTATTCAGCTTTTCTTCTATTGATGGGTATGTAAGTAGATTTTCAGTTTTTGCTGTTGTGAAGATTGCTTCCGGGGTTTTTTGTTTTTGTTTTGTTTTAACATACACATGAAATTTTTTTTTTGCCAATGTATCTCTAGTAAATACTTAGGGCAGCACATGTGGGTCAGAGTTACGTGTGTTTTATGTTTTGATCTGTTTCCAAGTCATTTTCCAAAATGGCATCTATTGTTGTTCTGCTAAAAAAATGGATGAAAGCTCCTCCTTCTCCACATTCAACAGTATTGGGTTTTTATTCAACAGTATCGAGGTTTTTAATCATTGCTGATCTGACAAGTGAAATATGGTATCTTTTTACTTCACATCTTTAATTAGGAGTAAGTTTCAGCGTCTTTTCAAATGTTTATCAGCCACTAGTATTTCTCTTTCTGTGAACCTGTTCACATTCTTTACCTGCTTTTCTATTGCAGTGTTTTCTATTGATATTTTTCTTTATAAATTAGAAGTATTAATTCTTCATTACATGTAATGAGAATAATTATTCCCAGTTTTGTTACTTACTTTTTACTTGTCTTATGTTATTTTTTCCAAATAGAAATATTATTTTTATGTATTTAGAACTTTACCATTTCCTTATTTCTGAGGTTTGCTTTAAAAGCCTTTCTCCCCGCTGGGTTATACATATTTTAGTTATTTTTTTCCTCTAGTAAAATTGTAGTTTCACTTTTAGCATTGTTAGGGAACCAGCCTAATCTTTTTTTCCAGCCTATTTTTTTCCCCATCTATAGCTGTTTATCTGAAAACTGTTTAGTGAATAACCCATCTTTCTTCTATTGTTCTGAGACACTACTTAGAAGTATTTAAATATATCTGCATAGAAGACTCTGGGGAGTCCTGGATAAGAGCAGGAGCTCTGCAGCTGGACGTGGATTGCCACTGACCAGTTATGTGACCTGGGCAAGGATTTTAACCTGTTTCTTCTTTTGTAAGATGCAGCTCTTTTTCAGTAGCTTTGCTTTTGCCAATATTGTGCATATCACCGCCAAGTTCAGTGACTGTCACATGGTCATCACTCAAAAAAAAAAAGAAAAAAACCACATGGGCAAGGTTGAGTGGATGCTGTCTGTGCTTCTCACTGCTACTTCCAGGCCATTGCACCTTCTTCCTCCCTAAAAATCCCCCTCTCCCTTGAGACATGTGCCATCAGGCTTTACCATCCCCCTTCCTTCTTCTCTGAGCCTTCTACAGATAACCCCTCCTTTTGTCCTCCTCCGCATTCACAGACGAGTTCATCAACTAATTCACCGTCTTCATCTTCCTTCCTGTTACTACTTTAGCCATTTCAACATCTGCATAGCAGGCCATTTCAAAACTAGATCCCTCACTTTCTTCTTTGGCCTCCTGCTTTTGGTCATCCTCTGTGGTCTTACATTAACTACCCATTCCTGCAGTAACACCCAGTTCTTCTAAAATCTGGACATCCAGCGTCCCATTCTGAGGTCACCACCCTCTGTGTGCAGCTCCCCGTTCCACCTCCCTCACTGGTCGCTCTTCATCCCTGAGCTGCGTCTCTGTGTTTGGACATCCGAGGGCCCCATGGCTCCATCCTCAGGCCTCTTTTGCTGTCTTTCCCGTCTACATCCCTGCCCAGGTGAGCTCATTTAGCCTCCAGTGGTAATGTTAACAGCATGTAGATGGGATGGCCTCTCACTTTGTGTCACCAGACCACCCCCACGAGCCCATGCTTGTTGTCGGCACGGCAATCTGCACACCTACCCTAGGGCTTCTGAGGGACATCCGTGTCATGGACAGTGCCGCTCACACGACTGTTCAGGACAAAAGTCTGGAAGCGTCTTTGACTTCTTTCTTTCCCTCCCTACTTCCCTGCCTCCCTTCCTTTCTCCCATCAAATGCTTTGGGAGGTACCTTCAATATCTGTCAGGTTTCTGTTTCTCACTGCTTTCACTGTTCCTTTGGGGAACTTGGGCGGCTTGGCCTACGGGAACAGTGAAGGCGGGGGGAGCTTCACTGTTATTGCCTGTGCGGAGCAGTGAGCATGTTTGTGGAGCATGTTCTTTCTCCGTACATTCTCACGTCCTGCTTGCTCATTTCATCCAGGACTCACTTAAAATACCACGTCTTCAGAGAGGCCTTAAAGACTAAGAAAATAGTACGTCTTTTCTTTACCTGGTTGTATTTTATTGTAGCTCTTATCACTAACTGATGGCATATATATACACACACCCTCACACATATAGATACATATGTACACACATGTGCATACATAGATGCATATATACATACGTATACACATACATGCATCTATAGATGCATGTGTGTGTGCGTATAGATAAATACTCAGGCTGCAAAGTTCTAAAGGTTTTGAGTGGTTGTCACTGACTTTTTTTTCTCATAAGCCTTTTTATTGTAGTGATTTCAGCTGCTGCTATTTTAGAGCCTTTATTTAACAAGGAGTCATCCTATATAATCTTTAAAAATCACCAACAGCATCCTTTTCTATGTTGATATACACACACTTGGTGAAAGAAAGAAATGAATAAAATAATGTCTTTAATATATGTTTTTGCATCAGGTTGATTTTCTCAGGTTATTCTGAACCATTGAGTCTTTTGTTCATAATCTGAAGTAGCATCTGTGTTTCGAGAAAGGTGTAAATTAATTAATTGTATTAGAATTACCAGACAAGCACACTGTTAGGAAACGAGAAGCCTCATCCTATCCTTCAGTATATCAGATTTTTTTCAAGTCACACACAGTAATTGTGTGTGTGTGTGTGTGTGTGTCACTGAGGGCCTCAGTATGGTGTCACTGAGGGCCAGGTGCTGTCTTACAGGTCCCTAGATAGTCTGAGCTCCTTGAGAGCAGAGACCACATCTTCTTCACCTTGTTATCACTCCTGTGTGCTGTCTTAGCACATGGTCGGGGTGCCAGAAAAGGTGGAGGAGTGCATGAACATTTACTACAGATGTTTCTGCTAAAACCCAGTACATGCATTCCTGGTGTTCTATAAAAACAGGTACTAAAAATAGGAGGGCTTCTTGAGTATTGAGGGACTGGCCACTCAATACTGGTGTGGCTTCGTTACCAGAGGAGTATGAAGAACAATTCTTGATACCTGGGTATACATGCAGCTTGGCTGGAGGCTGTTAAAAATATGGATGGCAAACAACCAAGTGAAATGCTGTGGCACTTCATTAGCGCCCATTTGCTGGTGCTGAGAAAATGCGGGTGCCAGTCAGCTGTGTGACCACGGGCCACTGTCCAGGTGGGGACAGGAGGCTCTGCAACCTGCCAACAGCCCAGGAGCCACACTGGGCTCCCAACACACCCCTCTGGGCAGAAAGCTCTGTGACCAGGCTCTCTTTATAAATCTTTTTATAATGCAGCTGGGAAAGGCTTCATTTGCCAGTGCACCAGCTGAGCAGAGAGCTTTTCTTCCTGCTGGAGGTTATAATTCTGTTTACAGTCTCTTCTTACCTGGGAAAAATGGCAGAAGCTGTAGTAAAAGACACTATATTGTCTTTTGTTTGAAGACTCAGAATTTATTGCCAAGCAAAGGCAGAGAATAGATTTGCAACAAAGTGGATACCATTTTCTGGAATGGGTATCTGGATGCTGCTCAGGACTGAGGAGGAACAGCTTTCTGGAGGTGAGAGGCTTGCTCTGCACCGCCAGGTGGTGTTTGGAGGCTGGGTCAGGGCTCTCGGCTGGCAGAGACGTTGGCATTAAAGGCTTTAGCTTGAGCAGCCTGGTCCTGAGTGTTGCAAATAATTAGCATCCTCTGGTTGCATGTGGGCAATGCTTGCTATTTTACTAAAGGAGCAGTAATGAGGGAATATCTACCAAAAAGACATATGGGCCTGTCCACCAGGCTGTGTCTTCTGTCTGGTCAGATGGAAACACTGCTCCTCTGATTCTCTGCTTTGAGAATACTAGTATGGCCCTGCAGAGGCAGAGGGGGAGAGAGAAAGAGGCAGTTGAATTTGTTCTTTGCTTTTCGAACAGAAATGCCTAAAGTTAAGCAGAGTTTACATATAGTGTTGCAGTCCTGATGAACAAAAGCTATACTGAGAAAGAGAACATTTGGGAAAACCTGAAGTAATCTAGACTTCGTCTTTTAAAATTTTTTCCACTTGGCATGTTTCTCTTCACCTCCCCTCCCCTCCCCTCCCCTCCCCTCCCTTTTCTTTCTTTCTTTCTTTCTTTCTTTCTTTCTTTCTTTCTTTCTTTCTTTCTTTCTTTCTTTCTTTCCTTCCTTCCTTCCTTCCTTCCTTCCTTCCTTCCTTCCTTCCTTCCTTCCTTCTTTCTTTCTTTCTTTCTTTCTTTCTTTTTTCTTTTTTTTTTTTTTTTTTTGATGGAGTTTCTCTCTTGTCCCCCAGGCTGGAGTGCAATAGCGCAATCTTGGCTCACTGCAACCTCTGCCTCCTGGGTTCAAGCGATTCTCCTGCCTCAGCCCCCCATGTAGCTGGGATTACAGGTGCCTGCCACCATGCCCAGCTAATTTTTGTGTTTTTAGTAGAGATGGGGTTTCACCATGTTGGCCAGGCTGGTCTCAAACTCCTGACCTTGTGATCCACCTGCCTCGGCCTCCCAAAGTGCTGGGATTACAGGTGTGAGCCACCACGCCCGGCCTCTTTCTTTCTTTTTAAATAGTAGTTTTATTAAAATAGAATTCACACAGCATAAAAGTCATTGTTTTAAAGTACACCGTTCTGTGGTTTTTAGTATAGTCACAGAGTTTTGTTACCAACATCACTAATTCCAGGGTCTTTTCAGTACCCTCCAAAAATCTCTGCATCCCTTAGCACTCACTCCTTATTCTCTCACTTTCCAAGCTTCTGGAAACCTGTGATCCACTTTCTGTCTCTATGGATTTCTGTTCTCAACCTTGCATATGAGTAGTTTCATATAATATATGTCCTTTTGTGTCTGGCTTCTCTCTCTCATCTGGCACAATGTTTTCAAGATTTACCCATGTTGTAGCATGAATCAGTACTGCATTCCTTTATGTGGCCAAATCCATTGCATGGATTTGCCTCAGTCTTTTTTTTTATACATTCACTAGTTGATGGACATATGGGTCATTTCTACTTTTTGGCTATTATGAATAATGCAGCTGTGAACATTCCTGTATAGGTTTTTGTGTGGAGGTATATTGTCATTTATTTTGTGTGTTTACATAGGTGTGGAAATGCTGGGCCATATGACAACTCTATGTTCAACACTTTGAGGAGCTGCCAAACTATTTCCTAAAGTGGCTGCACCACTTTACATTCTCCCCAGCAATGTGTAAGGGTTCACATTTCTCCACATTCTTGTCTACGCTTGTTATTATCTGTCCTTTGATTCTAGCCATCCTAGTGGGTGTGAAGTGGCATCTCATTGGAGTTTCGATTTGCGTTTCCCTAATTGGTTAGTCATGTAGAGCAGTTTTTCTTGTGCTTATTGTCTATTTGAATATCTTCTTTGGAGAAATGTCTATTTAAATCCTTTGCCCATATTTACATTTGGGTTGTCTTTGGATTGTTAAGTATTCTTCATATATTCTGAATCCGAGGACTTTATCAGATATATGATTTGCAAATGCTCTTTTGCATTCTGTGGGTTGTCTTTTTAGTCTCTTGATGGCATTTTTGACATGCAAACATTTTTAACTGTGATGAATTACAATATATCTATTTTTTCTTGTTTGAGCTTTTAGCGCCATATTTAAGAAACCATTTCTTCATCTGTGATTGTAAAAATTTACTTTTATGTTTTATTCTTTAGAGTTTTATAAATTTTGCTGTTATATTTAGGTCTATGATTCATTTGCTGTTAATTTTTGTGAAAGGTTTAAGGTCTGTGTTTAGATTCAGTTTTTCAGCACTATTTGTTAAAAAAACAAAACAAACAAAAAAACTATCATTTACCCATTGAAATGTCATGATACTCTTGTCAAGAATCAATGAACCAGAAATGTAGATACTTACTCTTGGACTGTCACTTCTAATCCATTAATCCACATGTCTGTCCTTATGTCACTATTACACTATCTTGATTAATATAGCTTTATAGTAAATTTTGACATTAAGAAGTGTAACTCCCCGAAGTTTTTTTTCTTCTCTAGGTTCTTTTTTTTTTGAGACGGAGTCTCGCTCTGTCGCCCAGGCTGGAGTGCAGTGGCGCAATCGCGGCTCACTGCAAGCTCTGCCTCCCGGGTTCACGCCATTCTCCTGCCTCAGCCTCTCCGAGTAGCTGGGACTACAGGCGCCCGCCACCACGCCCGGCTAATTTTTTTTGTATTTTTAGTAGAGACGGGGTTTCACCGTGGTCTCGATCTCCTGACCTCGTGATCCGCCCGCCTCGGCCTCCCAAAGTGCTGGGATTATAAGCGTGAGCCACCACGCCCGGCCTTTTCTAGGTTCTTTTAGCTACTAAGAATCTCTTGGATTTCTTTGTGAATTTTAGGATCAGCTTGTCAATTTTTATTAAAAAAAAAAGGCAACTGATTTTAATAGCGATTACATGTAATCTATTCACCAATTAATCAGTCTGTTAATATATTAGTTTGGAAGGTGTTGCTATCTTAGCAACATGTTTTCCATCCACAAACATGGGATGTCTATTTTTTTAGGGCTTCTTTAATTTCTTTTAATGATGTTTTGGTAGTTATTAATATACAGATCTTACACATCTTTTGTTAATTTGTTTCTAAGTATTCTTTCTGGTGCTATTCTAAATTATGTTTCTTGTAATAACATATAGTTGTTACTCATTCAACCAATTCCCGCCCTTGAATGGAGTGTTTAAACCATTTAGCGTAATTACTGATAATGCTGAATTTATGTCTGCCATTGTACTATTCGTCTTCCATGGATCTTAATGTTATTTGTGTTCTTCTGTTCTTCCATTTTGCCTTCTTTTTCATTAGTTTGTTTTTTATCCTCTTTTAATTCTATTTTTATTTTATTATATACTTTTGAGTTATTTTTCTCATGGTTGCCCTGAGAAGCAAGTGTTTCTGTTGACTTGCACCTCTCTGTATAGGAGACTCACTGGGCAAAGACGAATGGCTGTGATTGAAAAGGAGGCGACAGAATGAAGATCGAGGGACAGTTTGTTATCTCAGAATTGTCTGTGTTGATGGATTTATTCATTAACTTCTTGGTGGACTTTGTTTAACATAGTAAACCTCAGTTTTTTCTGCAGTGTACTATTATGCTTCACACCTGTCTCACTGGATAAGATTTCTAATGTCAGTAGCCTTTCCTCTGGGCTTGAAGAAAGGCTTTGTACCCTGCTCCTCTCCTCCGGGCTCCTCTAACTGCCTGTGTTCTTCTCTTGTTTCTTAGACATCCAGTACCCTGCTGAGTCTGACATGCCCCCAGCCTCCCCCAGCTCTGCAGGGAGCCCTGGTGCCAGAGACCTTCTCCCACTTCTCCCTGTGGGCGCCTGACCTGAGGGCAGAGCCATCTGAGTGCGCATAAGCACAGCAGGACACCAGGACCTGGCCTGAAGACATTTCCTCTCCTCCCCTCTGGACTTCTCAGAGGTAACTTTGAATTCGGAAAATGAAGGCTTGCCAACCTTCATTGATCTCTTCTTAGTGGAATCTCAGGCCATTGTTGGAAAAGATAGTAGGCCTGCCTGGGTGGATTTTTCTATACCTCTTAAGCCACACCATAAAGGCAATTTTCTAGTAGGTTTCCCAGGAATGAATTTTAAGATAGTGTTCAACACATTATTTTATGCCATTGTAGTTATTTATACTTTGGAAAGATTTCCAGGTTTATTCATTTGCTGCTTATAACAATCCTTTGAGTCTCCTGTTTTAGATCTCCCTGATTCACTAGAGGACACATGGATTGAGCTCCTGCATGTGCCAGGCACAGTTCTAACTCAGAACACAGTGAGGCAGCACCAGTGCCTGCTCTCACAGAGATTCTGTGTGAGGAATACAGGTGGAGGATGGGGGTAGGGACAGGCAGGAAGAGACAGACAATTTTCATTTGACAGTAGCTGAAGCAAATTATATGCTATGCAACAAGGCCTAGATATTGTAAAGAAAAGAAAAAGTAGACCGTGTCTAGTAGGACGGGGCAGGTTGCAATTTTAAGTGGAGTGGTCAGGGAGGTCTCTAAGGGTGAAATTGAACATGGACTTTAAGGAGGTGCAGTAACTAGCCACTTAGCATCTGGGCAAGAGCGCTGTAGAGAGAAGGGCTGGTGGCTGCAGCATACGGACAGCTGGAGGAGCACCCAGGCCAGCCTTGCTGGAAGGACTCAGCACAGAGCTGTGAGCTGGGACTGGGCAGGACATAGCGGGACCTGGCTGTGCCTGTCATTGCAGGCTGTTGGGGAATTCTAGGTTCATGATGGGAAATCAGTGTAGGGTTTTAAGCAGAGAAGCAGGGTCTATTTCATTTTAATTGGCTTACTCTGGCCTCCACATTGAGAATAAACTGTAGAAGGTGGAGGAAAGGGTAGAATCCGGGAGACCATCTTGGAGGATATTGCAGATGGCAGAGGACAAGGCTAGAGTCCAGGAGACCATCTCAGAGGACATTAGAGAGGGCAGAGGACAAGGGTAGAATTCAGGAGACCATCTCAGAGGACATTGGAGAGAGTGGAGGACAAGGCTAGAGTCCAAGAGACCATCTCAGAGGACACTGGAGAGGGCGGAGGATGAGGCTAGAGTCCAGGAGACCATCTCAGAGGACATTGGAGAGGGCGGAGGATGAGGCTAGAGTCCAGGAGACCATCTCAGAGGACACTGGAGAGGGCGGAGGACAAGGCTAGAGTCCAGGAGACCATCTCAGAGGACATTAGAGAGGGCGGAGGATGAGGCTAGAGTCCAGGAGACCATCTCAGAGGACACTGGAGAGGGCGGAGGACAAGGCTAGAGTCCAGGAGACCATCTCAGAGGACATTGGAGAGAGTGGAGGACAAGGGTAGAATTCAGGAGACCATCTCAGAGGACATTAGAGAGGGCGGAGGACGAGGCTAGAGTCCAAGAGACCATCTCAGAGGACACTGGAGAGAGTGGAGGACAAGGCTAGAATTCAGGAGACCATCTCAGAGGACATTGGAGAGAGTGGAGGACAAGGCTAGAGTCCAAGAGACCATCTCAGAGGACATTAGAGAGGGCGGAGGACAAGGCTAGAGTCCAGGAGACCATCTCAGAGGACACTGGAGAGAGTGGAGGACAAGGGTAGAATTCAGGAGACCATCTCAGAGGACACTGGAGAGGGCAGAGGACAAGAGTAAAACCCAGGAGACCATCTCAGAGGACATTGGAGAATTCTACTTTAGTAATCCAGACAAGAGACAGTGGGGCACACTCTGCAGATGCAGCAGCAGCAGCAGGGAAAAGTGGCCACATTCTGGATACAGTTTGAAGAGAGAGCCCTTACCATGTCCTTCCAGAGTGGCTGTGAATATGAGGAAAAGGGGAAAGTCTGTAATGACTCCAGGGACTTTAGTTTGAGTAACTAGATGGAATTGTCAGCAATGGAGATGGAGAAGGTTGCAGCCAGAGAAGGTTTGGGTGCAAAAAGGGATTCAGAGGCTGGGTGCAGTGGCTCACGTCTGTAATCCCAGCACTTTGGGAGGCCGAGATGGGAGGATCACCTGAGGTCAGGAGTTCGAGACCAGCCTGGCCAACATGGCAAAACCCCGTCTCTACTAAAAATATAAAAATCAGCTGAGAGTTGTGGCAGGTGCCTGTAATTCCAGCTACTCGGGAGGCTGAGTCGGGAGAATTGCTTGAACCTGGGAGGCGGAGGTTGCAGTGAGCTGAGATCGCAGCATTGCACTCCAGCCTGGGTGACAAAAGCGAGACTCCATCTCAATTTAAAAAGATTCAAAGTTCAGTTTTGAACTTGCTGAGTGTGAGAAGATTATAAGCCACCCACATGGAGACGCCGAGTGGGTGGTCCTATCCAGATCTGATCATTTAAGAGGGCGGTCTGTGCCGGAGATGTGATAGGAGTCTTTGGCCTCTGGTTGGTATTTCAAGGAATAAGATCAGATGAGATCCCCAGTGAAAGAAGGGAGGAGTTGTAAGGACTGGCCCCTGGGGCATTCCAGCTTCATGAGGAGCAGAAGAGGACAAGCCAGCAAAGGAGAACAAGAGGGAACCACCAGGGAGGAAGCGGGGAAAGCGGGAGCATAGAGAGGACTGACAGTGGAGGCTCGGGTCAGTGCCAGGACCAGTGGTCCAGTGGCTGTGGCCACACAAGCTGGATTGGAGAGAAGAATGCAGGGGAGGAAGTGGAGACAGGGATTGTAGACAACTCAGTTGAGCTTTGCTGCAAAAGGGAGCAGAGTTTGAGGTGGTATCTGGTGGGGTAAATAAGCTTAGGAGAATTATTTTTCAATTGGAAGCATTATCAGCATGTTTAGATGCTGATGGGAATGATTCAGTAGAGAGTGAGATATTGATTGTGTGGGATGGAGGGCTGCAGAAAACACTTCTTGAGTAGGAGAGAGAGATGGGTTTGTGGACAAGTGGAGTTACTGGTTTTAGGAGGAACGTGGACAGTTAGCAGTGGGGATGGACCAAATGACAGATACATGCATGGGAGGCGCTCGGAGGAGGAGGCTCTGCAGTTCTCTTCTGATTATCGACCTTTCTTTGTGAAATGGGAGTCAAAGCCAGCATCTGAGCATGCTACATGGAGGAGGGATTAGAAGTTTGCAGAGACCAGGAGGCAGCAGAAAGTCCTCTAGAGAGATGGAGGTACAGAGCGGTCACCTGAAGCATTCACAGCCCACTCGAAGCTCTGGCCGCAGACTGAAGGAGCCACTCTGGGTGACCGCATGCCTCTCTAGATAGCCCTGCTGGGGAGTCGAAGCGTGCAGGAGGTCAAGGATTGAGTGATCTTTTGGCCAAGCTGAGAGGGACACAGTGAAGAGTGGCTGGAGCTGGCAGTGTGTGCCAAGGGAGAGAGGATCCTAATCTCAGAGGGCACTGAGACAGGGAAGTGAGAGAGAGGACAGCGGGGCTGAGGGAGGAAGGAGCAGAGGAGGAGCCATTGGAGATGCAGGAGGAGGCCGGGCACTGTGGGGCCGGGGCGATGGAGAAGGGACCTGCAGTGGCACGGGCAGTGATCTGAGGTGGTGTGAGGAACCCGGAATGTGGGGTGTCTGTGGGTGCTGCAAGTTCCAGTGTTTCTCCCAAAGGCTTGGCTTCCCAGTCATCCTGCCTCACGTTTTCATTGTCCGTACTTTAAAAGGGCTCCTGGAGAGATCTTCCCCTCCCCTTACCTGATTGCCTGCTTACCCCTTTGGTGATACTGGGAAGGCATTGCTAAGGTGTCACTGTTGCATTTCCTGGCTGGGGCACTGTGGCGCAGATGTGAAAGTTGTGAAAGTTGCCATTTGAAGTTTCCCCTCCCACTTTCTCTTCCATTCCTTGGAAGATAAGTGCATTCTAATTTTATGTTTATTTTTTAATCTTAACTTTAACATATTAGGATTATTGCATTTTTCCCTGCAGTGCTTTAGCTGGCCCTGAGATAGGGACTCCTCAGGTGTGAGGGAGACATTAAAGAACCCTGGAGAAAACTCATCACGAGGCCAAGTGGAATTTTGTGTTCTCTCTGTTGGCCACGCCTACCTCCCAGGACGTTCTGTTTGGGAATCTGTCTCAAACAAATTCCAAGAACTGTGAAATGGCTTCATATTCACAAAAGAGTCATGGTGAAGTGGCCAAAATACTAGAAAATGACATTCCAGCACGAGCAAAGATTTTTTAAATGTTTAGAATTTATAAAGAGAGGTGGTTTTCATGGACTATAAACCAGCCTCAATCCAGCCTTCTATGATTGAAGTAGCTAATTTTGAAATACAGGTTTTTGTTCTGTTTTGTTTTGTTTTTCCTAAGTGGGAAATATCAGTAGTTTAAAAAGAAATCGTTGGTTAAAAACTTGACCTTGGCCGTCACTCAGCCTTTGGACCGGCCACGTTTGGGAAACTGCAGCTTTATGTGGCTGGCTCATTGCTGGTCTGCTTTTGGCTAGCTGGCTTTTAGGGCAAAAGTCATTTTTAAAGCATGAACTAGAAGTGAAAAGATCGATACCTTGCTCTAGTTCCTCCTGGTTTCAGAGTTCCCGATGTGTAGAAATGAGCAGTATTTTTAGAAATGGAAACAGAGATGCTCTTCTGAGATGCAGCGGCTGATGGTATTGTTAAAATCAGTCATAACCACATTTTCCACATTCAGCTCAGTTACAGTTTTCTGGGGTTTGTTTACTTTTGTTTTTCAGACTTTGGGCCATTCGCCTCCATGTTCTGTGCTCTAGGCTGTGATGTTAAGTCAGTCTGTTGCTGGGTCAGTCTGCTCCGAGCCTTCCTGGTGTTTATACATGCCAAGTTGGAGGGGGACAGACAACTACTGGCAAGAGAACAGCAAGTGCCTGTTTTCTAGGGCAGTATAGATTTCTCTAGAAAGATCAAGTTAGCATTTAATGAGCATTGATGATGTGCAAGGTCCCATGCTTGAGGCCCCCAGGATAAATGAGGAGACACAGGCCGACTTCTGTTTATAAGAATGTGGGTTTTTTGTTGATTTTTTTTGGGGGGTAATGTTGACAAGCTGAGGAAGTGGACTCCAGTTCCCAAAACTTGGGCACAGGCCAGAGTGAAACTAAGACAATGAGAAATGGATGCTGACTGTTAGAAGAATCCTCACAACCAAGGCAGTTTTGAGCCTGCTGTGAGGAAAGAGATGAGGAGAACCTGGGCCCTGGAACAGCAGGGCGGGGGGGCCCCTTGGAGCCTGGAGTCTGAAGATTTGCCATCGGGAGGAGGTAGAATCTGTCTCCTGGGCAGGGAGAACCATTCAGATGTGTCAAGGGTAGTGATGTGATTCAAAACAAAAGGGTTCTGGATGGTCGAATGGGTGATATCGTGCTTCTGGGATAAAGGGAAGAAGACCCAGTAGGAAATGTTGGGTCATGAGGCTTAACAAAAACAAATGTATTTTTGTCCTTATTTTAAACATACAGTTTCTTTTGATTATTCCCAAAAGCCTAACAACAGAGCTTCATAGACACATGCATATACATTCATTAAAGAAATATCGTGCCTGCTCTCAGACTTACAGCTTCATCAATAACTTCTAATTTTAGCTCAATTCAACACTGCTTTATTAAATATTAATGAGAACACCATTAGTATCTTGCCTTTATAATTTGTTATAAAATGGGTAACATAATTCAATCACCTCAATCTTGATTTAAACCTGACCTTACTGATTTTAATGATGTGTTTTGTGAGTTGTGTTTCATAATTTATCTCTCAGTGCTTTAAAAATTATTTTTGCTTTTTTCTTTCTCTCTAAATGTATGTGATATAAATAAATATAATACCTATAATTGTATGTACATAAATATATAGTCAATGTAAAAACATTTCTTTGAATTTAAAAATAAGGTGAAACCTCTTCTGGTGGAACATAGATAGGGCTGATCGATTTGACAGTGAGAACCTCCTTTGTCTCTTAGGTTGTTAGAATCAGCTAAATATACAAATAATATTGACAGACATGTAACTGAAGCATTTTTAATAATAAAATCACATATTAAGTTTTTTTCAAGCTCGTTCTGAGTATATTGACTTAAACAAGGTGCCTCTAAGTGAAAACGTAATGAGTACAATTATTTATAAAGTCTTAGTATAGTCTCTTCATGTATTTCCCAGAAACTGGACTTGAATGACTAATGTCTTGGTTGTGCATTATTTACATATCTGGTGGTTCCCAAAGGTTTACTTTTGTGGGAAGATCTGCTGATTAGGTTGTCAGCTGATCACTCAGAGTTAGTTTTTTCTTTTATTACTATGTGATTTTTGGCATATATATAGAAGTTCAAGACTTGAGTTTCATTTTTATAATATATCTTCTAGTCCATCTGTGTATGTATGTGAACAAAGTATTGAAGTTGTTATGGCTATAAAAGTGAAAAGTTGGAATAAAATTGATCTTCAATTGAGTCTTATTATACATTTAAGTAATATTTATCCATAGATATACAAACTTCAAGAGAAAAAATCCAAATTCTTCTATTTTCAAGTTTGTTTTTTAGATTTAAGAAATATACATTAATTTTATATTTATCTTGTTTTTATTAATTATATAATCATTACAATTGCAGTAATTTTTAATAGTTGAAACCTTATGGTAACAAGCTATTTCAGAAATTAATACTTTTCTTAATTTTTAAAATCAGTAAAATACTTCCACTGATAAAATATAGACAAAGAATCCTATATTACATTACATGAAGTAAAAATTATGTCAGGAGAATAACAATGGTAATATAGGTTCAGAGAGATAAAGGAATGCTATAAAATTTGTGTCCAAGAAGAAAGTTTCTACATATATAAAAATTAGTGATAGGCCAAAAATTAAATCTTTTTCAACTGACATTGACTTATTTTTTAAAAGGCAATATGCCAGAAGTTACATCATTTTCAGTGATTTGTAGTTCTATTGAATCTTTTTGATGGCAACTGGGGGCGTGCAAAGGGCCTGAGTGGTTTTTAAAAATTATTTTAAGCCGTTATTTAAGCCAAAAAAAGGGACAGCCTCTGCTGCAGGCCACACAGTGCCAATGAGAGGATCTGTGGGAAGAGGTGGAGCTGGAGAGTCGGTGAGGCCTGGCTCTGCCCCATCCTGCCCACGTGATCTGGAGAAGCCACTTCCCTCTTGGATTTGTTCATTGTACAGTGGGAATGGCAGATGCTCTCTCTAAGGATCAGATGTATTGAAGGATGGGGAAACTGTTCATAACGCGTGATCAACATTCAGATATTAGCGTCTCACATGTTAGCTATGGGCTAAGAGCTAAAAGCACACGAAATGACCACCTGCAGCCCAACCTAGGTCCCGAGGGAAGAGGGAAGGAGGTCAGTGTGTGTAACTGGTGGAGCCATGCTACAAAGTGGAAACTCAGCAGATACAAACAAGATACCAGCAAGCTCTGTTGCTCCCAGCTGCAAGGAAGACTGGGTGTGGAGATGGTCTACATGTTTTATTCTCTCAGAGGAGAATACGCTGATGGTGCTGCAGGGCTGCGGGAATTTGGGAGATCCAGATGTGGCTGAGGGATGTCTTCTGTCACAGCATAGAGAGAAGAGACAGCCTTAGAGGAGGTTGATTTTTATTCAGAAGCTCTTGGAGCCACGCAAGTTTGGATCCTGCCCAGAGGTCCAGGGACACATGAAATACCTCATGGTTGCTGCTGACAGCTATTGTTTGTTTATCACTTTCATGTTTATAAATGAACTTCCATTTGCATGGTTATTTTGCCGGCTTAAACAATGCCCCTGTGAGCTGTGGTGCTTCCCGTCATCCAGCTGAGAAAACTGAGACTGAACAAGGCTTGCTCAAGATGAGGCAACCGGCCACTGGTGGAGCTGAAACAAGCCCAGGATGCCCCATTTCCAAATCTCACATTACCTTTCTGCCTGATAAAAATTTTGGAGGGACTCTTAGGAGGTGACTCTTAGTACCAGGAAAGCAGGGAAGATTAGAACATCTTGGAAAATATCTTGATTCCAAATGGAAGTGATTTAGGATTGCAAGACCCTCCAGGATCCAGATGGGCGTGGGCGTGGCGGGAGTGGAGTGGATCATTTCTGGACATTGGTGTTTTGGAGGAGCCATTTTAAGGGCTATCAGCTGGTGTTTTATGTGCTTCGGAAGAGATCTTGAGTACCAGAAATGATGGTGTCCAGCTGTGGGAGGAAGCACATATTGAAATCAGATGAATTATTTTGCTGAGACTAGGAACATGACTGTGAAGTCTATTGGTGGACGAGGTCATTGGGGGCAGAGAAGAGGCACCAGTGGGCTCTGGGGTGTCTGTCCATCCCTGAAAGCATAGGCCATGCGAGGTGACCACGTGGTGCTTTTGATTTCTCTTCTGGGTCCTCTTTGCCCAATTCAAGTTGAAAACTTCGGTGCAGGCTAAAGTCAGCCCCAGAGAGTGTAATATTATCACCAACGCTTCCCAGAAAGAAGGAGTCAAATGCAATTTGAGGTTTTGAAGAATCAGAATGAAGAGCCTGCTGTTAAACATTTCTCCACTATGTGAGTAAGTCAACTGAATGTGAGGATTAACTACAAACAGGAGTTTTGTATATAAATGTTTCCAGGATGGGGAAAAAAAAATCACATTTTTTTCGAAGAAGGGGTTAGCCTGGGGAAGGCATTTCACAGTTCCCTTCCCTCCCCTCCCCTTCCTTTCCTTCTTTTTTAAGGAAATCAAGAAACTTCTGGTAGAACAGAGAATAAATTGAAAGTGCATCGTCTGAGGAAGGTTCTTACATAGGACAGGAATTAAAGGACATCCTGTGTATTAAAAGGGTCATGTAATCCACAACAGACTTTGCGAGCTGGCCCTGGAGGCAGTCTAGGCCTCTTTAGCACAGAGCTGAGTCTCTGGTCGAAGAGACCATGGAGTGAGGAGGGTGTGGACGTCACCCAAAACTTCCGTTTCAGAGACCTGCACTCAGCCAGGCCGTTTGTGTGTTCTTTCAATTCATTGACAAATCAACATTGGATTTTCGGGATTCATTCAGGATCTGTCTTTGCTCTTAATCTTAACTTTTGTGTTTGAGTTCTAAAACTTCTCTAAGGAATTACTTAAGTAATTATGGATAATTTATTTTAAAAATAAATATATGTACACAGTAAAATTATTAAACTACAGAGAGTGTATTAAGTAAAAATTTAAATTCTGTACCTTCTTTCCCAGAGAAAACCACTATCATCATCACCATTATTATTATTATTATTATTTTTTATTTACCCCTCTAGAAAATTTAGGAGGCATAAAAAGATACCCGCTTTTTAGTCAGAACAGGATTCTGCCATATAACTGTTTTAAGCAGTGCGTTTAAAGAGGTGTATTCAGTAGAATTTGACACGTGAGAAACTGCGTTATGTCAGTTTTGGAGCATAATTAGCAAATATCCGTGAACCTGCCTTTCAAACTAGAGCATTGTTGATGTAAATGGTGCTCCCATATATTGCTGCCCTGGCATCCCACCTTTCCCCTGAGCTACCTACTAATCTTCCCTTGCTATTTTAAGCATTCTTTATTGCTAAACCTTATATCCTTTTACTCATTAACAATGATATTGTGCTATAGGTAGACTTGCTCACTCAGTGGTTACTCAGTCTAAGATTTAACCATGTTGTTTTGTGTAACTGCATTTATTCATTTCATGTTGTGTAATATTTGATAATGTTAGCATCGATTTCTTCATGCATTCTCCTGCCATTGGATGTTTGGGTTATTTTTAATCTTTACTGTCACAAAACAGTCTGCTGTTAGTATTCTTGGTTCCTACATACCTGGTCCATAAGTGCGTTTTTTTTCTTGATTATATACCAAGGAAGAGCACAGCTGGGCCTGAAATATAAAAGCTAATTAATGATTAAGTTTGCAAGAAAATGTAATGATTTCTGAAGTGTGATCATACCAATTCGCATTGCCATCAGCAGTGAATAAGAGTTTCCTTTAAGATTTATGCCTTTCTTATCCCAACACTCGGCATTATTAGGTGTCTTAATTTTTGCCAAATTAATGCTAAGATGAATTTAAGGTACCAGTAATGTTGAGCTGCTTTTCCCATGTTTAATCACCATCTGTTTTGTCCACTGTAAAATGACTGCTCATATTTTTGGTCTAGTTTTTTTTTTATTGGATTGTATTTTTCTTATTGGTTTGAACTCATTTTCCTATATTCTGAAGACTATTTTTTGTTTCATGTGTTAAAAATATTACCTCCCAGTTTGTGCCATCCATTTTCGCTTTCCGTAAGTTATCTTTTTAATGACTAGAAGTTCTTGATTTTGACATGCTGACCATATCAACCTTGCCCATTTATAGTTAGGGACTTATATTCTTCTGTATTCTGAGGTCATAAGTCACTCTCTTATATTTTATAGTTTTAAAAGTATTTAGAATTAGCTTTTGTGTGTGATGGAGGAATCCAATATGATTTTTATTCATAAGGAAAAAAATACCTAGTAACATTTATTGAATGGCCCTTTTTCTCTATCTGAAATGCACACTCTGTTATGTGTCATGTTTCCATGTATTCATGGTTTTTTTCTTTTTTTTTTTTCTGTGTCTCCTTTATTAACTTGGTTAGATTGCGCACCTCTGTGTCACTGCAGCATGCTCTTAATGACTCCAGCTCTCTAGTAAGTTTTGGCACTTGGCTTCCAACCTTTTCCGTCCTACTCGGTGGTGTTGGGCTATACCTGGTCCTCTGCCCTCCATAGAGATTTTAGAGTTAGTTTATGAACTAGCAGCACCAATAACAACAGCAGCAAACCCTTGTTGGGAAGTTGCTTGGATTGCATTAAATCTGTAGGTCAGTTTAGAAAGAATTGGCATATTCTGGGATATTGACTTTGCTCATTCATGAACATCGTATCACTATCCATGTTTCTGTGTCTTAAATTTCTACGTTTTCTACTTTTCTCTAGATATACCTTACTTATCTTTTGTTGAATGTGCTCCTAGTACCTTAGTTTCTTTTATACCCTTGGAAATGGAATCTTTGCTGGAGTGTATAAATGTAATTACCTTTTTAATATTGATCTTGCATCTAGTCACTTTACCAAACCTTTGGTATTCTTAATATTTTGTCTATAGATTCTTGTACATATACTGTATTTTTAAATAATGAAATTACTGTTTATTCATTTTCAATTCTTATAGTTTCTCTTTCTTGTTATTGCTTTATTTTTTGCATTAGAGCCCAACGTACAATATTGCATTGAGGTAACAGCAGACATCCTTTCCTCCAGCCTGAGTTTTATAGGGAATGTTCTAATTTAATTAAGAATATGTTTGCCGCCATATTTTTTCTAAATGTCATTAGGTTAAGGAAATTACCTTGTGTTTCCAATTTGTAGACTTGTATTTTATGTTTTTAATCATAAATACATGTTGAATTTTATCAAAGGCCTGTTCTGCATCTATTAAGGGGACCATATGGTTCTCACTGTTTTTTTATGTTCTATTACACTTACAGTATATTCCAATGTTAAATTCTCTTATACTTCTAAGATAAATCTAGCTTGTTTAAATACACATCTGACACACATCTGGATTCTATTTGCTCGTATTTTGTTTTAAATTTTTGCTTCTTTACTCATGAGAGAGTTTGGCCTATATTTTTTCTTTCCTTAACTGTTTTTGTCTGATTGAAGAGGGAGGGTTTTTTTTTCCTGTTTTTCCCAATTTACCAGAAGATTTTGTGTACGATTTACATTATCTGCTCTTGAAATTTTGGTAGTACTCAACTGAAAACGAGACCTAGTGATTTCATTGTAGGAAGATTTCTAATCAATTTTTTTCAAAGTTTGTAAAATTATTTGCATTCATTTCTTCTTGAGTCAGTTTTCTTAAGCTTTATGTGTATATATATGTTATATATAAAAAGTATGTTAACATATATTTATATATATAAGTTAAGAAAAATATTTAAAAATGAGCAAATAGAATCCAGATGTGTATTTATATTTTATATATACATATACACACACATATATATGTTTTAGAGCTGGAGTCTTACTATGCTACCCAGGTTAAGTTGTATTCTTTTAGGCGTGTGTTCATAATTCCCTGCTTTTCAATTTAATTCGTATAAAATTATTCACAGATTTTAAAATCTCTTCTATTACTTATTACAATACAATTGTTCTTTTTTTCTTCCTCAACCAACCTGCCAGATTGTGCGTTTATTATGATTTTCGAAGAAAAACACTCTTGACTTTGTTGACCCCTGTATTGTAACTTTACTTTGTGTTTTATTTATTTTTGTTTTTATCTGTTACAGGTCTTCTTTTGCTCTCTATGAGTTTGGGCTATAGTTGCTTTTCTGACTTGTTCAGCTAAAAACAGCACAATAATTTTTAGCCCTCTTTTTAAAATATAAGCATTTAAGATTATGAATTTTCTTTTCAGGGCTGGACGCAGTGGCTCACACCTGTAATCCCAGCATTTTGGGAGGCTGAAGCCAGTGGATCACCTGAGGTCAGGAGCTTGAGACCAGTCTGGCCAACATGGTGAAACCCCATCTCTACTAAAAATATACAAAAATTAGTGAGGCATGGTAGCGGGCACCTGTAATCCCAACTACTCAGGAGGCTGAGGCAGGAGAATTGCTTGAACCCAGGAGGTGGAGGTTGCAGTGAGCCAAGGTGGTGCCACTGCACTCCAGCCTGGGAAACGAGCAAAACTGCGTCTCAAAAAAAAATTTTCTTCTCAGTACTGCTTTAATGGCATCTCATAAGTTTTCTTAAATAATATTCTCATTAATGTTTAGTTCTACATATTTTTAAAGTTACATATTTTTCTATAACCCGTGAGTTACTGACAAGTCTTTCAAAATTTTCCAACGTGGGGAATCTTTTTATTATCAATATTTATCTTAATTGCGTTGAGGTCAGAACACATGGTCTGCTGAGTTGTTCTTTATGTCCCAGTATCATGTCAGCTTTTGTGAATGTTCTGTGTCTTTTTGAGAAAACTGTGGATTCCCAGTTTATTGGTTCTGGGTTTTACAATCTATTACATCAAGATTGTTTGCAGTGCTTTTCATATTTTCTACATGTTTACTAGTTTTGCATGTTTGCCATTTTTTTTTTTTTTTTTTGAGACGGAGTCTCGCTCTGTCGCCCAGGCTGGAGTGCAGTGGCGCAATCTCGGCTCACTGCAAGCCCCGCCTCCCGGGTTCACGCCATTCTCCTGCCTCAGCCTCCCCTAGTAGCTGGGACTACAGGCGCCCGCCATCACGCCCGGCTAATTTTTTTTTTGTATTTTTTAGTAGAGACGGGGTTTCACCGTGGTCTCGATCTCCTGACCTCGTGATCCACCCGCCTCGGCCTCCCAAAGTGCTGGGATTACAAGCGTGAGCCACCGCGCCCGGCCAGCATGTTTGCCATTTTAAAGTCATCTGTAATGAGTTTTCTCAGTGCGTTGGGGTACTTGGCGTTTTTCCCAGTAAGTATTATTTTTGCTTTGTATATTTTGAAGTTATTTGTTGTATACAAACTTAAAATTTTATGGCTTCTTAATGAATTAAGCCTTGTATAATATATTACCTTGTTTTTATCTAGTTAGGCTTTATTCTTTAAAGTCTATTTTGTCTGATAGCTTTCTTTTGGTTGGCATTTTTCTTGATCACTTTTCTCCATCCTTTGACTTCTAATTTCTCCAATTTCTTATAGTTTTAGGTGTATTTATCTGTTTTTAAAATTTAATTTTACCATTTCTTGGCTATCAAGCTTAATCCATTTATTTTTTATGACTTTAATATATTTGGATTTTTTTCTTCAAATGCTTTTATGCTGTTCTCTGTTTTTTAAGTGCATATTTGTTTCTTTATATTATTACTTCTTTTTTCTGTTATAATTTGGAAGTTATACATTCTGTTTCTCTTGTCTTAGTAGACAGCACTGGTATTTTTCTATGTGCATAGAAAGTTAAAAAAAAGAAAGCCTTAAATTCTCAGTGTCTAAAAACCCTAAGAGCCTTAGAATTCTGTTGTCCACTTACAGGTTTATAAGCTAGGATGCTTATTCATTTTTTAGTTCAATCTGTTTTAACTGGGCTTTAGTTATTTTCTGGTGGGAAGGGTCTTGATAGAATCTAATTCATCATAGTGAGGGAAGTGGATGTCTGCAGTTGTTGATTTTTGTTGCTACTGAAGACACGGGTGGCCCCTTGGCTCAAAACCTGTTTCATCATTTGGATGGAGCATCAAAGAAGATGAGAACTCTTCACTGATAGGTTTTTCTTGACAATTACGTAGATTTTCAATTAAATAGGCACAACAGATTTTCAGTGTAGAAAAAATATTTTATGATTCATATGAACTAGACGAAGGACTGAGATCTTACGTGCGTGTAAGTCCAGGGCCATGTGACACACTTTGCGAATGTGGAAAGAACACAGCACTGGTAAACTTAGCTGTTGTCAAGTTGATATGCTAGATTATTTTCATTCTATAATTTTTTTAAACCTTATTTTCTGTAGTAAACATATATCAACATTTATAAGATGACCCACACACTACCGTCTTTAAAAAGATATTGTTATTTTAAAAATAGACACCTCTTTGTCCTATTTTTTTCTGTGTGACTTGAAATTTGGGGACAAATCAGGATTTAATTATCAAACATGTTTATTAGGGTGTCTGTAGAACAATGACATGGCTTGTTAGGATCAGATAAGAAACCTTTTTTCTTTTGATTGTTTTACTGTAAGGCAACACTGTTGTGTGCAAATATGAATGCTTCAAGGAAATCAGAGGGATCATGCAGTATAGAATTTTCAAAATTTGGGGAGTAGTTTTGTGGTGATCCATTTCCAGAGGAAGTCTTATGGAAGCCTAATGTCTTAAAAATAAATAAAAATAAAATTCAGCTCAGGCTCAGATGGGAATAAGTTTAGCCCACCTGTGACCCCCATCAACTAAGGCTTCCCCTCTGTGGTTCCCCTCTGTGAAACCCACAAGAGCATCCTTTACATTTAAGGCCTTTATGTTACAGAGGAGGGATCGGAGACCTGCTGGGGTTCCAGGGCTGGCCAGTGGCTAGACCGAGTCAATTCTTCTCAGCCCATTCCAGGCCCTCCTGCCATCCACAGCTCATTTCCACAAGCAAATAGAGTTGCTCCTTCATGCAAAGCCAATTAGGAAGTGTCTGGTGCATTTTCTTTCTTAATTATTTCCTTTACAATCATCACTGTGTCTAGATGTTTTGCTTGGATGACCCTCGATTTTCCAGCCAGACTTGCCCTGTCTGTTGCACCCTAGCACCGTGCCTGCTCCTGGCTTTGTTGGTGTCTCCTGGACTGGAAAAGCCTGTCCAGTGTCCCAAACAGGGATTTTGTGACAAGAAGCCCCATTTTAATGGCTGTCTTTTGTTTGCTACAGGCCCTTTGCTGGTCTTCTAGCTGTTGTCACAGAGAGATTGATTCTTTTCAAGCAGACAGACCACATGCTATTTCTGTGCTGTAAATTTCCAAAGCTTCTTCCCTGTCCACCTCTCCAACCACACACTGGAACAAGAAGTGTGTTTGCAGCTATAATCAGCACACTTAAGTACTAGTTAAATTCAGAGTGAGTACAAAATCCGTACAGCTCCTGACTCTGAAAGAGGCTATAAAAATATTATAACATGGCTTCAAGCCCTCTGGGACCTTTAAAAATAAGGTGATCCCTCCTAACCCATTTAAAGCTTATTGGGGGTTCTAAAATAGCCCAGATTACATGTTAAGGGAGTTGTCTGATTCATAGAGGATTGTGTCAGACACCCAGGAGTCCTGGCTGCCGACTAGCAAATTCTTTTCTTGTTTCTGTTTTTTTTTTGGGGGGCGGGGGATAAGATGCACAGTTATAGCCACTTACTTTCCTGTAAACTCCCTGAGGCTAGTCACCTTCCTCTGTATCCACAGCGTGTACCTGAAATGGTTGTGAAATAGACAAACGAGAGTCAGAGGTGCCTCCAGAAGAAGCAGCTTTCAGCTCCCTAATCTCATCTGTACACCACACATCTTTTTGGATGTCATTTCTGTGGGTTGTTGCATAGATCCCCATGATAGCCCTGTGAGTAGCAGGGCAGTTCTCACTAACCCAAATCGCAGATGATGATACTGAGGCTTTATGGCACCATGGAATGGTCCAAGGTCTCATGAATTTAATTTGCAGTTGGGTCTTGAATCTGGGTCTGTTGGATCTTAGACCGAGATTTTTGTTTGCTTGGCTTACTGTTAACCTCAGGTCTGGCGTCGGGATACTCTGTTCTACAATCTAGTGGCGTCCTGGGACCCTGCTCTGCTTCAATATGAGAACAACCATGCATGCTTCTGGGAGGCTTGGTGGTCTATAGTCCACTCCCTCATACATTATTGGATAAGCTTTCAGCACATACATATGTTACAAAAAATATGCAGGGCACTCACAAATTATTACTTACCTGCAGCAAAGTTCTGACTGCTTTCCTTGTCTCAGACTGTAGACGATCATGTGAAAATGACAAGCATATTAAAATGCTTTCTGTTGAAAACTCCATCAGTAGTTCTGAGGGCATCAGGAGCAAAGTTTGGACTCTTCCTGAACGTGTGAGGAAGCTCCTGGCCTGGCTGCAGCCTCATTTACTCTTAGGCCCCAGCACACTCCAACTGGAATGTGAGGAATAATTGGTGGCCCTGGACAGCCCTTTGGTGGCATGCTTTCTCACTGGCTCTTCCCTCCCCTTGGTCCAGTGTCTGCAGGAGGCTCTTCGTGAGAGCCCTTCTGGTTGAGAAACCCCTTCCCTGTCGCACGTGCTTGCCTCTGTTGAATCCTGTATCCCTCTGCCCTGCATGTAGGGCTTTACCAGCTGCATATGGGCATCTGCTCCGGTGTTGAGAGTGCTCAGAGGTCAGAAGGCACTTGGTAAATATTTGCTGAATGAAGGGACTGTATTTTAAAAGAATTCCCTTTTGCATTATATTTGTGCAAAAGTGTGTGCAAAGTGTGACTGGAAGAATGTGATTGTGTGTAGGTAAGTGCTGGATGTTGTGCTTACTAAGAGGGTAACTGGTCTACCTGATGCCCACCTTGGCATTGACCACATCAGGCTCAGAGAGCTCACTGCATAGAGGCTGCTGTGGGATTGGCAGGGAATGGGTACCCCGCATGGTTTATCTCTGTTTCCTCCAAGCAACTCTGCACACTTTTGCATAGAGCTGGCCCTCAACAAGTGCTTTTGGGATTGAATGACACTGTCATCTCTCTAAATACTTGGACTTTATGAGCCCTCTGGTTCGAGACCTCTGCCGAGATCCTAGAGGACACCAAAAGGCGTATTCTGAGAGCTACCTCTCAGCAAATGCTTTTATTTTAAGTAAAAGAAAATGTCCTTGTTTCCTCCTACCCCTTTTCCGATCTTAGCACTCTCTATTGCCTTGCAGGGACTGTGGGCCGTCACTAGCTCCCCGCCTCTCACCACTCAATCTCAACATGTCTGTTTTTTAGCAGCTTGGTGTGAGGCTCTTAGCTTTCCTTCTGGGGGCTGCAGCTGAGACTGCCTAATCTTGGATGTGCCCAGTTAGGCAACAACAGAATGGGGTGGGGGAGTCGGGATGGAGCTCCAGGGAAGCAGATGGATCGCCGGAGGGCTGCTGTCACATTGCATTGGAAGGTGACAGATGGAAGCACACAGTAGTCTGCAGCCAGGCTGTCATGCGCAGCCACCACGGGGCACCGGGCACGCTGTCTCTTCTTGGAAGGTGGAACTTGATCACCGCTCTGCCTGGCCTCAACAATCCCTTCTGCAGGGCTCTGCTCTGGGCTGGTGAAGGGACAGAAAGCAAAGCGGAGTGATTGAAGGACACAGTCCAGTAACTCAGCAGCCTGCCGTGCCAGAGACGGAACAGACGCACGGACAAGGGCAAGCCTTCCTTGCTTTCTTCCCCTACACCCAGGTGACCACCCAGTTTGGGAGAAAAAAAGAATGTTGCATTTTAGGTAGAGCAGCTGATTAAAGTTCTCGAGCCAGATGTCTTAGTGATTCATAGTGCTCTCAGCATAGACCTTGAGCAATAACCCGTGTGGCCCACTTCTATCATTCTTGATGGAGCGCTGGCTCCCTCTGGGAGTTACAAATGTTGGGCTGTGACTAGCACCTTGAGCTAACACAGTAGCCTCTCTCCTATGTCATGGTGGGGAGTGTGTGGGATGTTGAGGTACAAAGCTGAAGAAGGTTCAGTGTCCACGATTCTGGGGGACTGTCCACGTGACCATAATCTATTTCCCAGAGGATCCCAGGCTGGCTGCCTTCCCAATCAGACAGTTGCTTCTGTGGATCCTGCAGGAGGAGGCAGACGAGGACATGGGTTTGGTGTCTCACCTGCAAAGTGGCGGTGGGGTGGGCTGTGCAGAGATCAAGGTTGAGAGTGGGCCCTGCTGAAAGGATCTTGGACACTATTCCAAAGCTTCTCTTTTACCCAGTCGCTCCCTAAAAGCTTCCATTTTACCCAGTGGCTCCCTAAATGGTGCATTAGATCATCTTGCGGGTACAGCGGGGGGGTCCAGTTACTGCTCTCCAGTGCTTACTCCCCTGATCTCTCTGTTACTGCCTTTGGAGCACAGAACACGTGATGCTCCTGGCGAAGCACCTCATTTACTCATTCCAAATACATTCCCTCAGTGAGAGGACAGGGCCTCTGCATCCCTGTGGCCAAGTCACAGCACTGGGTGTGAGGCTGGTGATCTGATACATCAGAAGCGCCCTGGCTTGTCTGCAACTCCAGGGTGTTCCGATCTCAGGGTCTCATGAAGCCTTGTAACTTTCACAACTTGTTCTCTCAGCGGGACATTGGGGTATGGCCAGGAGTCAGAGACTATAAAAAGGAAGCAGAGGGATTGAAAGGCGGGATGGAAGTGAAAGTGGAGCATGGCTCATTTGTGTGATTATTTAATAGATTACTAGGAAAACAGGGATCATGATGTGCAATTGCGTGTGCACATCCAGATAGGAGAGCTGCTGTTGGATGTCTTAGTTCATTTTTTGTTGCTGTAATAGAGTATCTGAGACTGGGTAATATAAAGAAAAGAAGTTTATTTCTCACAGTCCTGGAAGCTGGGAAGTCTGGGATCAGGTGACCTCATGGGGTGGGCTGTTGGTGAGGGGCCACACGCTGCATCATAGCACAGCAGAAGGCATCACAGGACGAGGGGCACATGGAAGAAAACCAAAGTGGCTTCTATAACAGACTCATTCTCAGGATAGCTATTCTACTCCCGTGATAACCCATTAATCTGTTCATCCATAACCTGGGAATGGATTAATCCAGTCATGAGGACAGACACCTTATGACCCAGTCACTTCTTAAAGATCACCACCACCCCCCATACTGTTTCACTGAGAATTAAGTTTCAGCATAAGTTCCAGAGGGAACAAACATAGAAACCATTGCACTGGAGCAGCAAGTGAAGTTCCCAAGGCCCCTGGATTCCCCGGGACTTGTCTACTACCAAATAGGCATTTTGATCTCAGTCAAGGGGCTACCTGTCCCTGCCCTCATATGGAGATCACACAGTGCTGCTGCATGCTGCTTCCTCTCTGTGGCCTGTATGCCGGAGATCCTCTAGCCCTCACATTCTGTGATCCTAAGAGTTAGAAATGAATGTCTTGCCCCTAGTATCCAGGAGGATATTTCATGGCCATGGAGACCACTGGAAATCTAAAGGGAAACATGGGTGGAGGAAAAGTAAACTGTGTTGTTCAGTGAAGCCCTAAAATCCTGTTCTTTTTCCTTATTTTCACTTGGAGTAGACTAGGGACGATGTACATCATAGACCCTTGTGCCTTTGGCATGGAATCTTTGCAACAGAGTGAAAACCTTTGAGGTTCCCAGATCAACTCTTAGAATCTGCCTTACTCTCCTATTTTTTTAAAAATGAACCCAGTTGAAGGTGGCTTCTGACATTTGGAAGGCATACCATGAAGGAACTTTGGCTTGTGTTAGAGAGCTTGAGTCAAGGTGAGTCCACCTGGGCCCCTGGATGATACTCTTTTATAAAGGCAATGAGAGTGGCCAAGACTGTGTTCTGGAAAGTGATGGTCACAACACACAACTGGGGAAGTATAACGCCATCTTGAATTGCAGGAGAAATTAATTACGACTCAGGAGTCTTGGTGTGTAGAGAGAAGGATACTCAGGTAGAAGAGCACTGACTTGCTCTGTGTAGATCAGGCATGTATTTCATCTCACCATGAAGGGAGGAAGTCACCGGGTAAATCTTGAGGTGCTTCCACACCTGAAATGTTCCTGGCAAATATGTGGGTTCCCCGGTGTGGAGGTATAAGAGTTCTTTTCTCCTTCACCGTGGACAGACAGGTCTGTGGCAGTTTCAGGCTCTCTGCTGCATTCACACTCATAAGTGGTTTGTTTACTTCCTTCAGCATGAAGGAAGAACTGAAGAAAGTGCTGGCATGCGCTTAATTTTGAAATTGGCAGTGAAGTGATTGTATGAAGTCATTGGTCAGCATAATGCCAATTTCAGTTGTGTGTGTGTGTGTGTGTGTGTGTGTGTGTTTGGTAGTGAAGAAAGCTTTCAGAAAAATCTGCTTTGCTATTTGAAATACAACGTGGTCCTCTGGATGTCTTTCTTGGACTTACATGTTTTTTATTTTTTCTTTATGGCTTTTAGTGTAATTTCTCTTTAAAACATGTAATAATTTAGCAGTTAGAAAAGGAATAATGCGTGCTTTTCTTTTTTAAGTCTGATGTTAAATCAGTCCGTGGGTTTCCAGTTACCTCTTACTGCATCACAGAAGGATCTATTGCTTCATAGGCATTTAACATGTTGCAATTATCTTTATGATAATAAATCTTTATGATGATAATGATTATGTGCTGCAACAATATGACCAGGAAAAAAAAAATTATTTTCTGAGGGGTGGAGGCGTTTTATTTTCCAGATTGAATTCCTATAAAGGTACATTTTTTTTTCCTCTTAGAATGTGAACTACTCTTTTACAGACCTGCACTTAGTGCCTACTGTGTCCAGGGCACTGTGAGTGGAGTCCCTGCGATCCAGAGTATTTGATACACATCCAGCCTTAGGAGATAGTAATGTATATGGAGAGATGAGACATGCATGCATCCTAAGGACGTAATTTATATTTTATTTCAAGAGCAAGAGGACACTAAGAGAGGAAAGCTCCGATGCAAGGATCTTGCTGTGGATGACATCCTTGAGGCCGTGCCTTCGTGTCTGGCACATGACTTTGAATACCCATCCCTCTTTTGTCCTTCTGCCAAGAATTTCTTTCACTCACATAACAACATCACTCCAACCTTAAAGCCCAGCATGAATAGCCCTTCTTCCATGAAGTATTCCTGACTTGGCCACCTGGAAATGCTGTGTTTTCTTGGAATTCCTAGGCAGTGTGTGGTATTGTGGAAGTAGTATTAGCTGCAGTGTTTGATTGGCATTTGAAAATCTCTCTCTCATTTACTAAGTACACGTGAAATTGAAACAGCCTCACTGTCTGGGGTAATACCTGAGGTTTGTTGTCTCATGGCCAGGGAGAACAAGGACACGGACATATGAAGAGTGAGGTTGAGAGTGGAAGTTTAATAGGCGAAAGAAAGAGAACAGCTCTCTGCTACAGAGAGCGGTCCTGGAAAAATGGATTGTGGGATCCACAGTGAAATGCAGGAGGTTTATAGATAAGCTGGTGGGGAATGATACCTGATCTGCATAGGGAGCTAAAGACTGGTTAGACCAGGTGTGCCATTTGCATAGGGCACAAATCTCTGGTAGCCCCCACCCTAATGATTTATTATGCAGGCGGGTTCTCTGCCTGAGCAGCTGCACCATGTTGCCCTTTTATTTATTACTGTACACGTGGTAACAGAAAAGGGAAGATGGAGCCTCCGTGTTGGACATGCCCGGCCCCCAGGTAACCATTTTCTACGGTGCAGCTGCTGGCATCCCCCACGCAAGCTTCTGGCTTCCTTATTTATGTTTGCAGCTCCATTTTTCAGGCTGTTCTTTGTTACAAGAGAAATGGTTTTGGGGGGCTGCTTTTTGTTAGAAGGGAAGCTCTGCCGAGGACTCTTTTGCCCTCATAATTTCTTTCTACCTCCTGTATCAAAACTTTGTGCTATTTAGCCTTCTGACTGAACACTGGTTTCCTCATCTGTGAAGCCACATATCTCATCAGATTATGGAAAAATTCACTGAAATAGGGAAAACTTCTAACACTTAAGACGAGAAAATTAATAAAACATTAGTTCTTCCCCATTCTATTTTGCTTGGGTATTTATGCACTTGTCTTATTTTATTCACCACAGCATAAACTTCCAGAGGCAGGGCAATGCCTTTTCCATTACTGAGCACAGGCATTCATGCACAGAAGGTCCTCAGTTAATGACGGGCCCAGCCTTGCTGGTCTCCATGGTTTATGCCATCATGATGCCAGTGTTGAATTTGTGGTGGTCTTTGAACTGTGATTGGTCATTAAAGGGAGATGACAAGATCATTTTGATAATTTTAAAAGATGGATGAATAAGGAGACTGTGCTCAGCACTGAGAAGCAGAGGTCAAGGATGAAGTTGTACTTGGACTAGAATTAGGCTAAGTTATAAGTGGTGATTTGATGCATGAAATCCACCTTTCTATGTTTGAGATATTGGAGGACATCTTTTCTGAATCGTGCCTTGTTCCACAGAGAGATACTGAGACCTGAACAGACAGGATCATAGGTAACATCAGGAGTCCTCGGGTAACATGAACACTAAATACCTAAAAATGTATGTTTGATTTTTGCCCTTACGGGCCAAGCAAGGAGTCTCTGGGTTGAAATGTGTGTGTGCGTTTAGAGATAAGTGAATCTCCAGTGATTTTGGGGGCATGAAAGTTAATATGCAACACATTCTGATGCGATATACCTTCTGTGTTGGCTCCATCCTGTTTCTTAATGGACTGATGAACCTCTCTCAGTATCATGTCACTTTCTGAGCTCGTAGACGTTTCTTGTCACACAATTCAATTCTTCGTGACTTGGTTTTCTAAGTTAAACGACCTTTTCTTGCTTCCTTCTTCTTCTCAGAATGAATCTGTGTAATTGGATGTGTGAGGTATGCTTAGTTGCCATTTACCTGAGTCTGTTTCCAAAAATAACAGAACAATTACAAGAGAAGAGGCCCAAACAAACCCTGTAGTTTTAACAAATTTCCTTTTCTCCTCCCTTCTTCCCTCTCTCACTCTCTCTTTTCCTCTTTCTTCTTTCCTCTGTTTAATTGATGAGCAAAAGTCTTCAGCTAGTTAATTACATATCTAGAGTTAAAACTCAGGGTTTCTGAGTCATGTGTCCTTGGTGTGCAGTCAGTGGGTGAGGAACTGGGGTTGTCAAAAATGAATTTAATATAGTCCCTCCTCTCAGGCAGCGGCAAACTAGAGGCAGGCGTGGGACACACTGTATGCCCAGGAGTGGCTTTGCATTTGAGAAACATCCTTCTGGCAGCTGTGCGGGGAATGGGTCGGCCTGGTCTTGCATTTTCCCCACTCCCCTCCTGGCCCACTCCAGCATCTGGTAGGCAGAGCTGTAAAGGAAGTAATGATGTGGCTCAGGAAAGAGGCACGAGGTTAAAGAAAAACTATGGCAAGGGTAGCAGAGATGGAAAAAAAAAAAAAAAACCACAACACAGCAAGATAACACATTGGCTTCCAATGTGAATTTTCATTCTTTGAAAGAGGGAGCATGGTTTTGCACTCAACACAGTAGCAAGGAGTTTAGGTATAAAGTAGGATTTCTGCGCACAGAGGAGTTTGGCCTGCGTGTGTGTGCTGGGCGCCCTGTTTGGAATTGTCCACAGACAGTTGTACCCAACAAATTTCAAATGTTTGCTCCACCATAGCTGGCAGGCCTGTTGTGAGGATATTTACAAGAAATGTGAAATGACCTTTCAGACACATGCACTGGGACGAGGCACAGCTTTTCTGGGCCTGGAGGGAAAATAGGAAAATAGGACACGATCTCAGCTCATGAGGCTGTCATAGGAGGCAGTGGCGCCCCGCAAGGTGGGGAGCAGCCCCCACCACACGTGCGAAGGCAGGTGGAAGCTCTTAGGTGAGTGGGCCTACAGCACCAGACCCCTCCCACGTACGGAGAGCAACTTTCTGTCAATTACTCAATTATAGAAACGTCTATATATTCAGGGCCTTTGTGGAGTTTAAGGGACCAGTGCCTTCTAGAGGGAGAAGCTTTTCTAAGCCTGAGGCATAACGCAAAACCTAAGCACAAATAGCGGGAAGGTGGGGCGGTGACTGATTCTGTGGCAAACGTGGAGCTGCAGGCCGGTGTGGTGGCGCAGAGCTTGGGGAAACGGGACAGGATTGCATCTTCAGGATGGCATCCGTGAAGCTGTTTCCCCATCCTTTCCAGGTAAATAAGGAAAAAGTCACGAGATTTATAAAAATTGCTTTTGGTAATTAAGTGTAATTATATAATCTTAAAAGGAAATCTCTCTTTTACCTACTAGATTGCTATGCTGCTTGTATTTGGTGAAGAGACAGAAAATTTGCCTGAGTTTATTAGGGTTTTCACTTATTAAGCTTTCAGTTTTTAAACAGGATGTGCATTTTAGGTTTGAAGGAGTTAAATGTTTAGTATCATTAAAAAAGAAAGACAAGGAAAAAAGACCCCTCCTCACCCCCACAACACACACACAAATACCAAAATTGCACACTCAGCATTGGAGAAGTTGTTTACTCAGCCACAATTGTTATTCTCCGACCTTTGCAGGTACTTCAAAGTCTTAGCCCATATATTTCATAGTAAGAAGAAACGGTGGTTTAAATGGACTGTGTGAGTATGATTATGACAATATTGGCCAGAGAAACACTGGAATATTTTAAAGTTTGAGTTATTCTCCAAATGTTGGATCTTTTCTTTACCTTCTAGCTGGGATGCAGAAACAACAGTAGCACGAAGACTGAACAGCCGTGGTCAGCATCACCCACTTTGGTCTTCCCAGAACCTGAAAAGTCTGTGCTCTGAGGTTTGTTTGGGGAGAAGGATAAATTGTCCCTGGAGAAATCCCCAGTCACCAAAATGTCTAAAGCAGCCCACTATAAAAAGAATATTTTAAGAGGTTAATAGTAGCCAAGTTCCTTTTCCATGACAACCTCCTGTCGTGCGTTTTGAAGTACAGTAAATGTTGGCATGAGAAGGGGAGTGATTTAGGGGCTATTTTCAGGAGGCCTGAAGCTATTTCAACTTTAATAGAATAATAACTGAGCAGAGTGTTCTGTGAACAGGGTAATTAGGAAGTCCGTAGTTAGGGCAGCAGCACAAGCTTGTGCACTGAAGGCGATTCTTGAGCTGGTGTTACTCCTGGTGGGGATTTTCTGTGGCCAGGTCTCTGGTTATATATATATCCCAGCCACTTGCACCCAGAAGCCCTCCTGATCCTTGAAGATTCATGCTTCTCCCCTGTACAGACTTCTTTTCCCGACTGACCTTCCTCTCTTGGCTTTAGCTTTAGTGCATTGGTTCATGGTGTCAGGAGTTTTTACAGCCATCCACGCAAAACATTTTAGAGACAACTTTGTCTCCTCCCCCCATACCATCCCCCGTATGCCTGTATGATGTCCTCCCTTTCTGTGAGTCTTCCAGGAAGCCTTTGCTTCTCCAGATTCCCATGGTCACCCGCCGAGTCAAGGTTCTTATCAGTTTGTACATGTGTGATAATGAACTTTACCCATCACTATGCATGTAGGTCGTTCTTCCTCCAATGAGTTTATTCTGACACATTACTATAAATCAAGCTTTGAAAACGTTATGTGAAACATGTAATTCTTCATCTACAGAAGACATAGTTCATTTGTCGTCTGCTACAGAAAACTTCCCTTGGGGCATGTGAGCACCAGTGTTATGAGGGAAGGAGGATGAGGGTGAAGGGAACCGGCCTAAGGTCTTGTTAGTATCCCATTGTGCCCCGCCCTTGCCCCTTTTTGCATGGGGACTTTGAGGAGCCCCTCAGCCTCGTCCTGTGGCACCCTGCCCTGGAGCAGCCCCCGGTCTTGGGAGACAGAGTTGGTAGATCTCAGCCCCTGCCCCCTACTTCTGGGTAACTATGAGGCAGGGGTGTGACAGTGACTGTCTGAGTCCTCCATGGGATTAAGCATCCGTTAACAGTAGTGACTGGGGTGGTGAATCCTTCACTTGTACTTCATTCACTTCTTCACATCTACAACTGTTTCCTTGGCTCATGAAACTCACCTATTAAATAAATCACTTGCATAGGAATCATCGTCTCAGGCTCTGCTCTTGGGGAAGCCAAATTAAGATACTTCCATAGACTCCTTTGTTTTTCATGTACAAAATGAGGGAAAACTCAAAAGCTTGCTGGAAATATCAAAGGAATTAAAAGTTCGTGAACATCCTTCAAACCCAAAGCACTAAGCTACTTGACTTTGGAACTCCTGTTTCAGTGGACCTTCTGTTAGCATTTTAAGGAACAGTGTTTTTTTCAGAAACGGGTCACTGCGTGCAGTGAGTTGTTGATATCTATGAAGTAGGGGAAGTGGTGTCCTCTTCAGAGGATTCTTAATTCTGTGGGATTTGGCGTCAGTTGCTTTTGAATGGTATGTCTCTTCTGCTCATTACTCCCAGAATGGTATCATGTAAAACAGCCCAGTGTGGGCAGCCACCCTGTCCTTGCTGATCCTTCCTCAAGGACCTTCTCTTCTCTGGGCCACCCTTGAGAAGGCTAGGGGAGGTATGTTCTAAACTCTTCTGGTGTTCCGTATTTGCATTTGAAGGTACAGAAACAGAATATCCTGCAGGATGAGTTGCAAGTTAAAATACGTGGGCACAGTACTTTCTTCTATTATTTTGGTTGAAGGAGGGGAACAGTGAACACTTAGGGCCCAGAGCAGACAAGGTTAGAACAGACTCCTGGTGGGCGCAGCTGGCTTTGCCAGTGGCTCTTCACCTCCTCAGCTGGAACAAACCACTGATTTATTCTGGGAACACAGAACATGGCTCCAGTAATTGAAATGTGTTCTTGTGGCTGCGGCAGTCCTGGGGGCCTATGCCTGCTGGCCCATCGCCTGGTCTTGAAAAGAGCTTTGCTCCCCCTACTGGGATCAGTCTATTCTCATCACAAGAAACAAACACATTTGAGAAAACAAATCCTTTTCTCCTACCCTATAAAATAATACCCAGAATTACCTGTCAATGTGTTTTTTACAAATTTAGCCACAGTGTCTTGAAAAACACGTCAACTCTTCTTCAGGGCAAAGCAGGCACTGTGAACTTGGCGAGGGCATTGCCAGTGTCTCTTGGCATCATCCTCCTCAAGCATGACCGGTGGTCAGAGCCCACGGTGTTCTCAGGTGTTGTGTGTTCGGGCTGTCCCATTGAGTCCCTGCAGTGGCAGTGAGAGGTTGGTGAAATATGGGGGTTCCTACTGGTCAGATGAGGTCTCGGGCTCAGGGACACTGTGACCGTAGCACAGAGCTGCACCTCGAGAGTGCAGCATGTGGTCTCAGGGTGCACCCTGGTATACCGCCTCTCGGTCCAGGGCTGTAGCCAGTAGGTTAGGTAATACCCCATCCTTGGGGCTAAATATCAGTAGTGATGACGATAATGATGGCCATTCCTGTAGTGCTTCAATGCCATTACAGGCCTTGTTAGTAGGGTGCCACATCTGTTAACTTATTTAATCCTCATTATTCTGAATAGTGTTATGGGCTTAACTGTATCCCCTTAAAATTTGTATGTTGGAATCCTAACCCCCAGTACATCAGAGTGTGACCTTATTTGGAGAGAGGGCCTTTACAGTGGTAATCAAGTTTAAATTAGGTCATTGAGGTAGGCCCTAACCTGGGATGACTGGTGTCCATGTAAGAAGGGGAAACTGGGAGACAGAAGAAAGACGATATAAAGAGACACATATAAAGAGAAGATGGCCACCGACAAGCCAGGGAGAGGGGCCTGGAGCAGATCCTTCCTCCCAGCCTCAGAAGGAACCGACCCTGCCCACACCCTGCTCATGCTCCTGTATCTTCCACAAGTGTGAGAGAATACATTTCTGTTATTGGAGCCACTCGGTCTGTGGTGTTTGTCACTGCAGCCCCAGGAAACTAATAAAAGTACAGGCTGAGCATTCCTAATTCAAAAACTCCACTGAAATGCTGCAGTGTATGAAACATTGAGTGCTGACAATGCCACAGGTGAAAACGTTCATATTTGACCTCAAGTGACAGATTGCAGGCAAAATGCAGTCAGTCTTCCTTTCATGCACAAAATTGTTACAAATCTTTTATAAAATTATACCTTCAGGCTATATGTGTATAAGGTGTATATGGAGCAAAAGTGAATTTCGTGTTTAAACTTGGGTCCTGATATGGTTTGGCTTTGTGTCCTCACCCAAATCTTATCTTGTAGCTCCCATAATTCCCATGTGTTATGGGAAAGACCCGGTGGGAGATGATTGAATCATGGGGGCGAGTCTTTCCCATGCTGTTATCTTGATAGTCAATGGGTCTCATGAGATCTGATGGTTTTAAAAACAGAAGTTTCCCTGCACAAGCCCTCTCTCTCTTTGCCTGCTGCCATCCATGTACAATGTTCCTCTTTGCCTTTCACCATGGTTGTGAAGCCTCCCCAGCCATGTGGAACTGTAAGTCCAATAAACCTCTTTCTTTTGTAAATTGCCCAGTCTCGGGTATGTCTTTATCAGCAGCATGAAAACAGACAAATACACATCCCATCCCCAAGATATCTCATCAGGTATATGCAAATATTTCAAAATCCAAAACACTTCTGTCCCAAGCATTTTGGATGAGGGATATTCAACTGGTACCATTTTCCTCATTGTATACAGGAGAAAACTGAGGCTTGGAGAGGGAGGAACTTGCCCAGGTCCCTTCAGAGAGCAGAGGCTGCGGCGGACAGTGAGCCCAGGGTCTGTCCCAGTGTCCACACCCTCAGCCACCAGCTTCACCAGGAAGTGACTGGCACCTGCTCTCTGCACAAGCCACAGGAGTGCGTTATTCTCACCATCTGATGGCTTCTCCAGTGGCCTAGTCCTTCCTCCTGCAGCCCTCATTGCTGTTTGAAGTTTTGAACCAAATTTGTTGCCCCCAAAGCATGGCCTGCACCAAATTTAGTGCACAAAGTCTTGTGCAAAACTAAACTTTGAGAATATGAATTTTTCACACTAAAATCAATCGTCTTTACCTCGTTTTCCTTATTTGACACATTTTTCTTACTTTTTTTTTTGCAAAGTGTAACATACACCTTGTATGGCAAGTATAGAAAAACAGGAATGCTCAGTCACCTTGTCATTTTACTTTGTGGTGTGTGGTCACTGCGTTTCCTATTGTTCTTTGGCCTTGTCCTTGTTGCAGGAGCTCCAGCTGGTTGGACAGTAGCCTCTGGCTGGGGAGTCATGCCCAGGCCTCTCAGGGTGTGCTGCCGGCTTTGATATTCCTTCAGTTGTCTGGTTCCTTGAGTGGGCCTGCCTTCTTTTGACTGGAAGCCCCAGTAGGGGTGGTAGGGATGGTCAGGGTGTGGGGTCCCAGTGATCAGGCTGTCTAGTATACATGGTGATTCCAGTCTTCTTCAGCATGTCTGCCAGAAGGATCATAAATGTTGCAAAACTAAAATATGGAGCAAATCGGGTCATGGGTGAGTTAAGACTGAATAACATTGCATTCTGAGGTGGGATCTGGTAGACAGCATGCTGCAGTTTCAGGATCAATGAGAGATTTTTCCTTAACCCTTCTCTTTTGCAGTCTTCAGCTGTGTGGAACTTGCTAACATGGGGCAATCAGTTATTCTAGACACAGACAGCTCTGGCACCTGTGTGGGAAGCGGCAGCACTGCTTACCTGGGCCTTGGAATCCTGTCCTCGGATGTGCCATGTATCTGAGTGACATCAGATGAAGTCTTGGACAAAGGACTCCGTGGGCTCTCACTACTTCTGACCATTTTGTTTTTGGCATGGATTCAACTCCCAGTTTCCAGTTCCCTAAGCCTGCTTCTCTACTTTTCACTGGGACCTGGTATATTTCTCTACTGTGGGATAAGAGAGTATACAATGTTTATTTCTAGATTCCTGATTTTGTTCTTTTGAACCTAATGCAGTTTCCTTTCTAGTCTTTTCTCAATGGTTTGCAAAAAGCGGGGATTGCAGATTGGTTCGTGAATGGAGATCCTTGGAAGGGGAGTCTCATTTCTTCTCACATAGGCCCCTGGGGAGGAATTACTGTCTCCCCCCAGGGTTCCGATCCAGCCCATAACCTTATACAAGTAACTTCAAATCAAGCTGAAGCCACCTAAACCCACCCATTTCCCTTGAAGCCAGAGCAACAGCAAACAGCAGAGTGGATTCTAAGCTTAACTGATCTGCCTCCTCTTCTTTCCCTCCTCCTCATTCCAGGCCTGAATTGTGAGCACATGCTCAGTCATTTGCCAGGCAGATCTGAAGCAAGATTGAGTGACAATCTGAGATGCTGCTGTACTTCTTTGTTCAACTGTCAACCTTTGGGAGATAACTTTTCTCCTAGCTACAAAAGGGAGATTATATAACTTCTTATGCTAACCCCCACTTACCCTCTTTAACTGCACATGGCTTCAAGTGTTTATCACTAATTTTTTCCTTTATAGAATAATTTTTCAGGTGGATTGGGTGGAACAGAAATAGCCCCGGGGGGTTTGTTCCTCAGGCTAATTGCTGTTTCTTGGAGTGGGGCTGTGGGATTGGAAGATTCCCCTTGACAATCCTTTTCCTTTTCTGGTTCCCTCCCTTCCTGGCCTCTCTGGCACATAAATCATCTTACCTTAGAGATTTACTGTTTGGTGCACATGTTTCGCAGGACCATAGCTAACAAGGCAGCCAGCTGTTTCTCAGGGTTATGTTCCACCCCGGGGGTGCAGTGCATCCCAAGGAGGCCAAGGACTACGGTTCTGTTCCTGAGCCACATCCAGTCCCAAACTCGCAGAGAAAAGGACCTACAGAGGCTTGCACGTGGCAAAGCAGTGGCAACAGAGGCTTGCATGTGGCAAAGCAGAAGCTCCTCAGTAAAGAGTTCAGTTCTTTACTACAAAGGTGCACGCCCTCTAACAGTGGGGGATAATAGTTACAATAATGGTAGACACCAGCACCAGTGAAGCCCAAGAGACGGTCACGTTTATGGTTTGAAGAGTAGGATTCTGGAGCCAGATTGCCTGATTGAAGCTAGGCTCTTGGCATTTACTAATTTTGTGACATTGGACAAGTTGGGGAACTTTAAAGCCTCTATTTTCTTATCTATGAAATGGGGATGAACATGCCTACTTCACAGTTTACTGAAAGGATTAAATGAGGCAATATACAACTAATGCAGGTTCAGATGGTGCCTTAGTAACTGGAGCTGGTGTTAAGTGTAGGCGATTTGCCACAGCCACGTGGTTGGGTGTCTGAGCTGGGGTTCAAACTCAGTGGCTTCTGATCCCAGAAGATGCACACTTTTCAGTGTAGGATGTTGTGTCTAATATTAGGCTCACATGGTATCTTAGGATCTTTGGATAAAGAGACTTAGGTGCTTATCCTAAAATTGTCATTAACTGTTTAACCACAGATAGTTGGGTTAATTTCATTGCACTGCCTCCATTTCTCCTGTGTATTTCGGCATGTAAGGCCCTCGTATTGCCATCAAACACGCAGATTAAATGCTGATGGAAGGTGGCCCAGGTAGAACGTCCTCCTGGTCACTTCACAGTACAGGGTGGGCCTCTCTGCAGAAGGCCAGCCTGGCAGCACAGTGCACACTGGCTGCAGGAAGATAGGCCAGTGAGGATGAGGGTAGGAAAGGGCTTCACATCAGGACTAAGTCTTTGGAGTGGAAATGGAATTTTAGGAAAATTAACTTTGTTCCAATATTTACTAGAGAAAGGAGAAGATTGGAATGGTGAGACGGATTTTCACCACCCCTAGAAAATCATCAGTACCCGCCGTAGGGGTCGGCATATGGTCCATGGGCCAAATCCTGCTGCCTGTTTTCATAAATAAGGCTTCACAGGCACACAGCCATGCCCGTTGGCTTACGTGCTGTCTCTGGCTGCTTCGTGCCCCAGCGTCAGAGTGGTCTTTTCTACAGAGACCCCATGACCCACAAAGCCTGAAATATTTTCCATCTTGCTCTTAGCCAGAAGACTTTACCAATCTCTGGTCCACACTGTTACTGGACTTCAGGATAGCACATTGTTCACCACAGAAGGAAAGATGTGGAAATTAAGAGTAGGTGAGAATTCTGGAGGATCTAGATTTTTAGGCTATGGCTCATGCTCATTAATTCATCTTAGATTCGTCATTTAACAGCCCCACCTAGTTCGCAGCCTGTAAAGTGGGAGGGTGGAAGTTACAGACATACCTGCTCTCCAGGAGTGCTGAATAGTATAGATTTCTCAAGAAGGGAGAATGGCAGTTGTAGCGTGATCCTGCACATTGTCAAGATTATGGCTGCCTTATGACCATCGGCGCCACATGCATTCTAATTTTCAGAAAATAATTAAATACAGCATTGTGGTTCAGAGCATGGGGCTGGTTGCAGACTGCCGAGATCCATATGCTGTTTCCGTGTCCATGGTGGTGTGATATTCAACAAGCTTCTTAACCTTGCTATGCCCCAGTCTCCTTGTACCAAATGGGAGATAATAATACTACCTCACTAAGCTATTGTAAGATTAAGCGGCTTATGAGTTGGTGCACCTAGTAAGATCTTAATACATGTTAGCTATTATTAGTGCATAATTCTTGTTTGAATTAACACTGCTTTTTTTTTTTTCTTATGGGAAAAAGACAAGCCTCCCTGAAAGGCTGGCACTGTGAAAGTAAGTCAGACTTTACTTACTTATTGTGAAAGTAAGTCTTAACATTCACATTGCCGTGAGCTGACCAACCTTGTCTAACTCTTAGCTCTTGACAGGCAGATGCATCAAGGACGTTGCACCTTTTGACAGTAAAATACATTTCAGATTTTTTATTAAGAAGAGACATGTAGGGGAGCCTCCATATGCTGACATTTTTGGAACTCCGAGTTAGCTCAGAGACAAAAAATTAATTAAAATATTATTTGGAATTTTTTTGGTAATTTATACAATACTAAAATACATTTCCTAACTTTCTTTGAGTAGCCAAATAGATGTATAGAATGAGTAGGCATGATTGCTTGGTTATGACCGGAAAAGAAGTTAGAGACCATCTGTTTATTCTGAATGATTATAATGGCATTTATTTTTATTAAAATCTTTGTGATTTTTAAATATTCACGTGTATTAGTCCATTTTCATGCTGCTAATAAAGACATACCCAAGACTGAGAAACTTACAAAAGAAAGGTTTAATTGGACTGACATTTCCATGTGGCTGGGGAGGCCTCACAATCATGACAGAAGACGAAAGGCACATCTCACATGGCGGCAGACGAGAGAAGAGAACTTGTGCAGGGAAACTCCCATTTGTAAAACCATGAGATGTCGTGAGACCCATTCACTATCACAAGAACAGCACGGGAAAGACCCACCCCTGTGCTTCCCACTGGGTCCTTCCCATAACGTGTGGGAATTACGGAAGCTACAAGATGAGATTTGGGTGAGGGACACAGAGCCAAACCCTTTCAGCATGTGATTCACACTCCAACTTCTTTAAAGGTATATATTGAGAATCCAACTGGCACCTGTGCCTGTTCATTTGCTCCACTGTCCAGCCCTCCCCGCCATGTTAAGTAACTCCTTTAGTGAAAATCTTGGATATTCGGCAAGATGCAGTGGCTGACGCCTGTAATCCCAGGACTTTGGGAGGCTGAGGCAGGCACATTGCTTGAGATCAGGAGTTTAAGACCAGCCTGGGCAACAAGTTGAAAGCCCATCTCTGCAAAAAATACAAAAATTAGTCAGGTGTGGTTGTGGCACAGGCCTGTGGTCCCAGCTACTTGGGAGGCTGAGGTGGGAGGATCCCCTGAGCCCAGGAGGACAGTGCTGCAGTGAGCCAAGATTGCGCCACAGCACTCTAGCCTCAGTGACAGAGTGAGACCCTGTCTCAAAAAATAAAAGAATCTCGGATATCCATGCAGTGTTTATTGATGTGAATACAAATAAGTACACGAAGTTTATCGTAGGATATGTGCTGTTCTATGCTTTGCTGTTTTCACTTAACACATTTTGCAGATCTTTCCATTTGAATGCATAGAAGGCTTTTTCATCCTTTCTTCAGCGGCACAGTATTCCATTGTGCAAGCCTTCCGTGGTTTAGTCCGCAGCCTGTTACTTGGGTTGTTCTTAGTCTTCTGGTATGACAAGACCCCAGTGATTAACTTCCTCCACTGGGCACATGCCTGGAAGTGGGATTACTAGGGTACATGTACTAAACCTTTGGTAGATATATTGACATATTCCCCATTTCATGTGTTATATCATTTTGAACTGCAACCAGTAAGGTGTGTGAGTAATAGTTGACCTACAGCCTCCCCAACAGAGTTTGCCAAATATTTGAATTTTTGCCAACTTGATGGTTGGGGAATGGCATCTTGATATAGTAAGAGTGAATTTCTCTTCTTATAAGTGTGTTTGTTTGAGGGCCACTTTTCTTTTCCTGTGAATTTTATCTTGTTCCTTGATCATTTTTTATTCAACTGTTGCTCTTTTACTTCTCAATTTATTAAGTTATGTATGTATTAAGGAGAATAACTCTTTGGGTACATTTTGCAATGTTTTTCATTTTGTTATTTATTTTAACTTTCCTTGGTTTGCAGAAGTTTTTGAAATTTATATATATATATAAGTTTCATATATATAAAACTATATAAATTTCATCTATAACTATATATGTCATATACATTTCATATGTATATAAATTTATTATATATACATTTCATATATAAACTTTATATATAATATGAATATTGCACAAAGAAAAACAGTTGCTCCTCACTCTCATAAGAAATGATTTTGTGTGACTATGTATTACCCTTTTCTTTGTCTATGGTACCATCATAATGAACAGATGGGTTTTATGCTTACTTTTCACCTACCAAAATTATACCAAAAGGCCATTGGTTAATCCTGCAAAATGTGATTCTATAATACATATTTTTCCTTTTTTTAAAAAACTGGTCTGATATGCCTTTGAAAATATTATATTCATGCACTTACAGCTTTTTAATATTACAGACAATGCTGTAATCCACATTTTCATGCCTGCAATTATTTGTTGAATGGATGAAATTCCCAGAAATTGGGCTTCTTGATCAAGGAATTAAAAAAATTTAAGTTCCTTGATAAATATTACGCATTCCCTCTCAAAAGTGTTATTTCATTGTATGTTACCATTAGCCATGTTTAATGCTTTCTCTAAGACTATAACCAAGTTATTACAATTTTTTAAATGTCCAGTTGATTTTATAGGTGGAAAATAAGCCCTATCATTCTCCACATGAGTAAAGCAGGATGCAGAGAGCTTAGGAGATGTGCCAGGATCCCAGGGCTGGCAGGAGGCAGGCCCAGGGCTGGAAGCCAGGCCTCCTTGTTCCCAGGGAGGGAAAGCTGCATATGCCTTTTGAGTTAATGACACGAAAGCACAGACAACTGGACATGGTTCTTTTGAACATTGTAACATCAATTCATTGGGACCAAATCAACACTGAGCATCAGTATTCAGTGTTTAATGCACATTTTAATTTCACTGCAGAGAGGATCACACCTCATTACTAGCAGTTATTGAGTCCACTCAGTAAATATTTACTTTCTACATGTAGTACATTATACCAAATAGTTGATATCGTATGGGCATAAAATGATCCCTGTTACTGGGAAACTTCTGGTGCAGGAGAAGCAGTAAACCTTTTATTGCTGTTACAGGAGCTTTCTCCCAGGCAGCGAGCTTTAGAGTGTCCATTAAACTTTACTGACCAATTTTTTATGGAACGCTTCCTCTATGCTTGCACTGTTATAAATTCTTGGGATAGAATAGTGAACCAAGCAAATAAAAACTACTGCCCTCATGGGGTGTCTATTCTGGAAAGACAAAAAGAATATAAACAAGAGAAATAAGTTATACAGTAGACAGTACTAAGCCTATTGTTTTAAAGAGAAAATGAAAGCATAGATGGTAGTGAGTGTCAGGGGGAGCTTTTGGGGAGTTTGCATTTAAGATACATCACCCTGGAGTCATTGGAAGTTTCCATCTGGGAGACGTCTTGTGAAATAGTGTCCTTGGTGGGTATGTGGTCAGCTTGGGGAACCCATAGAACTGCATCACAGCCCCACTCCTCATCCTCAACAGGGGCGAGTAGACCAGGAGAGGAGAGGAGGTGTAGGCACCCTTGTGAGGTAAAGGTGCCTATGGTCCTGCATAGCCCTGGAGGACGTGACCTTACTTCTTTCTGGAATGACAGGAAGCTCCTAACAGGACTATGTGTCAGAGGCCTACGATGGCCTGCGAATGTGGAAAACATGGTTGGATATGGTGGGTTCTATTGTTTTTGGTGCTGTAATTCTATATTAATGATGCTCAAGTGACCAAGGACTTGTACTCTCTTAAGAGCACATAATCCCATTAGGCCCATTATCATTTCAACAAGATCCTTCCTGGGAACAGACTTCTAGACAGCCCATGTCTGTTCTTTGTGACTGGTGCCTCCAAGCTCAGGGACACCTTGTAAAGGTTCCAGGGGTGAAAACCCAAGTTCGAACGTGGGGCTGGAAATAATTACTCCATACAGACTTGTGTTATTGTGGGTATTCCCAGCAGGAATGTTTCCTGCCTTGAAGACTGTTCCCAGGTTGCCAGGGTTTTCTTGGGAATAATTTGAAGTTGACATCTCTGTTTCCCTCCAGGAAAGGTTGCATCAGTTTATGTGATCACATTCAAGTCCCTTGAGGCTGGACTCAGAACTAAGCTGAATGCTCAGGAAACAAGTAGTCTGGTTCTGCAGTCTGAGCCTGGACCCTGTCTGTTCGGAGGCTTTCCTTCTCTCTCTGTGAATATTCTCTTTAGAAGAAAGCTCTCTTTCTGCACCTGTGGGGATCATCACCACCATGTCAGAACTAATTCTGAGTAAGTTCTGTGGTTTGTTTTTATAGCTAACAGAGCTTCCCATTGTTGTCCAGCAAAGGGATGGAGCATTGGATGGGTGAGGATTGGCGTCCAGGAGAAAGGGTGGCATGAAGGGTCCACAGTCCTGCAGTGACCACGTATCTCTGCCCAACTTCTGGGCTGCCTCTCTGTCTCATGAGCTCATCTGCACTTGGTGGTCTCTGCAGCCAGGGTCAGAAAGTAGAGAGATAGGGGCAGCCTTGTGTGTTTCCTGAGTGCCTATTGGAGTCTGAGTTCTAGAATAGTGGGTGAGGGGCTGGGGCAGGGGCTGAGCCTTGTGGATCTGAGGGATGTTGGACAGAGATGTCTCTTCTGAATGAGTGGGAGGCGCTGCTGTGGGTTGACCCTGAGCCTATGGTCTTCAGTCTTGGCCAAGGCTGTAGGGATCATGTGGACTTCCTCACAGGGAGGGTGGGAGATGCAGATGAGATGAGATATTTTTTTCCTGGTTATTAGGACAGGCAGTCTCCAGCATTGGCTGTGAGGGAGGCAGAGGTGCTTTCTGTGTGATTATGACTGGGGAAGTTGAGCACTGGATTTATCTCTGCATCCTAGCCAACTAAATGGTCTCTCGTTGCCATTGTTAAACCAAAGCCCTGTTTAATACCTAGAAGACTCTGTGATGAAACAGACATTCTTCTCAGGTGTGAAAAGTTAAAAATCATTGGCTTTTTTTTCCTGAGGGTGGCCTCTTTAGTATTTCTAAAGGTGAAACAATCAGATTAGCAATTACATCTTTGGTGGGGGACCAGAAGTTATTGTTTATGAATGAACCTTCCAGGCTCCACAGAAGCCTCCAGGGTGATGTGTACATGAAAAGAATGTGGGGTTCATAAGTTGAGAGACTTAGGTTTAAGTTCTGAATTTGCCACTTATTACCCAGGGACTTTGGGCAAATTGTGCATCCCTCTTAAACCTCAGTTCTTAATCTGTTGCATGAAGATAATTGAGTTAATGTATTCGTTCATTTTCACACTGCTATAATGAGACTACCTGAAACTGAGTAATTTATCAACAAAAGAGGTTTAATTGAATCAGTTCTGCATGGCTGGGGAGGCCTCAGGAAACTCACAATTACGGCTGAAGGTGAAGGGGAAGCAGGCACCTTCTTCACAAGGCAGCAGGAGAGAGACCACTTGCAAGGGAAATTGCCACTTTTAAACCATCAGATCTCATGAGAATCTCACTATCCTGAGAACAGCCTGGGGGAAACTGCCTCCATGATCCAGTCACCTCCCATCAGGTCCGTTGTCCTTCAACACACGAAGATTACAATTTGACATGAGGATTTGGGTGGGGACACAGAGCTAACCCATGTAATTCCACCCCAGCCTCTCCCAAATATCAAGTCCTTTCCACATTTCAAAACCAATCATGCTCTCCAACAGCCCCCCCAGAGTCTTAACTCATTCCAGCATTAACCCAAAAGTCCAAGTCCAAAGTCTCTTCTGAGACAAGGCAAGTCCTTTCCACCTAAGAGCCTGTAAAATCACAAGCCATTTAGTTACTTCTAAGATATACTGGGGGTACAGGCATTGAGTAAATGTTCCCATTCCAAATGGGAAAACTTGGCCAAAACAAGGGGGCCAGAGGCCCCATGCCAGTCTGAAACCTGGCCAGGCAGTCATTACATCTTAAAGCTCCAAAATCACTTTTGATTCCATGTCTCAAATCCTGGGCATGGTGATGCAAGGGGTAGGCTCTCTCAGCCTTGGGCAGCTTTGCCCCTGTGGCTCTACAGGGTATAGCCCCTGCAGCTGCTTTCACAGGCTGGCATTGAGTGCCTGCAGCTTTTCCAGGTGTCCAGTGCAAGCTGTTGGTGGATCTACCTTTCTGTGATCTGGAGGACAGTGGCCCTCTTCTCACAGCTCCACTAGGCAGTGCCCCAGTGGAGACTCTGTGTGGGGGCTCCAATCCCACCTTTCCCTTCCACACTGCCCATGGAGGTTCTCCATGAAGGCTCTGGCCTGCAGCAGACTTCTGCCTGGACATCCAAGCAATTCTATACATCCTCTGAAATCGAGGTGGAGGCTTCCTAAGCTTAACTCTTGCCTTATGCACATCCACAGGCCCAACATCACATGGAAGCTGCCAAGGCTTAGGGCTTGCACCCTCTGAAGCAATGGCCTGAGCTGTACCTTGGCCTCTTTTAGCCACAGCTGTAGCAGCTGGAACCTAGGGTGCCATGTCCCAAGGCTGCACAGAGCAGCTGAGGCCTGGGCCTGGCCCACAAAACCATTTTTTCCTTCTACACCTCCAGGGCTGTGATGGGAGGCGTTGCCTTGAAGATCTCTGAAATACCCTGGAGACATTTTCCCCCATTGTCTTAGTGATTAACATTCGGCTTCTCGTTATTTATGCAAATTTCTGCACCTGGCTTGAATTTCTCCCCAGAAAATGTTTTTTTTCTTTTTTTACTGCATGGTCAGGCTGCAAATTTTCTAAACTTTTATCTCTGCTTTTTTTTTTTTAAAAAAAACATAAGTTTCAATTTCATATCGTCTCTTTGTGAATGCATATAACTGTGTGCTTTCAGGAAAAGCCAGGTCGCATCTTGATGCTTTGCTGCTTAGAAATTTCCTCTGCCAGATACCTTAAATTATCTCTCTCAATTTCAAAGTTCCACAGATCTCTAGGGCAGGGGGAAAATGCCACCAGTCTCTTTACTAAAGCATAGCAAGAGTGACCTTTGCTCCAGTTCCCATTAAGTTCCTCATCTCCATCTGAGACCACCTCAGCCTGAACTTCATTGTCCATATCACTGTCAGCATGTTGGTCAAAACCATTCAACAAGTCTCTAGGAAGTTCCAGACTTTCCCACATCTTCCTGTCCTATTCTGAGCCCTCCAAACTGTCCCAACTCTGCCTGTTACCCAGTTCTAAAGTTGTTTCCACATTTCCAGGTTATCTTCGTAGCAGTATGCCACTCCTGGTACCAATTTTCTATATTAGTCTGTTTTCACACTGCTATAAAGATACTACCTGGCCCACAGGTAGTAATTTATGAAGAAAAAAGGTTTAATTGATACACAGTTCCCCATGAGGCTGGGGAGGTCTCAGGAAACTTACAATCATGGCGGAAGGCAAAAGGGAAGCAGACACCTTCTTCACAAGGCGGCAGGAGAGAGAGCGCACAGGGGAAACTGCCATTTTTAAAACCATTAGGTCTCGTGAGATCTCCCTCACTATCACTGGAACAGCATGGGGGAAACTGCCCCTATGATCCAGTCACCTCCCACCAGGTCTGTTCATGGACAGATGAACTGGGGATTACAATTCGAGATAAGATTTGGGTGGGGACACAGAGCCAAATCTTATCATTGACTTCACATGAGTGGCAAAATATAAAGTAATACAGAATAGAGATATTAGTAAACCTTGCAGCTACTCGTAAGTGTGTTGCAATGTGCTGTGTGTCATTATTTGATCAGAAGATGGGTGCATTAGGTACATGGGGACTTCTTTATTTTATCAATGGAGGGAGAGCGCCCATCACATTTACTTGGCTCCATGGTTGTTGAAGAGGAATTGCCCTCTTCACACCAAGGAAGGAGGCATTGCCTGATTCACACTAGTGTTTTTTTCTTCCTAGATAACTAGGCAATAAAGAAAATAACAAACTATAGCAATTATTTGTATTCGAATAGATTTTTTAAACAGTTGGATGATAAGACTGACTCCCTGATGCAGCTTAACATTTTTCCTTCGGAGAAAAAACAACAAATACATAAGCCGATGTCAAGTATGTCAGAGAACGGCTGTGAGGTAAAAGGAAGAGGGACAAGGGAGAGAGTGGTGAGAGCCCTGGCCGTGTCTGTAGCAATCAGACGATTGAGAAAGTGGCAACTTCATGGATCCTGGGCCAGTGTGCTTTGGAGAACATCAAGCTTGGTGACATTATTATCACAGTCATCTTCCTGCTGCAGTAGCATTGGGATTCTTTGGGTTTCTGTGCTTGTTTTCTAAAAAGAGGGATCTTTTAATCATTCTCACACCTTTAGTACATTGGAAAATAGCTGAGGCCCCGTGAAATGGAATGCCACAGCTTTATGATTTGCTTGTCATTCCCAGTGAGCTCTGGCTGTACCTAAATGTAGAAATAAGAATCTGCAGAGAGCCTAGGAAAGGCTTTTGTCCTAGAGGTGCTACAGTTTCCAGGTCCGTGAATACCACATGTTCTTCGATCATATTTGCTGGCCTCTCCCATGCTTGTGCTGCTGGCTGTCAGATGTTACTGCTTCCTTTGCTAAAGATACCGTCTCCATTACCAGGAGGACACGGTGTTTGCAAGTCTCCTTTCTTGCGTGAGCTGTTTGGCATGCTTTAAGTGGTAGAAGGGGAATTTAAAGGCTTCAGTTTTCTTTTCTATAAGAAGTCTTCTGGAAGCTGTGTGTGTGCCCTGGGCCCTCTCCCTGGCTCCAGGCTGTTGTCTTTCTAGAACAATCCCTGGGGGACTGTGGATCTCTATGAGCTCAGATTCTAAGAGGAGACAGTGCTGACTTGCCCTACAGCCTTTTTATCTGGTAGTGAGGTTTACAGTCAGCATCACGCCTCTGGCCATCCTGTCACTGGATGGAGCCGAAATCGCTAGTCCTGTCTCTTCTTCCTTTCTGATGGCAGAGGATGCTAGAGGGCTACTTATTCTTATGCAGATCTTAAGTGACATTTTCAGGATGCAGGAGGCTACAGTCCACTGCTTTGGTCCTGACCTCTCACCCACTCTCCTGGAGGATTTCTGGCAGGAGTTTCCTGACTGTTTGTGAGCCTTGTACTGGAATCCTCCTGTGTGGGCCCCCACTGTGTCTGTCTACCTTATAGCAAAGGAGAGGCTGAGGCTCAGGGGGACTCGGCGTTCCCACAGCCATGCAAGCAAACGATGGTGACCCTCCTGACATCACCACAGACGTGCTCCTCCCCAGACGTCTCAGATGGCAGCTCCGTCCTGCTGCCTACGTAGGGCAGAAGCCTTGGAGACACCCTTGACTCCTCTCTTTCTCCCGCACCGATCTTGAAACTGCACATTCTGAGCAGCTTCTTTTTCAAAGTGTATCCAGAATGTGACTAGTTGCCATCAGCCCTGTTTGTCATTGGGCCATGTTGGACAATCCCCATCTTGTCCGTGGATGATTGCAGTCACCTCCCAATGGGCCACTGTGCTCTGCATTTTTCCAGTGCATTGGGGTGCTCAATGCACAGTCTTAGCCCCAGCTCCCTCTCCCTGCCTCATTTTTCCACTGAGCCTGCATAGTTCACAAGCTGTGTATCTTACTGATTTATCTATTTATTTTCTGTCTCCTGGCTAGAGTGTAAGTTTCTCGAGGGTGGGAATATCTGCCTATTCTGTTCACTGTTCACATTTCCAGCAAGGAGAGCACTGCCTGGAAGCAAGTTTCTTTTTTCTTTTCTTTTATTTTTTTCCAAGACGGAGTCTTGCTCTACCATTCAGGCTGGAGTGTAGTGGTGCAATCTCAGGTCACTGCAACCTCCGCCTCCTGGGTTCAAGCAATTCTTCTGCCTCAGCCTCCCGAGTAGCTGGAATTACAGGCTCCCACCACCACATCTGGCTAATTTTTGTATTTTTAGTAGAGATGGGGTTTCACCATGTTGGCCAGGCTGGTCTTGAACTCCTGACCTCATGATCTGCCCACCTCGGCCTCCCAAAGTGCTGGGATTACAGGCGTGAGCCACCGTGTCCAGCCCCAAGTTTCTTGAATGATTGGAAGGATGTCTCTGTCTTTTGTTGTAGCATGTGGGAATAACTATTTACTTTTAACTCGTGTTTTATTCGTCTTAACGGCATTGCTATACATTGGGAAAATAGGAGTGCATAAGTGTATTTATGTTTTCCTGATGGTGCAGATCCTGAAGATTCCCAACCTTTAGGACTTGATGTGGTCCTGACATGCAGGGGTGCCTCTAGCACCCAAGGCCAGGATCATTTTCCTCTCTTTGTTATTTCAGACCATGCGTGGGGTCCACTCGCGCAGCCCACTGGGTTTTGTCTCCAGAGTCTGCAGATATGTTTGCCTCCCTCACTGGAAGTGTAAAGCAGCTGTTATCACCCCATAGAGTTCATTGTATTAGTTTATTCCTCTCTTTCAGTGTTTCCTGTGCTCTCTTCTATTCACTGACCAGTTACTAGAAAGCAAAGACAAAATCAAAATAAACTTCACATAAGAAATACAGGACTTGGTGGAACAGGAAATCTTCTCTATGTATTTGAAATACATAATTTTCTGGGCAGATGGCCAAATAAAGCTGTGGCTTAATACTGATAAATGAAAGGTGATTCCACGGGACTTCCCCAGGTTTCTTTGAACAGATTTAGTGTCATTTTGCATGTTTTAATTCACCTCCCTCCCCCCCCCCTTTTTTTTTTAACAATGGGAAGATTGTCAAAGGCAGCTGCTTTAGAGAAAAAGGGCTTTGATTATTATTATTAGACAGTGCTCCCTTGGTGGCCATTCTGCTCTGGTTGGCTTTTGTAATCCCTTGTGTAGAACAGTATTTAGAACTTTCTAGGCACCTAATTCTGGTTTGCTCAATAACTGATTATGAGTAAGTGGAAGGATTAGGGGCTTGTAAATGTTGGAATAAGGAATGGAGGAACCTCTGGAGTAGGAATTGCAGGTGAGTTCTTCGGGAGGTGGATGTGGAAGGTTTAGATGATTTAATAGACGGAACACACCTCGAGCCACAGGTGTAGCATGCGCCCTGAAATTGGTATGTATCAATGGGGTTTTCAAATCGGAAAGCATGTTTTATCTTTATCACTCTCTTACTTTGAGATCAGTTCTCCTACCTGTGTGGAAGAGGCCTCTCACTGAGAGCAGAGTCACAGGTTTTCATGTGTGCAGAAGGAGTGAAGGCTGCACAGGTTTAGAGAAAGGACGGCTTAGAGGACTCCGGGAAGCCAGCTCTCCCAGCGAGCATCCTGCGGTTGCAGATGAGGCCACTGTTCCATGAAGGTACAGTGACAGCCTCAGGGTCACATGGTCAGTCATTCCCAAAGCTTGCAATAAAACCCAGTTTTGTTTTTTTTTTTTTAAAGCTTATGGAGGCCCATTTCCACCCGATTTCCTCCTCCTTACTGCGTTACCTCCGTTATGTCTTCTTCCATTAGCTCAAGGGATTGACAAGCTCCAAACACAGAAATTTCCCAGGCTTGTTGCTTAGCAACAAGGTTTCTGTTTGGGGCCTTGAAGGAGACAGCCATTGTGCCCGGCCTGCCCCCTTGTTGAGCTGGCCAGAGGCCTGTTCCTAAGCCACCCTCAAGATCAGCAAGTACTGACCTGAAGGAACTGAAGAAACTGCAGATGACCAAATAGACGAGTCTCCCACACCCCACAGTGGCTCTTTGTTTAACAGAGTGTGATTAAGATCACTTCAGGGCAGGAACCCCGTGGCCCACTGCTATTCAAGGTTTATCATAGATGTTCATCTGTATATCTCCTGCTGCTTTTTCTTTGTGTTATGTCTGACAGAGAGAGACACAGAGAGAATGACTATGTCCCTAGCGAAAGTTTTGCAATAAAACAGTAAGGGTAGTTCATTATCTGATAGAAGGAAGTGGGGTTGGGGTGAGGGGCAGGATTGCTGTGACTTCTCAGCAAATCCCTAAACAGCTCAGAATGAGGGAATTATCTCTAAAAAGAAAGAGGGATGATCCAAACATCCCCCTTCAACTCTAAATTTAATGAGTTGATGTTTGATTTTGACAGCATTGCTCTCTGGTAGCCAAAGTGTAATGTTTATCTGGGCAAATACATTAGTGTTGAAATAATAGGCCCTTTGTGTCTTCCTCTGCATCTCATTCCCGGATGGGGGTCAGAACGCGTGGCTGTGTCTGGGCCCTCTGTGGGAAACCGGCCATGATGTTGAAGCCACAGAGAAACGTTCAAGTTTGTGTGTGGAGTGTTTTATCAGCACTCTGGGGAATGGCTGCATCAACTGTTTTGGTCTTAGAAATAAAGAGTGAGTTTCCTGCCATGAATAGCAATTGTTTTCCAAGCCAGGTGGCCTGCAAGAGAGGCTGCCTCCAGAAGCTGGTCTGCAGATCTGCGGGGGCCAGGAAGGAGGCGTCTCGGGGCCACACCCGGGGCAGTGTTGGATGCTTCTCTAAGGTCATTTTCAGCAGGATTTCTGGGGTGTGTGTGTGTGTGTCCCTGTCAGATCACAATTCTGTCCTCTCTGTGGCCCTACTGTGGGACGTACAGACTTAAGAATGCTCTGATGGGGTGGAGGGAGAAGCACAGGGCTCTGCGTGGAGGTCGCCCGGTCTACGAAAGAAAACAGTTCCACGTAAGTAGACTTTCTGCTCACTTACCCTGTATATTGTAGTGTCCAATTATGGATGCTGTCCTCTGCAGTTGAGGTGCTCCCAATGGCTGACCCTTCACCCTCACCTGCAGGTGTAGGTGCAGATAGAAAGTAGAAAGCACCCAAGACCTCCACTTGGTGCCAGTCTGTGGCTGTTTCTCTAGTGAACCTGTCTCTATCTGGCCCTGTGCTCAGAAGGTGGGCGCCCTTCCTCTGGCCCCTGGATTCTTCCTTGTTGATTGTGTATGTTCTTCTCCGTACTCCTGCAAAATCTTAATTTAGGGAAATCTGTTATATTGAAATGACTAAGAGCAGCTTTCTTTCTTTTCTTATATTTCGTACGAAGCTTTAATGCTATGCAGTAGTGCTTGAGAAAGTGTTTTATGGGCTCCTTGGGCCCTTCTGTGTACCTTTCTTGGACTGTGACGGTATTCATTAGCATACCAAAAGCCACAAGAAGTTTAAAATGCTGAAAAATAAGCGAACTAATCTGTTTAACTATATTTAATTTAGTGTTTCTCAGATTTTTAGTGTCAAAGTGTTTCATTTAAAAATAAACTTTTATTTTAGGGCAGTTTAGATTTAGATTTACAGATTTAGTTTTAGATTCAGATTTAGATGGA